>NW_028182304.1:6000000-6310000 GCF_964339955.1 Pipistrellus hanaki | reverse complement strand
ACCAGGAGGTATGCTTGTCATGTGTAAGAGTGTGCTTAGTTTTGTAAGAAACTGCCAAACTGCTTTCCAACATGGCTGTGCCATTGTGTATCCCCACCAGCAGTGGTCTGGAGCTCTTGTGTGTCCGCACCCCAGCGGCTGTTGGTGCTGGCGCAGGTCCAGGTTTGACCTCCAGCAGGTGTATAGTGGGTCTCCTTTCTTTCCCTTTCCCTGACGGCATGCGATGAGGGCACCTTCCCATATGCTTCATTGAGATAATTGGTGAAGAGGTCCTTTGGTCTTTTTTTTTTAAACAAAGAGGTCATTTATTGAAGAAAATCAGATATTCACTTGAAATATATTCTCATGCTATTTAAAAAATTATATATATTTTTAATTTTAATTTTAATTTTTTACTTATTTATTTTTTTATTTTATTGACTTTATACAGAGAGGAATTGAGAGGAACAGAGAGTTAGAAACGTCGATGAGAGAGAAACATCGACCAGCTGCCTCTTGCACAACCCCCACTGGGGATGTGCCCACAACCAAGGTACATGCCCTTGACCGGAATCGAACCCGGGACCTTTCAGTCCACAGGCCGAGGCTCTATCCACTGAGCCAAACCGGTCCCGGCTATTTTTTATTTTTAATATATTTTTAAAATAAATCTTTATTGTTCACATTATTACAAATGTTCCTCATTTTTTTTCTCCCTCCTTTGCTTCCCTCTACCAGGTTCCCACCCCAACCTCTGCCCTTTCCCCACCCCCATTGTCCTCATCCATAGGTGCACAGTTTGTGTTCAGTCTCTTCCCACACTCCCTTCTCCCCTATCCCCGACAATCGTCAGTTCACTCCCCTTCCATACCTCTAATTCTATTATATTCCAGTTAATATTGTTCATCAGATTTTTTTTTAATTCCCTTGGTTTTTCAATTCACTTGTTGATAGTTAAGTATTTGTTGTTCATTATCTTTATTTTCTTTCTCTTCCGAAAGAACCCCCTTCAGCAATTCATATAATTCTGGTTTGGCGGTGATGAACTCCTATAGCTTTTTTTTTTTATTAGTGAAGTTCTTTATCTGGCCTTCGATTCTGAGTGATAGCTTTGCTGCGTAGATTATTTTTGGCTGTTGGTTCTTGCTATTCATCACCTTGAATATTTCTTGCCATTCCTGTCTGGCCTGCATGGTTTCTGTTGAGAAATCAGCTGACATTAGTATGGGTCCTCCTTTATAGGTAACTACCTGTTTCTCTCTTGTTGCTTTTAATATTCTCTCTTTGTCTTTTGCTCTTGGAATTTTAATTATGATGTGTCTTGGTGTGGTCCTCTTTGGATTCCTTTTGTTTGGGGTTCTGTGTGCTTCTTGGACTTGTAGGTCTAATTCTTTCACCAGGTGGGGGAAGTTTTCTGTCACTATTTCATTCAGTATGTTTTCGGCATCTTGCTCTCTCTCTTCTTCTGGGACCCCCATAATTCTGATGTTAGTTTCTCTTGAAGTTGTCCCAGAGGTTTCTTACATTATCTTCAACTTTCTGGATTCTCTTGTCTTCTTGCTTCTGCGGAGGAGTATCTTCTGGCTCTTTATGTTCCAAATCTTTGACTTGATTCTTGCGATCTTCCATTCTGTTTTAGGACTCTGTGTAATATTTTTTATTTCAGACAATGTATTCTTTATTTCTTGATGATCCCTTATTATTTCTTGTTGATCCCTTGTTATTTCTAGTTGATCCCTTTTCATATCCTCATAGATCTCGTTTATTTTATCAACCTTTTCTAGGAAATTCTTGAAAAACCCTATAAGCATGGTTTTGAACTGTATATCCAGTAGCTTTTTGTCCTCCATTTCTTTCGTTTGTGATCTGTTTCCTTGTCTCAGCATTTTTGCAGCTTCCCTGAGTTGGTAGCCTTAAAAGTCTCTGTGTTCAGCTTGGATGGGGCAGAGTTTCAGGGTGGAGGCTACAGCCTTGGCTTCTTTCAGCCATCCCCTATGAGGCTCCTGAGTCTCAGTATTCCTCAGGGTCCTTCAGTACTCTTTGAAAGCACCTCTGAGAGTAAGGTGCTCTCGAGTTTCGCGTGCTACCAAACAGTCTAGGCTCTCCCCCAATGAGCCTGGAACTGGGGTGCAGTTCAGTTGGAAGTGGGGTTCAGAGCAGTCTGGAGCTTTTAACTCCTTCCTGCTAGGGCAATCCAGTGGCACAGTCAACTGCCCGTTCTCTGTGCATGCCTCTGGGACTTCCTTTTGCCGCTCCCCTGGGTTTCTGCCTTACATCCCAGACTCCCTCTGTATGAGCCTGGGTCCCCAGGGTCTAGCTTAGAACTGGGGTTCAGTACAGTCAGAACTGGGGCTCAGCACAGTCTGGAGCTTTTGTCTTTTAGGGCAATTTAGCATCAGAGTCAACGGTCCGTCCTCAGCGTGTAATGTGAGTGCCTTCGGGAGTTCCGCCTAACAGCCCAGGCTCCTCTGTATGAGCTGAGTCCCCAGAATCTGGCCTAGAACTGGGGTTCAGTGCCCCGCTGTCCTAGCTCCCGCCTCGCACGTCGCCCGCAGCTCCTGCTGCTGGTCCCTCACCCGCCTTCCAGCACATTTTACATTCTGCTTAGAAGGGAAATGCTTTTCTAACACACTTTTTCCATTGAGGAACATCAATTTAAACAACAGTTTAAGAAATGATGGTATAATGGGAAAACACTAATGATTTAGAGTCAGAATTATTGAATTCAAATTCTGGCTCTATTGCCAGATACAAAATATCGAGAGTGAAAAACTGTCGTTTTCTATGTTTTTACTTGAGATCATTGATATGTAATATAGTGTTAGTTTCAGGTATACAACAGGATGATTTGATATTTGTACTCCTTGCAAAATGAGTACCACAATAAGTCTACTTAACATCTGCACCAAATTAGAGTTATAACTATTTCCTGTAGTTGGAACTTTAAGATCTCGCTCCTGGACTGTCAGGTATGCAGCACAGTATCATTAACCACAGCCGCCTGACTGACTGAGCGGACAGCTGGGAGTCTGTGCCTCCAACACCTCCCCCCTCCTCCCAGCCCTCCCTGCCCCTGCAACCCCAGTTTGTTCCCGTGCCTATATTCTTATTCTGTTTGTTTTAAATTTCACTCTATGCTTTTTTAAAACAAATAACTTACTACATTTCTAGTATTCTAATTCACAGGTAGTCTAACCTCAGAGTTCTGTGGTCATATTCTGGAATGTTCCCTGAATGCAGTCACACAAAGCTCACAGTTTTCAGCACTTTTGCCGATCCCCAGTCTGTAGGAGGTCAATTAAATTAAGGACTTTTTGTTTTTGTTGTTAATCCTCACCCAAGTGTATGTTGTTGTTTTTTCCCCATTGGCTTTCTGAGAGGCTTGAAGGGAGAGGGAGAAAGAGAGAAACATCGATGTGAGAGACACATGGACTGGCTGCTTCCCACACCTGCCTTGACTTGGGCCAGGGATCCAGCCTGCAACTGAGGTACGTGCCCCTGAGCAGAGTCAAACCCGTGACTCTGCAGTTCACAGGGCGGGGATCTAATCACTGAGTCCCCAGCCTGGGCAAATTAAACACCCAACCTTTTAAAGCAGAAGTTCATCATAAAACAGAAGATACCATTGTGGGGTACACTCCTCCACTTGCCCTCCCTCACTCCACGGCCACATCTCTTTGCGGCCCTCTGATGAGAGAACAGTGGCTCCCTTAGGCACTGAGACACCTACACATACACACCAGGCAGAGGGACGGGCCCGGAGTCCTCAGCGGGCACCTCTCAGTCGCCTCCTGAGTGTAACAGGTCCTCTCCATCCACACCAATGTCTGGGCGCGTTTCTGTCAAAGGCAGAGCTAGCGGCAGCTTCCCCTGGTCAGGCCTCACCGCCTGCCTCGTGCCTCTGCAGTACCTTCGTTCTCACCGCTCAGTTACAGACTCTCCTGCTGGACACGTGGCTGACCAAGACCCTCCAGTAACTGCCCGAGCAGGACATTTGGAAATAAATTTAAGTGCAGCTTTCCCGGACACTGCACATCATCCTCAGCGGTGCTTCCATCTTGGAGCAGGAAAAGCTTAATAATTATAGTTAATTTTTAAAAATCTGTGTCACCGTATTAAAATGAGTCATTTCTAGAAAGTTGAGCATTTGTGAGGCAAGATTATTTTGTATTTTGTTACTTATCAATGTTATTAATTCAATGCAATACTTTAAAAACTATTTTATATCTAATTTTCATGTTTCTTTTCACTCTGATCACAGAACCCAAAGCATTAAATCCGGAAGCTGGGAAAATTTATTGGAAAAAAGCTGGATGACAACGTCCTAGATAAAATTGTCCATCACACTTCGTTTGATGTCATGAAGCAAAATCCCATGGCAAACTACATGGTAGTCCCCGCTGAGGTCATGGACCACTTGGTCTCTCCGTTCATGAGGAAAGGCAGTTCTCTCTCTGCTGGTCATGACCCTAAAGAACTGCGAGGACCCCAGGGCCTGTGGGGCGGTTTCCATGAATAAGAAAAACAAGGTCCATAATAAATGATGCTGGGGAAGGAGTATTTAAGAGACCACAGATGAAATGTAACCAACATTTAGCCACAACTAGAGTAAGGTTCAGTGTCTAAACCCACCACCTTATCTCACTCCCCTCGGGAGTTCCAGATGATAAGGTGGAAATGCCGAATTTAGTCCAATCGAGCAAAGCATAGATAGTGCAATGCTGCCTGACATGCAAGAGGGCAGGGAAAAGACAGCAAAGCCCCAGGCCTGCGGTTTTAATGTGAGGCCCCCACCCCCACCTCCACTCCCACCCCCAATCCACCCCCACCCCCACCCCCACCCCCACCCCACTACAATGTGGTGCAACAGGCTCTCCTGGCCCCACAACCAGACAGAGGTCCTCTTCCCTTGGAAGGAAAGGGACAGGCTGGCAGGAGGAATGCCCTGCCCCCTGCAGGGCGAGTGGACACCGCACACAGAGGTGGGCAGAGAGCACAGTCCTGAGGCTCTGACTCCCACCCCTCTTTCGGGGACCGTCGGAGACCGGAGGAATCACTCCACCGTGGCTCAGAACGAGCGGTTTGATGAAGACTATCAGCGGAAAATGGCTGGGACAAGTCTAACTTTCCAGTTCTAGAGAGAGAAAGAGTTTCAGTTTATTTCCCAGCTCACTGGGCAACACCGATAGAAGTTCCATTCCCCAGATACATGGCATTGGGCCCGGGTTCTTGGACCAGGTGTCGCTCATGTTTGCTTTCGCTCGCTCTACAAAGGAAAGCAGCAGCGACTGGGGACGGTGGGATGGGAACTGTCGGGAGGAGGTTCAATAGCTCCTAGTTACACACGTGACACTGGTGTTAGTGATCATTCTGCTGAAGCTTACTGGTCGTGAGCTGGCTAACATTAAAAATGCTCCAGTCCTCACATAAAACACACTCAAGTTTTCAGATGAAGTGTTGGTTAAAGGTAGGGGTTTTTGAATGGATTGATTTTAGAGGGGCGGGGGGAAGGAGATAAAGATTAACTTGTTGTTCTACTTATGTATCCACTGGCCACTTCTTGTATGTGCCCTGACTGGGGATCAAACCCGCAACCTTGGCATAATGGGGACAATGCTCTTGCCACCTGGGATGCCCGGCCAGGGCCAAGCTGAATTTTAATGCCGCGCTGAAATGTGTAAACAGCAACCAATTCCTGCAGTGGCTGACAGCCAGGTGCCGTCCCGTGCCTGCTTCCCCCTGACTCCAGGTCACCCAGGGCTCAGGCTACAACTCCGTCCTCCCCATGGACTCCCTTCCACCCAAAGTGCTACTGTTCAGCCCCGCCTACTCTGACGCTCCGAGTGCATCCACAGTCACCTTCTCACACGCTGCACCATGTGCCGCGTGCCCTCCATGCTGCCGCCTCCGTGGCCTCCTCCCGCCAGAACCTGTGCTTCCCGTCTAGGCGACTGTGGGCTTCCTGCCGCGTTTCTCTGCTCATCACACCTGCCAGGGCTCTGCTCCTGCAGTGGAACTGATTACATTCCCCCAGGGCTGCGTTTTCCAATAATGCCCACATTTCCCTTCCTGTGAGCTGCATCCAGCTTTTCAGCCAGGAATTCAGGGGCAGCTGTAACTGTGTGTGACACGGATGATCCCATTTTCCAAACCACCCCGTACTGCAGCCAGTCAGCCTCCCACTGAGCCTGCTCACACCCGTCAGGTTCCTGAACTCCTGGCTCCAGTGTCCTGGGCCTCCACCAGGAATGCCCTCCTTCTCTGGGCCCTGCACACGGGCAGCGTGCCTGCCCCCATGCCTCCGGCTCCTGAGGAGACTGTCCCTCTGACTCCTCTACACTTGGCATAATTCACCTTTTTATTAATGTTAAAGCATATTGTGCTGTCACTTTCTGTCTGTGTTGTCTTTACTGTGCTTGTTTAAATTTCCTCTGTGTATTTTTCTTCAAGATAGGGACAATATGCCTCACCGCACACCAAACAGCACATACCCTGCACAGAAATAAGGAACTGGAAGAACAGCACGTTCCCTGCACAGAAATAAGGAGCTAGAAGAACATTTCATTCAAGAAAATTCTGAAAAGCCAACTGTTTCTATCATAAGGAGCCCTCTAACGGCTCTCATCTGTAGCTAGCTATGCAATAAGGTGGGACTAACCACGCATGGCTATTTAATTCATTTAAACTTTAGCTCCTGACTTGCACCAGCCAGGTTTCCAGGACTCAGGAGCACACGTAACTGGGCCTACTGTTTGGATAGTGCGTTTTATAAAACACTAGTGGCTGGTGCACAAATTCCTGCACACTGAAAGAAAGTTAATTGAAAGAAATATTTTAATATCGCTATTCGCCCTTTATAATATGTACCGCACATGCGTGCGTCAACTTAGCCTTTTATAGACATAGCATTAACTTGCTTCATTAGACCTGCTTTCTGATTTAGCTAAACTTTCTCCAGCTCAGTGAAGCACCCCAACTTCTCTTTCAGGTAATCGTCAGCAATCCAGCAGTAAATACTAACACAACACAGATTATTATTGTAGATCGCACAGGGAGAAAAAGGGTAAAATAGTTAACTGTAGGAGTGTCTGACTATATTCTGAGCAGTGAGAAAACCTAAAGTCATTTTCAAGGTCCATAATTTTTTACTTTTTTTCAATGGGGTCAAGTTTCTAAGCTTTCTAAATCTCTATTTTCTGGCTAACAAAAAGAAAATAGGATTCTACTGAGTCTCCTATCTACGGTACCTTCTCTACGACTTCTGTGGGGATCAAATGAGATGAGGCACGGGAAAGCGCTTCACAGATATTTGGTTAAACTGTGAAATGTTTCCACCTGTGTTCCTGGAACTCCAAGGAAGCTAGTTGCTAGGGAGAGGAAGCTGGGTGTTGCTACCTGACATCATTACCTGGCACTCGCAGCGACGGTTTCTGGGCTGGGCTGTGGGCTGCATTTTGCGCCATGGGGTCTTGGCAGCATTGGCTGCGATTTGGTGGGCTGTCACTCCAGGGTAGTAGCAGGGCATGTGTCCTCACTTGGGGGAAGCTGAGTGTTGCTTTCTGGGTGCCAGGTCCATGGTGTCATTTCTCTGTGCAAATCATGGCTGCTCCTGCATTGAGCATCTGCCCCCTAGTGGTCAGTGTGCATCACTGTGACTGGTGGGAAGGACACTTAGCATATTAGCCTATTATATAGATAGACTTGAGGCCCGGTGCACAAATTTGTGCATGGGTGGGGAACCTTGGCCTGGCTGGCAATTGAGGTCCATCGAGGGGGTGGGGGGAGAATAAAGAAAGGGGGGTGGTTAGGGTCGCCAGCCAGCGGAAAGGACCATAGGAGGCTGGCCAGCTGGCCCCCTAATCAGGGCCTATGGGGGGAGGGGGATGCTGGCTGGCAGAGCGGAGGGACAGTAGAATGTTGGCTGGCTGGTTGAGGATGCCAACAGGAAGGGGAGAGGGGCTGTGGAGGTTAGCGGGCTGGGTGGAGGGGCTGCAGGAGGTTGGCTATGGGAGCACACTGACCACCAGGGGGCAGTTCATGCATTGAGTGCCTGCCCCTGGTGGTCAGTGCGCGTCAAAGCGACTGGTCAACCAGTGGTTCCAGTCATTCAGTTGTAATGGTCATTTAAGCATATCTATATCTATATCTATGATATATAGATATTTCTATCACCAGAAAGAGATCTGGCAGACAAGACCTTTTATTTTCATAAAAATCCTTTGGGTGCAGCCTTATGTCCCAAATGGGAAACTAACCCTGCAGGTAAAAGGCATTAGTAAGTTCCTCCATGAGAAATGCTGAAACCTAGTTTGAAATGTAACTCCAGTGTTTCTAAGCCTGGGGTTTGACTTCTCAATACCAAGCCTCTTCCTTCCTGTCCTGCTCAACCTCACCACAGGCTTCCTCACAATCACACTGATCATAGGCTGCTCACCCATCCCGGACCCTGAACTCGCTCAGGCTGGCCAGGAATTGGCTACTGCCCACCCATGCTCAGGTGACATTTAATAATGTTCTACTAAATGGCTAGCCCACCCCAGTGTCGAAAGCTCTGAAGTCAGCAGGGCCCTAAGTGGACTGTTGTCTCACACTTGACTACCAGGCATGAGTCCGTTCTGAACTCTGTCCTTCATGCCTTTACATTTATATTCATTCCCTGGAACATGCACAGCACAACTCTGCAGGCCTGGTCAGACGAGGTGCTTTCTGGGGCTGTGCTCCAGTTCCCCCGACCCCCAAGACCCTGGCCTCAGAGCCTGCAACTCCCTGGGTAAACAACACAGGGAGAGAGGGCTTGAGCTCAGGGCACATGACCTTGTACTCAGGTTTCTACTTCTTACTTCCCTTAAAACCACCCCCATAATCTTGGCAGGTAAATCCCACCTATATATTTTGGTTACTTAACCCTAGGACAAACAAACCAACTCAACCTGGCCTTAACTTGGCCTCTCCCTTCAAATCTCTTAAAATGAGTGATTAGCATATTATGCTCAATCTATCTGTATCCCTTCTGATACCTCAAACCTATTAATACAGGGTTCATGCTCTGTGTTTTATCATAACTCAGCAATGTCCTTAGACTCCTGTGGAGGAAGTTTGGTTTGAATTAAGAAAATATGTATTAAAACAAACTGCACGTAAGAGATTCAAGAAGTACGCTACACAGTGCAGTTGGTGCAATGATCTTATGTAAAACATGAAGATGCTTTTGTATCCAGCAATGTTAAGAAGAGACTTGTACAACTGAACAGGCTCCTGAGCCCACTGGCTGTTGCCCATTGGTGAAGGACCAATAGAAACACAGATTTCAAATAAATATATTATGTAAATTCAAAGTCAAATCTACACCAATAAAAACACTCTCAGATAAATATCACAATAAGACAGGGAATTAGAAAGTGATTTCTGCATCAACAGACTCTGAGTGCAGATGAGAAAGGCATGTACTCAGATCGTGGCTACTGGGAACAAGGTGGTGCCACTGCTTCCTACAGCACCAGAGAGCCTGCAGGCCTACAGGGCGGCACTAGTGTGAGCAAGAGATGAGACGTTCTTGATTTAAACCAAACTAAAACAGGCACATCCCTGGCCGGGCGGCTCATGTGGGCATCGTCCTGTGCAGCAAAGGGTTCCCCTTGGGACCAGGTTATGGGCTCAGTCCCCAGTGGAGGCTAACTATTGATGTTTTACTCTCATATCAATGTTTATTCTCTCTCTCCCTCTCCCTTCCTTTCTCTCTAAAATCTCTCTATATAAAAACCTAAACCACTGGCCAACCAACCAACCAGCCAGTAGCTATGACATGTACTGACCACCGGGGGGCAGATGCTCAGCGCAGGAACTGCCGAGTGATAGCAACTTTGCAGAGTGCCTTCTCGTATTACGGGACCCCTCAGGGGATATTGGACTTCTGGTTTCAGCCCGATCTCCACAGACCTGCACACCGAGCCTCTAGTCAACAATAAGAAACACAGAAAACAAAACAGGGACAACCACTTTAACAGGGAAAATGCATGAACAAGACCACAGAGGTAATTTCCACAGAAAAGGTTTGAGTGGGTCTTTGAATTTATAGGTGGACTGATGGGTGAAGGTTTTCTCTGGCACAAGGCATAGCTATAAAGACTGGGAGACGTGACAGTTTTTTTTCAAATGACCAAATCTCAATGCAATATCCCAAGGTATACAAAGAAAAAGAGAAACATACTCAATCAAAAGAACAAAATGAACTCCCAGAAATCAATCCTAAAGACATTTATACCTATGACAAATAATTCAAAACAATCCCCTTAAAGATGTTCGAAATAAAAGAGACACGGAAATAACTAAATTCAATAGGACTTTGTACACACCATCAAACAATGTACAGTCATCCAGTACCCACAGTTTCCCTTTTAGCAGTTTCAGCTGGCCAATCAATAGCAGTTCCAAATAGAATATGGAAAATTCCAGAAATAAGCAAGTCATGTTTTAGATTTTGAACTATTCTGAGGAGTGTAATACAATTACACATCAACTCACTCCATCCTTCCTGGGACATGAAACATCCCGCTTCTCAGCACACCCACACTGTGTACACTACCCACCATCAGACCTGGTCACCATCTCGATGACAAGGTTGTCCTGGTATCAAGTGCTCCTATTCCAGGAGCCCTCACTTTCACTTAACAATGGCCCCAAAGTGCAGAGCAGTGCTGCCGGCAATTCAGACATGTCAAAGAGAGCCATGAGGTGCTTCCACTTTTTCAAAATGAAAATATAAAAGTTCTGCTGAAACCGGTTTGGCTCAGTGGATAGAACATTGGCCTGCAGACTGAAAGGTCCCAGGTTCAATTCTGGTCAAAAGCATGTACCTTGGTTGCAGGCACATTCCCAGTGGGGGCTGTGCAGGAGGCAGCTGATTGATGATTCTCTCATGGATGTTTCTAACTCTCTATCCCTATCCATTCCTCTCTGTAAAAAAATCAATAAAATATATATATTTTTAAATTTAAAAATATATAAAAGTTCTAAATTTAATAAGGAAGAAATCACATACTGGGTTCCTAAGATCTAAAATAAAACAAATCTTCTATTCATGAAACTGTAAACAAAGAAAAAGAAATTTATGCTAGTCTTGCTGTCAAACCTCACACTGCAGGAGTTATAGCCACAGTGTTTAAGTTTCCAGTTAAGATTAAAAAAAAAAGTTTTAAATTTGTAGGTGGAAAATGGCATAATGGCTTGATGATCTTTTGCCACAGAATCTGACAGATACTAGTGGCCTACCACCAAGCTTACAACATCTGTGTCATTCTCTGCACTTTATCTCATCACATAGACATGGCATCGTTTTGTATCAGCATCAGAAGAACCCTATATAATAAAAGGTTAATATGCAAATTGACCCTAATGGCAGAATGACTGGTTGCTATGACACACACTGACCACCAGGGAGCAGCTGGCAGGGCGATCAATCTGGAGGCTCTGTGACTGCCCAAAGAGGGAGGTCCAGGCCACCCACTGTGGGTGATCAATCGGGGGTCTTCGCAGAACTGGGGAACCAGGGGCGTGTGGTGGCGAACGCAGGTGGGCAGGGAGGGGAGGGGTAAAGGGCAGACTGCAGGGCTATGAGGCAGCTGGAGCCCTGAGGCAGCTGGGGCTGCAAGGGCCCCAGCAGCTGGGGCTGTGAAGGCCTACTGTTGCACGAATTTTATGCATGAAGCCTCTAGTATAACAAGAGAACAAACTCTCTGGTTTTTAAAATGACCAAACTGAGAAGTACAAACTAGAACATGTGAAATAGAATCAATAATACTGTAATGACAATGTTTGGCACCAAGTGGCTAGTTGAAATAACCACTAAGTTGTACAGAAATTAATATTGAACCTAAACTAGGTAATTTATAAATATAATTTTTGGAGAATCCAAGATGGCGGCATAGGTAACACCTAACTGCAGCCTCACACAACAATTTCATTAAAATACAACTAAAATACAAAATGGACATTACCCACTACTACAGGAAAGTCGACTGACTGGAAATTCTACAATAAGAAGGAAAGAGAAACCAGAATGAAAAGCAAAGGAGCTGTGTGTGGGTGATGGTGGGGGTGGTGGTGGTGGTGGGTGTATTTGAGAGTGTGGGTGTGGGTGTGGTTGTATGTGTGAGTGTGGGTGTGGGTGTGAATGTGTGGGTATGTGTCTGTCTATGCGTATTGGTGTGGGTGTGGGTGTGGGTGGGTGTGGGTGGGTGTGGGTGTGAGTGTGTGTGGGTGTGGGGGTGTGCGTGTGTGTGTGGGTGTGGGTGTGGGTGTGTATGTATGGGTGTATGTGTAGGTGTGGGTGTGGGTGTCGGTGTGGGTGTGGGGTTGTGGTGGGTGTGGGTGTGTATGTGTGGGTATGTGTCTGTCTATGCGTATTGGTGTGGGTGTGGGTGTGGGTGGGTGTGGGTGGGTGTGGGTGTGAGTGTGTGTGGGTGTGGGGGTGTGCGTGTGTGTGTGGGTGTGGGTGTGGGTGTGTATGTATGGGTGTATGTGTAGGTGTGGGTGTGGGTGTCGGTGTGGTTGTGGGGTTGTGGTGGGTGTGGGTGTGTATGTGTGGGTGTATGTGTAGGTGTGGGTGTGGTGTGGGTTTGGTGTGGGTGTGGGGTGGGTGTGGGTGTGGGTGTGTATGTGTGTGTATGTGGATGTGTATGTTTGAGGGTGTTTGTGGGTGTGTATGTGTCAGTGTGGGTGTGGATTTGGGTGTGGGTGTGGGGGTAGGGTGGATATGGGTGTTGTAATTGTGGGTGTTGGTGGGGGTGGCTGGGGTGTGGGTGGCGGTGGGGGTGTGTACGTGTGGCTGTGGGTGTGTATGTGTATGTATGTGTCTGTGTATGTGTGAGTGTGGGTGTGGTTGTGGGTGTTAGTGTGGGTGTGGGTGGGTGTGGTTGTGGGTGTGTATGTGTGTGTATGTGTGTGTGTATGTGTGTGTGTATGTGTCAGTGTGGGTGTGGGTGGGAGTGGGTGTTGGTGTGGGTGGGTGTGGGTGTGGGTGTGGGTATGGGTGGGTGTGGGTGTGAGTGTGAGTGTGGGTGTGGGGGTGCGGGTGTGTGTGTGTGTGTGTTTATGTGTATGTGTGAGTGTGAGTGTGTGTGTGTGTGTGTGTGTGTGTGTTGGTGTTGGGGTGGGTGTTGGTGTGCGTGTTGGTGTGTTCAGTGTGGGTGTGGGTGTGTATGTGTGTGTATGTGGGTGTGTATGTTTTAGTGTGGGTGTCAGTGTGTGTGTATGTGTGTGTATGTGTCTGTGTATGTGTGAGTGTGGGTTTGGGTGTGCGTGTGGGTTTGGGTATGGGTGGGGGTGGGGGTGGGGATGGGTGGGTTTGGGGGGGGAGTGGGTGTGGGTGTGTGTATGTGTGGGTGTGGGTGTGAGTTTGGGTGTGGGGGTAAGGGTTTGTGTGGGTGCGGGTGTGGTTGTGGGTGTGTGTGTTTCTATTTGTATGTGTGAGTGTGAGTGTGGGGTTGGTGGTGGGGTTGGTGGTGGGCATGTGGGTGACAGTGGGGGTTGTGGTGGGTGTGGGTATGGGTGTATTTGAGAGTGTGGGTTTGGGTGTGGGTGTGGTTGAATGTGTCAGTGTGGTTGTGGGTGTGTGTATGTGGGTGTGTATGTGTGAGTGTGAGTGTAGGTGTGTGTGTGGGTGTGCGTGTGGGCGTGGGTGTGGGTGTGGTTGTGGGTGAAAGTGTGGGTGGGTTGGGGTATGGGTGTGTTTGGGGGTGTGTACGTGTGGGTGTGGGTGTGTATGTGTGGGTGTATGTGTGGGTGTGGGTGTGGTGTGGGTGTCGGTGTGGGTGTGGTGTGGTGGTGGGTGTGAGTGTGTATGTGTGTGTATGTGGGTGTGTATGTTTGAGTGTGGGTGTGTATGTGTGTGTATGTGGGTGTGTATGTGTGAGTTTGAATGTTGTTGTGGATTTCTTTGTGGGGGTGTGGGTAGGGTAGGGGTGGGTGTTGGTGTGAGTGTGGGTGTGGTTGAGGGTGTGGGTGTGTATGTGTGTGTATGTGTGTGTGTATGTGTGAGTGTGGGTGTGGGGGTGGGTGTGGGTGTGGGTCGGGGTGGAGGTGGGTTTGGGTGTGTTGTGTATGTGTGTTTATGGGTATGTATGTGTGAGTGTGGGTGTGGTGTGTGTGTATGTGTGGGTGTGGGTGTATATTTGTGTGTATGTGGGTGTGTATTTTTGTGGGTGTGGTTGTGGGTGTGTGGGTGTGGGTGTAGGTGTGTATGTGTGTGTATGTGGGTATGTATGTTTGAGTGTGTTTGTGGGTGTGTATGTGTCAGTGTTGGTGTGGGTGTGGATTTGGGTGTGGGGGTGGGTGTAGGGTGGGTGTGGGTGTAGGTGTAGGTGTGGTTGTGGTTGTGGGTGGGGGTGGTGGTGGGTTGTGGTGTTGGTGTTTGTGTGGGTGTGGGTGAGTACGTGTGGGTTTGGGAGTGTATGTGTGTGTATGTGTCTGTGTATGCGTGAGTGTGTGTGTTGGTGTGGATTTGGGTGTGGGGGTTAGGATAGGGTGCGTGTGGGTGTGGGTGTGGGTGTGTGTGGGATTGAGTGTTGGTGTGGGGTTGGGGGTATGGGTGTGGGTGTGGGTGTGTGCATGTTGTGGTGGTTGTATGCGGGTGTGTATGTGTGTGTATGTGGGTGTGTATTTTTGAGTGTGGGTGTGTGTGTGGGTGTGAATGTGTGTGTATGTGTCTGTCTGTGTATTGGTGTCGGTGTCGGTGTGGGTGTGGGTGTGGGTGGGTGTGGGTGGGTGTGGGTGTGGGTGTGGTTGGGGGTGTTCGTGTAGGTGTGGGTGTGTGTGGGTGTGTGTGGGTATGTGTGTGTATGTGTGTGTGTATTTGTGAGTGTGGGTGTGGGGGTGGGTGTTGGTGTGGGTCGGGGTGGGAGTGGGTTTGGGTGTGTTGTGTATGTGTGTGTATGGGTGTGTATGTGTGAGTGTGGGTGTGGTGTGGGTGTATGTGTGGGTGTGGGTGTGTATTTGTGTGTACGTGGGTGTGTATTTTTGTTGGTGTGGGTGTGGGTGTTGGTGTGTGTGTGAGTGTGGGTGTGTGGGTGTGTATGGGTGTGTATGTGTGTGTATTTGTGAGTGTGAGTGTGGGTGTGGGTGTGTGTCGCTTTGGGGTTGGGTTTGGGTGTGTTGTGTATGTGTGTGTATGGGTGTTTATGTGTGAGTGTGGGTGTGGAGTGGGTGTATGTGTGGGTGTGGGTGTGTATTTGTCTGTATGTGGGTGTTTATTTTTGTGGGTGTGGGTGCGGGGGTGTGGGTGTGGGTGTTGGGGTGGGTGTGGGTGTGCGTGTTGTATGTGGGATGTGTGTGTGTGTGTGTGTGTGGGGTGTGGGTATGGGTGTGTGGGTGTGGGTGTTGGGGTGGGTGTGGGTGTGCGTGTTGGTGCGTTCAGTGTGGGTGTGGGTGTGTATGTGTGGGTATGTGGGTGTGTATGTATGAGTGTGGGTTTTAGTTTGGGTGTGTGTTTGTGTGTATGTGTGTGTATGTGTGAGTTTGGGTTTGGTTGTGCGTGTGGGTGTGGGTAGGGATGGGGGTGTGGGTGGGTGTAGGTGGGTGTGGGTGGGGGAGTGGGTGTGGGTGTGTGTATGGGTGGGTGTGGGTGTGAGCGTGAGTTTGGGTGTGGGGGTGTGGGTTGGTGTGGGTGCGGGTGTGTGTATGTGTGTGTGTGTCTATTTGTATGTGTGAGTGTGAGTGTGGGATTGGGGTGGGGGTGGTGGTGTGTGTGTGGGTGACGGTGGTGGTGGTGGTGGGTGTGGGTGTGGGTGTATTTGAGAGTGTGGGTGTGGGTGTGGGTGTGGTTGTATGTGTGAGTGTGGGTGTGTGTGTGTGTATGTGGGTGTGTATGTGGGTGTGTGTGTGTGTGGGTTTGTATGTGTGTGTATGTGTCTGTCTATGCGTATTGGTGTGGTTGTGGGTGTGGGTGGGTGTGGGTGGGTGTGGGTGGGTGTGGGTGTGGGTGTGGGTGGGTGTGGGGGTGTGGGTGGGGATGTGGGTGTGGGTGCAGGTGTGTGTGTGTGTTTTTGTATATGTGTGAGTGTGAGTGTGGGTGTGGGGTTGGGGGTGAGTGTGCGTGTGGGTATGTGTGGGTGTGGGTGTGTGTATGTGTGTGCGTATGTGTCAGTGTGAGTGTGGGTGTGAGTGTGAGTGTGAGTGTGGATGTGGGTGTGCGTGTGGGCTTGGTTGTGGGTGTGTGTGTGGGTGTGGTTGTGGGTGGGAGTTTGGGTGGGTTGGGGTGTGGGTGTGGGTGTGGGTGTGTATGTGTGGGTGTATATGTGGGTGTGGTTGTGGGTGTGGGTGTGGGTGTGGGTGTGGGGTGGGGGTGGGTGTGGGTGTGTATGTGTGTGTATGTTGGTGTGTTTGAGTGTTTTTGTGGGTGTGTATGTGTCAGTGTGGGTGTGGGTGTGGATTTGGGGGTGGGGGTGGGGGTAGGGTGGGTGTGGGTGTTGTTGTAATTGTGGGTGTGGGTGGGGGTGGCTGGAGGTGTGGGTGTCGGTGGGGGTGTGTAAGTGTGGCTGTGGGTGTGTATGTGTGTGTATGTGTCTGTGTATGTGTGAGTGTGGGTGTGGTTGTGGGTGGGTGTAGGTGTGGGTGTGTATGTGTGTGTATGTGTGTGTGTATGTGTCAGTGTGGGTGTAGGTGTGGGTGTGGGTGTGGGTGGTTGTGGGTGTGGTTGTGGGTGTGTATGTGTGTGTATGTGGGTGTGTATGTTTGAGTGTGGGTGTGCTTGTGGGTGTGGGTGTGGTTGTGGGTGGGTGTGGTTGTGGGTGTGGGTGTGTGGGTGGGGGTGTTGATGTGTGTGTATTTGTGGGTGGCTGTGTGTGTGGGTGGGTGTGGGTGTCGGTGTGGGTGTGGGAGTGTATGTATGTGTTTTTGTGGGGATGTGTGTTTGAGTGTGGGTGTGGGTATGGGTGTCGGTGTGGGTGTGGGTGTGTATGTGGGTGTGGGTGTGTATGTGTGTGTATGTGTGTGTGTGTGAGTGTGTGTGTGTGTGTGTGTATTTGGGTGTGGGGGTGGGATAGGGTGGGTGTGGGTGTGTGTGTGGGTGTGTGTGTGGGAGTGGATGTGAGTGTGGGGTTGGGGGTGGGTGTGGTGTGGGTGGAGGGGTTGGGGGTGTATGTGTGGGTGTGGGTGTGTATTTGTGTGTTTGTGGGTGTGTATTTCTGTGGGTGTGGGTGTGTATCTGAGTGTATGTGGGTGTGTATGTGTGAGTGTGGGTGTGGATTTGGGTGTGTGGGTGTGGGTGTGGGTGTTGGTGTGTGTGGGAGTGTGTGTGTGTGTGTGGGTGTGGGGATGTGGGTGTGGGTGTGTGGGTGTGGTTGATGAGGTGGGTGTGGGTGTGCGTGTTGGTGTGTTCAGTGTGGGTGTGGGTGTGTATGTTTGTTTATGTGGGTGTGTATGTTTGAGTGTGGGTGTGGGTGTGTATGTGTGTGTATGTGTGTGTGTTGGTGTGGTGTGGGTTTCGGTGTGGGTGTTGGTGTGGGTGTGTATGTGTGTGTATGTGGGTATGTAAGTTTGAGTGTGTTTGTGGGTGTGTATGTGTCAGTGTGGGTGTGGGTGTGGATTTGGATGTGGGTGTGGGGGTAGGGTGGGTGTGGGTGTAGGTGTGGGAATGGGTGTGGTTGTGGGTGGGGGTGTGTACGTGTGGGTGTGGGAGTGTATGTGTGTGTATGTGTCTGTGTATGCGTGAGTGTGTGTGTTGGTGTGGATTTGGGTGTGGGGGTTAGGATAGCGTGGGTGTGGGTGTGGGTGTGTGTGGGATTGGGTGTTGGTGTGGGTGTGGGTCTGGGGGTGTGGTGTGGGTGTGGGTGTTGGGGTGTGTGTGTGTGCGGGTTTGTATGTGTGTGTACGTGGGTGTGTATGTTTGAGTGTGTGTGTGTGTGTGAATGTGTGTGTACGTGTCTGTCTATGTGTATTGGTGTGGGTGTTGGTGTGGGTGTGGGTGTGGGAGGGTGTGGGTGGGTGTGGGTTGGTGTGGCTGTGGGTGTGGGTGTGGGTTTGGGTGGGTGTGGCTGTGAGTGTGAGTCTGGGTGTGGGGGTGTGGGTGGGGGTGTGGGTGTGAGTGCGGGAGTGTGTGTGTGTGTGTGTTTATGTGTATATGTGAGTGTGAGTGTGGGTGTGGGGTTTGGGGTGGGTGTGGTATGGGTGTGGGTGGGTGGGAGTGTATGTGTGGGTGTGGGTGTGTATTTGTGTGTGTGTGTGTGTGTATTTTTTGTGGGTGTGGTTGTGGGTGTGGGTGTGGGTGTGGGAGTGTTTGTGTGTGTATGTATGTGTGTATGATTGAGTGTGGGTGTGGGTGTGGGTGTGGGTGTGAATGTGTGTGTATGTGTCTGTCTATGCGCATTGGTGTGGGTGTGGGTGGGTGTGGGTGGGTGTGGTTGTGGGTGTGGGTGGGTGTGGGTGTGAGTGTGAGTGTGGGTATGGGGGTGTGGGTGGGGGTGTGGGTGTGGGTGCGGGTGTGGGTGTGTGTGTGTTTATGTGTATGTTTGAGTGAGTGTGGGTGTGGGGTTGGGGGTGGGGGGTGTGTGTGTGTATGTGTGAGTGTGGGTGTGGGTGTGAGTGTGGGTGTGTGGGTTTGCGTGTGGGTGTGGGAGTGGTTGTGGGTGGGGTTGGGGGTGGGTGTGGGTGTGTTTGTGTGTGCTTATGCGTATGTGTGAGTGTGAATGTGGGTGTGGGGTTTGGGGTGGGTGTGGTGTGGGTGGGTGTTGGTGGGGGTGTATGTGTGGGTGTGGGTGTGTATTTGTGAGTATGTGGGTGTGTATTTTTGTGGGTGTGGTTGTGGGTGTGGGTGTGGGGGTGTGGGTGTGGGTGTGTGTGTGCATGTTTGAGTGTGTTTGTGGGTATGTATGTGTCAGTGTGGGTGTGGATTTGGGTGTGGGGGAGGGGGTAGGGTGGGTGTGGGTGTGGGTGTAGGTGAGGGTGTGGGTGTGGTTGGGGGTGGGGGTGTGTACCTGTGGGTGTGGGAGTGTATGTGTGTGTATGTGTCTGTGTATGCGTTTGTGTGTTGGTGTGGATTTGGGTGTGGGGGTTAGGATAGGGTTGGTGTGGGTGTGGGTGTGGGTGTATGTGGCATTGGGTGTTGGTGTGGGTGTGGGGGTGTGGGGGTGTGGGTGTGAGTGTGGGGGTGTGGGTGTGGGTGTTGTGGTGGGTGTGTCTGCGGGTTTGTATGTGTGTGTATGTGGGTGTGTATGAGTGTGGGTGTGTGTGTGGGTGTGAATGTGTGTGTATGTGTCTGTCTATGTGTATTTGTGTGGGTGTTGGTGTGGGTGTGGGTGTGGGTGTTGGTGGGTGTAGGTGGGTGTGGGTGTGGGTGTGGGTATGGTTGGGTGTGGCTGTGAGTGTGAGTGTGGGTGTGGGGGTGTGGGTGCGGGTGCGGGTGTGTGTGTGTGTTTATGTGTATGTGTGAGTGTGAGTGTGGATGTGGGGTTGGGGGTGTGGTGGGTGTGCATGTGGGTGTGTATGTGTGGGTGTTTGTATGTGTGTGTGTATTTGTGAGTGTGTGTGTGTGTGTATGTGGGTGTGTATGTGTGAGTGTGGTTGTGGGTGTGGATGTGGGTGGGGGTGGGTGTGGGTGTGTATTGGTGTGTATGTGGGTGTGTATTTGTGAATGTGGGTGTGGGTGTGTATTAGTGTGTATGTGGGTGTGTATGTGTGAGTGTTTGGGTTTGTATGTGTGTGTATGTGGGTGTGTATGTGTAAGTGTGGGTGTGGGGGTGTGGTGGGGGTGTGTGTGTGTGGGTGTGGGTGGGTGTGGGTGTGGGTGTGTATGTGTGAGTTTGGGTGTGGGTGTGGATTTGAGTGTAGGGGTGTGGGTAGGGTGGGGTGGGTGTGGGTGTGGGTGTGAGTGTGGGTGTGGGTGAGGGTGTGGGTGTGTATGTGTGTATATGTGTGTGTGTATGTGTGAGTGTGGGTGTGGGTGTGGGTGTAGGTCAGGGTGGGTGTGGGTGTGGGTGTGTTGTGTATGTGTGTGTATGTGTGTGTGTATGGGTGAGTGTGGGTGTTGGTGTGTGTGGGTGTGAGTGTGGGTCTTGGTTTGGCTGTGGATGTGGTTGTGGGTGGGGTGGTTGTGGGTGTGTATATGTGGGTGTGTATGTGTGTGTGTATGTGTGAGTGTGGATGTGTGTGTGTGTGTATTTGTGTGTATGTGGGTGTGTATGTGTATGGGTGTGGGGGTGCGGTAGGGTTGGGTGTGGGTGTGGGTGTGGGTAGGTGTTGGTGTGTATGTGTGTGTATGTGGGTGTGTTTGAGTGTTGGTGTGGGTGTGTATGTGTGTGTATGTAGGTGTGTATTTGGGAGCTTGGGTGTGGGTGTGGATTTGGGTGTGGGGGTGTGGGTAGGGTAGGGGTGGGTGTGGGTGTTGGTGTGAGTGTGGGTGTGGGTGAGGGTGTGGGTGTGTATGTGTTTGTGTATGGATGAGTGTGGGTGTGGGTGTGGATGTGGGTGTGGATGTGTATGTGTGTGTATGTGGGTGTGTATGTGTGAGTGTGTGTGTGTGGGTGCTGTGGGGGTGGGTGTTGGGGTGGGTGTGGGTGAGTGTGTGTGTGTATGTGTGTGTATGTGGGTGTGGGTGTGGGTGGGTGTGGGTGTGTGTATGTGTGTGTGTATGTGTGAGTGTGGGTGTGTGTGTGGGTTTGTATGTGTGTGTATGTGTGTGTGTATGTATGAGTGTGAGTGTGGGTATGGGGTGGGGGTGCGTGTCGGGGTTGGGTGTGTGTGTGTGTGTGTATGTGTGTGTGTATGTTTGAGTGTTTGTGTTGGTGTGGGTGTATATTTGTTTGTATGTGGGTGTGTATGTGTGATTGTGAGTGTGGGTGTGGGTGTGGGTGAGGGTTATGGTTATGGTTAAGGCTAACATTAGGGTTAGGGTTAGCGATAGGGTTAGGGTTAGGGTGAGGGAATATTGTCTTTCAACTCTGTTATAGAGTTTCATGCTACTTTTCCGTGATGTGTAATGGTTTCCAAAGCTACTTAAATATGGTAAATTTTCTATTTCATGGATTTCTGTATTGTATGACATTCATTTAGAGTTATGTGCTCCTTTAAGTACATAATATAGTTTTTATACATTGTTTAATGATCTCTTTAGTGTAATTAAGGTTTTCCTGGATCTTAGATAGCTTTTCTGCACTAACAACTGACTTGGAGCATTGTTTTTCTACATGTCTCATGCGAGTTCTTCCCTATTTACTGTTTTTATTTCTCTGAATTCCTGTTTTCTTGTCATTTCCAATATTAGTCCTTCCTGTCCAAGTATAAGCATTGGGAGCATGGACAATCAACTACCTAAACACTGTTTTGAACCTGAGAACCTCTGGAACATTGTCTCACAATTATCTTATTGAGTTTAATGCTACGTTACAGTGAAGTCAAAAGCTTCCCAAAGCTGCTTGAATGTGCTTATTTCACTATTTCAAGGATATTCTGCCTTGCATGACACACATTTACAGTTCTACGCTCCTTTAAGTAAACAATATAGGATTCATACAATGTTTCATGTGATTTTAACTTTAATTTAGGATTTTCTGGATCTTCGATACCTTTTATAAACTAACAACAGACTTGGAGAAGTGTTTTATACATGTTCCAGGTGAGTTCTCATAGATTTACTGTTATTTTCCCAGAATTACTGATGTTTTCTCGTGGTTTCTAACATTAGGCCTTCCTGTCCATGTTCCAAGCATTGGGAACATGGACAAACAACTACCTAAACACTGTAATGAACCTGAAAAGCTCTGGAACAATGTCTCTCAACTATGTTATACAGTTTAATGATACATTTCAGTGAAGTGTAAGGCTTTCCAAAACTACTTATTTTGCTTATTTCTCTCTTTCTAGCTTTGTGTGACATACATTTAAAGTTCTAGACTCCTTTAAGTAAAAAAATATAGGATTCATACACTGTTTAATGTGCTCTCAACCCGAATTAAGGAATTCCTGGATGTTAGATATCTTTTCTACACTAAGAACTGACTTGGAGAAGCTGTTTCAGCTGTTCTAAACGAGTTCTCATCTATCTACTGTCATTTTCTCTGAATTATCCATGTTTTCATGTAGTTTCCTATATTAGGCCTTCCTGTCCAAGCATAAGCATTGCCCACATATACAAACAATTTCTTATACACTGTTATGAACAGAAGCAGCTCGATAACATTGTCCCTCAACTATGTTATAGAGTGCAATGCTACAATACAGTGAATTGTAAGCTTTCCAAAACTGTTCAATTTGCTCATTTCTCACTTTCAAGCCGTGTTTGACACACATGTAGAGTTCTAGGCTACTTTAAGTAAATAAAAGAGGTTTCATACACTGTTTAATGTGCTCTTAACACTAATTAAGGATTTCCTGGATCTTAGATACATTTTTTTACACTAAAAACTGACTTGGAGAATCTGTTTCAGGTGTTCTAAACAAGTTCTCATCTATTTAATGACATTTTCTCTGAATTATTCATGTTTTCATGTATTTGCCTATATTAAGCCTTCTTGTCCAAGTATAAGCACAGCCCACATATAAAAACAACTTCCTACACACTATTATGACCAGAAGAATCTTGGGAACATTGTCTCTCAACTATGTTATAGAGTGTAATACTACATTGCAGTGAAGTGTAAGGATTTCCAAAGCTGTTGAATGTGTTTATTTTAATGTTTCAATGTTATTCTGCCTTGTATGACACACATTTACCGTTCTAGGCTCCTTTAAGTAAACAATATAGAATTCATACAACGTTTCATGTGATCTTAAACCTAATTTAGGATTTCCTGGATCTTAGATACCTTTTATAAACTAACAACAGACTTGGAGAAGTGTTTTATACATGTTCTATGCGAGTTCTCATCTTTTTACTGTTATTTTCCCAGAATTACTGATGTTTTCTCTTAGATTCTAACATTCGGCTTTTTGGTCCAGGTATAAGCATTGGGAACATGGACAAACAACTACCTAACCACTGTATGAACTTGAAAAGCTCGGGAACATTGTCTCTCAATTATGTTATCCAGTTTAATGATATATTTCAGTGAAGTGTAAGGCTTTCCAAAGCTACTTAATTTGCTTATTTCTCTCTATCTAGCTTTGTGTGACATACATTTAAAGTTCTAGGCTTCTTTTAGTAAAAGATATAGGATTCATACACTGTTTAATGTGTTCCCAACTCGAATTAGTAATTCCTGGATGTTAGATACCTTTTCAACACTAAGAACTGACTTGGAGAAGCTGTTTCAGCTGTTCTAAACGAGTTCTCATCTATTTACTGACACTTTCTCTGAATTATTCATGTTTTCATGTAGTTTCCTATTTTAGGCCTTCTTGTCCAAGTATAAGCACAGCCCACATATAAAAAAAACTTCCTACACACTGTTATGACCAGAAGAAGCTTGGGAACATTGTCTCTCAACTATGTAATAGAGTGTAATACTACATTGCAGTGAAGTGTAAGGATTTCCAAAGCTGTTGAATGTGTTTGTTTTAATATTTCAATGGTATTTTGCCTTGTATGAAACACATTTACCGTTCTAGGCTCTTTTAAGTAAACAATATAGGAATCATAAAATGTTGCATGTGATCATAATTCTAATTTAGGATTTCCTGGGTCTCAGTTAACTTTTATAATTTAACAACAAACTTGGAGAAGTGTTTTATATATGTTCTATGTGAGTTCTTGCCTATTTGCAGTTACTTTCCAGAGTTACTGATATTTTTTCATAGTTTCTAACTTTCGGCCTTATTATCCAGGTATAAGCATTGGGAACATGGACAAACAACTAACTAAACACTGTTATGAGTTTGAAAAGCTCGGGAACATTCTTTCTCAACTATGTTATACAGTTCAATGATATATTTTAATGAAGTATAAGGCTTTCCAAAGCTTCGTAATTTGCTTATTTCTCTCTTTCCAGCTTTGTGTTACATATATTAAAGTTCTAGGCTCCTTTAAGTAAAAAATATACGAATCATACACTGTTTAATGTGCTCTCAAATCGAATTAAGAATTCCTGGATGTTATATACCTTTTCAACACTAAGAACTGACTTGGAGAAGCTGTGTCAGTTGTTCTAAATGAGTTTTCATCTATTTCCTGTCATTTACTCTGAATTATACATGTTTTCATGTAGTTTCTATATTAGGCCTTCTTGACCAAGTATAAGCATTGCCCACATATACAAACAACTTCTTATACACTGTTATGAACAGAAGAAGCTCGAGAACGTTGTCCCTCAACTATGTTTTAGAGTGTAATGCTACTTTACAGTGTAGTGTAAGGCTTTGCAAAGCTGTTCAATTTTCTCATTCCTCACTTTCAAGCCTTGTTTGACACACATGTAGAGTTCTAGGCTACATTAAGTAAATAATAGTGGTTTAATACATGTTTAATGTGCTCTTAACACGAATAAAGGATTTCCTGGATATTATATACCTTTTCTACACTAAAAACTGACTTGGAGAATTTGTTTCAGTTGTTCTAAACGAGTTCTCATCTATTTAGTGACATTTTCTCTGAATTATTCATGTTTTCATGTAATTTCCTATATTAGGCATTCTTGTCCAAGTATAAGCATAGCTCACATATAAAAACAACTTCCTACATACTGTTATGACCAGAAGAAGCTTAGGAACATTGACTTTCAACTATGTTATAGAGTGTAATACTACATTGCAGTGAAGTGTATGGAATTCCAAAGCTGCAGAATGTGTTTATTTCTCTATTTCAATAGTATTCTGCCTTGTATGACACACATTTACCATTCTATGCTCCTTTAAGTAAACACTATAGGAATCCTACCATGTTTCATGTGATCATAACTCTAATTTTGGATTTCCTGGATCTTAGATAAGTTTTATAAGCTAACAACAGACTTGGAGAAGTGTTTTACACCTTTTCTATGCGAGTTCTCATCTATTTACTGTTATTTTCCCAGAATTACCGATGTTTTCTCGTCATTTCTAACATTCGACCTTCTTGTCCAGGTATAAGCATTGGGAACATGGACAACCAACTACCTAAACACTGTTATGAACTTGAAAAGCTCGGGAACATTGTCTCTCAACTATGTTATACAGTTTAATGATATATTTTAGTGAAGTGTAAGGCTTTCCATAGCTACATAATTTGCTTATTTCTCTCTTTCTAGCTTTGTGTGACATACATTTAAAGTTCGAGGCTCCTTTAGATAACAAATATAGGATTCATATAGTGTTTAACGTGCTCTCAAATCGAATTAAGGAATTCCTGGATGTTAGAGACCTTTTCAACACTAAGAACTGACTTGGAGAAGCTGTTTAAGCTGTTCTAAACCTGTTCTCATTTTTTTACTGTTATTTTCTCTGAATTATACATGTTTTCATAATTTCCTATATTAGGCCATCTTGTCCAAGTATAAGTATTTCCCAGATATACAAACAACTTCCTACACACTGTTATGAACAGAAGAAGCTTGAGAACATTGTCCCTCAACTATGTTATAGAGGGTAATGCTACACTACAGTGAACCGTAAGGCTTTCCAAAGCTGTTCAATTTGCTCATTTCTCACTTTCAAGCCTTGTTTGACACACATGTAGAGTTCTAGGCTACTTTAAGTTAATAAAAGAGGTTTCATACACGGTTTAATGTGCTCTTAACACTAATTAAGGATTTCCTGGATCTTAGATGCCTTTTCTACACTAAAAACTGACTTGGAGAATCTGTTTCAGCTGTTAAAATGAGTTCTTATCTATTTACTGACATTTTCTCTGAATTATTCATGTTCTCATGTAGTTTCCTATATTAGGCCTTCTTGTCCAAGTATAAGCACAGCCGATATACAAAAACAACTTCCTACACACTGTTATGACCAGAAGAATCTTGGGAACATTGTCTATCAACTATATTATAGAGTGTAATAATACATTGCAGTGAAGTGTAGGGAATTCCAAAGCTGCAGAATGTGTTTATTTCTCTATTTCAATAGTATTCTGCCTTGTATGACACACATTTACTGTTTTAGGCTCCTTTAAGTAAACAACATAGGATTCATACAGTGTGTATGGGTGAGTGTGGGTGTGGGTGTGGGTGTGGGTGTGTGTGTGTTTGGGGGTGTGCCTGTGGGTGTGGGTTTGTTTGTGGGTGTGGTTGTGGGTGGGGGTGGTTGTGGGTGTTTGTCTGGGTGTGGGTGTGTATGTGTGTTTGTGTGTGTGTATGTGTGAGTGTGTATGTGGGGTGTGTGGGTGTGGGTGTGTGTGTGTATGTGTGTGTATGTGGGTGTGTATGTGTGAATATGGGTGTGGGGGTGCGTTGGGGGTGGGTGTTGGGGTGGGTGTGGGTGTGGGTGGGTGTGGGTGTGTATGTGTGTGTATGTAGGTGTGTATGTTTGAGTGCTGGTGTGGGTGTGGGTGTGTATTTGTGTATATGTGGGTGTGTATGTGTGAGTTTGGGTGTGGGTGTGGTTTTGGGTGTGGGGGTGTGGGTAGGGTGGGGGTGGGTGTGGGTGTGGGTGTGAGTGTGGGTGTGGGTGAGGGTGTGGCTGTGTATGTGTGTGTATGTGTGAGTGTGGGTGTGGGTGTGGGTCGGGGTGGGTGTGGGTGTGTGGGTGTGTTGTGTATGAGTGTGTATGTGTGTGTGTGTGTGTGAGTGTGGGTGTGGGTGTGGATTTGGGGGTCTGGGTGGCGTGTGGGTGTGGATGTGTGTGTATTTTTGGATGTGTGTGTGTGTGGCTGCGTGTGTGTGTGGCTGCGTGTGTGTGTGTGTGTGTGTGTGTGTTGGTGTGGGTGTGTGTGGTAGTGAGTGTTGGTGTGGGTGTGGGTGTGTGTGGTTGTGGTTGTTTGTCTGGGTGTGGTTGTGGGTGTGTATGTGTGGGTGTGGGTGTGTATGTGTGTATGTGTGTGTGTATGTGTGAGTGTGGGTGTGGGGTGTGGGGGATTGGGTGTGGGAGTGGGTGGGTGTGGGTGTGGGTGTGGGTGTGTGAGTGTGGGTGTTGGTGTGGTTGTGGGTGGGTGTGGGTGTGGGTGGGAGTGTGAGTGTGGGTGTGGGTGTGGGTGGGTGTTGGTGTGTGTGTTGGTGTGTGTGTTGGTGTGTGTGTGGGTGTGTATGTGGGTGTGTATGTGTCAGTGTTGATGTGGATTTGGGTTTGTGTGTGGGTGTGGGTGTGGGTGTGGGTGGGTGTGGGTGTGGTTGTGTATGTGTTTATGTGTTTATGTGTATGTGTGAGTGGGAGTGTGGGTTTGGGGTTGGAGGTGGGGGTGGGTGTGGGTGTGGGGGTGAGGGTATGGGTGTGGGTGTGTATGTGTGAGTCTGGGTGTGGGTTTTTGGATGTGGGTGTGGGTGTATATGAGAGTGTGGGTGTGAGTGTGGTTGTGGTTGGGTGTGGGGGTGGGTGGGGGTGTGGGTATGGGTGTGGGTGGGGGTGTGTACCTGTAGGTGTTGATGTGTATGTGTGTGTGTGTGTGTGTGTATGGGTGAGTGTGGGTGTGGTTTGGGTGTATGTGTGTGTGTGTGTATGTGTGTGTATGTGGGTATGTGGGTGTGGGTGTTGGTGTTGTGGTGGGTGTGGGTTTGGGTGTGCTTGTTGGTGGGGGTGTGTTGGGGTGTGTGTGTGTGTGTGTGTGTGTGTGTGTATGTGTGAGTGTGGGTGTGGATTTGGGTGTGTGGTTGTGGGTGTGGGTGTGGGAGTGTGTTGGAGTGGGTGTGTGTGTGTGTGTGAGTGTGTGTGTGTGTGTGTGTGTTGTTTTGGGTGTGGGTGTTGGTGTTGTGGTGGGTGTGGGTTTGGGTGTGCTTGTTGGTGGGGGTGTGTTGGGGTGTGGGTGTGGGTATGGGTGTGGGTGTGGGTGTGGGTGATGGTGGGTGTGGGAGTGGGTGTGGGTGTCGGTGTATATGAGAGTGTGGGTGTGAGTGTGGTTGTGGGTGTGGTTGTATGTGTGAGTGTGGGTGTGGGTATGTGTTTGTGGGTGTGTATGTGTGAGTGTGGGTGTGGGTGTGTATGTGTGTGTATGTGTGTGTGTATGTGTGAGTGTGGGTGTGGGTATGGGGTGGGGGTGCATGTCGGGTTGGGGTTGGGGTGGGTGTGGGTGGGTGTGGGTGTGCGTGTATGTGTGTGTATGTGTGTGTGTATGTTTTAGTGTTTGTGTTGGTGTGTATTTGTGTATATGTGGGTGTGTATGTGTGATTGTGGGTGTGGGTGTTGATTTGGGTGTGGGGGAGTGTGGGTGTGGGTGTGGGTGAGGGTTATGGTTATGGTTAAGGCTAACATTAGGGTTAAGGTTAGCGATAGGGTTAGGGTTAGGGTGAGGGAATATTGTCTTTCAACTCTGTTATAGAGTTTCATCCTACTTTTTCGTGATGTGTAATGGTTTCCAAAGCTACTTAAATATGGTAAATTTTCTATTTCATGGATTTCTGTATTGTATGACATACATTAGAGTTATGTACTCCTTTAAGTACATAATATAGTTTTTATACATTGTTTAATGATCTCTTTAGTGTAATTAAGGTTTTCCTGGATCTTAGATAGCTTTTCTGCACTAACAACTGACTTGGAGCATTGTTTTTCTACATGTCTCATGCGAGTTCTTCCCTATTTACTGTTTTTATTTCTCTGAATTCCTGTTTTCTTGTCATTTCCAATATTAGTCCTTCCTGTCCAAGTATAAGCATTGGGAACATGGACAATCAACTACCTAAACACTGTTTTGAAACTGAGAACCTCTGGAATTTGTCTCACAATTATCTTATTGAGTTTAATGCTACGTTACAGTGAAGTCAAAAGCTTTCCAAAGCTGCTTAAATGTGCTTATTTCACTATTTCAAGGATATTCTGCCTTGCATGACACACATTTACAGTTCTACGCTCCTTTAAGTAAACAATATAGGATTCATACAATGTTTCATGTGATTTTAACTTTAATTTAGGATTTCCTGGATCTTAGATACCTTTTATAAACTAACAACAGACTTGGATAAGTGTTTTATACATGTTCTATGTGAGTTCTCATCTATTTACTGTTATTTTCCTAGAATTACTGATGTTTTCTCCTAGTTTCTAACATTAGGCTTTCTTGTCAAGGTATAAGCATTGGGAACATGGACAAACAACTACCTAAACACTGTAATGAACCTGAAAAGCTCGGGAACATTGTCTCTCAACTATGTTATCCAGTTTAATGATACATTTCAGTGAAGTGTAAGGCTTTCAAAAGCTACTTAATTTGCTTATTTCTGTCTTTCTAGCTTTGTGTGACATACATTTAAAGTTTTAGGCTCCTTTAAGTAAAAAATAAAGGATTCATACACTGTTTAATGTGCTCTCAACTCGAATTAAGAAATTCCTGGATGTTAGATACCTTTTCAACACTAAAAACTGACTTGGAGAATCTGTTTCAGCTGTTCGAAACAAGATTTCATCAATTTACTGACATTTTCTTTGAATTATTCATGCTTTCATGTAGTTTCCTATATTAGGCCTTCTTGTCCAAGTATAAGCGCAACCCACATATAAAAACAACTTCCTACACACTGTTATGAACAGAAGAAGCTCGAGAACATTATCCCTCAACTATGTTATAGAGTGTAATGCTACATACAGTGAAATGTAAGGCTTTCCAAAGCTGTTCAATTTGCTCATTTCTCACTTTCAAGCCTTGTTTGACATACATGTAAAGTTCTAGGCTACTTAAGTAAATAAATGAGGTTTCATACACTGTTTACTGTGCTCTGAAAACTAATTAAGGATTTCCTGGATCTTAGATGCCTTTTCTACACTAAAAACTGACTTGGAGAATCTGTTTCAACTGTTCTAAATGAGTTCTCATCTATTTACTGACATTTTCTCTGAATTATTCATGTTTTCATGTAGTTTCCTACATTAGGCCTTCTTGTCCAAGTATAAGCACAGCCCACATATAAAAACAACTTCCTAAACACTATTATGAGCAGAAGAAGCTTGGGAACATTGTCTCTCAACTATGTTATAGAGTGTAATTCTACATTGCAGTGAAGTGCAAGGATTTCCAAAGCTGCTGAATGTGTTTATTCCTCTATTTCAATGGCATTCTGCCTTGTATGACACACATTTACCGTTCTAGGCTCCTTTAAGTAAACAATATAGGATTCATACCATGTTTCATGTGATCTTAACTCTAATTTAGGATTTCCTGGATCTTAGATACCTTTTATAAACTAACAACAGACTTGTAGAAGTGTTGTATACATGTTCTATGCAAGTTCTCAACTCTTTACTGTTGTTTTCCTAGAATTACTGATGTTTTCTCTTAGATTCTAATATTAGGCCCTCTTGTCCAGGTATAAGCATTGGGACCATGGACAAACAACTACTTAAACACTATTATGAATCTGAAAAGCTCAGGAACATTGCCTCAACTATGTTATACAGTTTAATGATACATTTCAGTGAAGTGTAAGGCTTTCTAAAGCTACTTAATTTGCTTATTTCTCTCTTTCTAGCTTTGTGTGACATACATTTAAAGTTCTAGGCTCCTTTTAGTAAAAATTATAGGATTCATACACTGTTTATTGTGTTCTCAACTCGGAGTAAGGAATTCCTGGATGTTAGCCTCATTTTCAGCACTAAGAACTGACTTGGAGAAGCTGTTTCAGCTGTTCTGAATGAATTCTCATCCATTTACTGTCATTTTCTCTGAATTATACATGTTTTCATATAGTTTCCTATATGAGGCCTACTTGTCCAAGTATAAGCATTGCCCACATATACAAACAACTTCCTATGTGAGTTCTCATCTGTTTACTGTTATTTTCCCAGAATTGGTGATGTTTTCTCGTGGTTTCTAACATTAGGCCCTCTTGTCCAGGTAAAAGCATCGGAAACATGGACAAACAACTACCAAACACTGTTATGAACCTGAAAAGCTCGGGAACATTGCCTCCACTATGTTATACAGTTTAACGATACATTTCAGTGAAGTGTAAGGCTTTCCAAAGCTACTTAATTTGCTTATTTCTCTCTTTCTAGGTTTGTGTGACATACATTTAAAGTTCTAGGCTCCTTTTAGGAAAAAATATAGGATTCATACACTGTTTAATGTGTTCTCCTCTCAAATTAAGGAATTCCTGGATGTTAGATACCTTTTCAACACTAAGAACTGACTTGGAGAAGCTGTTTCAGGTGTTCTAAATGAGTTCTCATCTTTATACTGTCATTTTCTCTGAATTATACATGTCTTCATGTAGTTTTCTATATTAGGCCTTCTTGTCCAAGTATAAGCACAGCCCACATATAAAAACAACTTCCTACACATTTTCTCTGAATTATTCATGCTTTCATGTAGTTTCCTACAGTGAAGAGTAAGGCTTTTCAAAGCTAAGTAATGTGCTTATTTCTCTCTATCTAGCTTTGTGTGACATACATTTAAAGTTCTAGGCTTCTTTAAGTAAAAAAATATAAGATTCATACACTGTATAATATGCTCTCAACTCGAATTATGGAATTCCTGGATGTTAGATACCTTTTCAGAACTATGAACTGACTTGAAGAAGCTGTTAGAGCTGTTCTAAAGGAGTTATCATTTAATTACTGTCATGTTCTCTGAATTATACATGTTTTCATGTAGTTTCCTATATTCTGCCTTCTGATCCAAGTATAAGCTTTGCCCACTTTATCAAACAACTTCCTATATAGTTGGAGAAAATGTTTCACCTGTTCTAAACGAGTTCTTATCTATTTACTGACATTTTCTCTGAATTATACATGTTTTCATGTAGTTTCCTATTTTAGGCCTTCTTGTTCAAGTGTAAGCACAGCCCACATATAAAAACAACTTCCTACACACTGTTATGAACAGAAGAAGCTCGAGAACATTGTCCCTCAACTACATTATATAGTGTATTGCTACATTTCAGTGAAGTGTAAGGCTTTCAAAAGGTACTTAATTTGCTTATTTTTCTCTATCTAGCTTTGTGTGACATACATTTAGAGTTCTAGGCTCCTTCAAGTAAAAAATATAGAATGTGTACACTGTTTAATGTGCCTTCAACTCGAATTAAGGAATTTTTGGATATCAGATACCTTTTCAACACTAAGAACTCACTTGAAAAAGCTGTTTCAGCAGTTCTAAAGGAGTTCTCATTTATTAACTGTCATTTTCTCAGAAATATACATGTTTTCATATAGTTTCCTATATTAGGCCATCTTGTCCAATTATAAGCATTACCCACATTGTCCCTCAACTATAATATGTTATAGAGTGTAATGCTACATTACAGTGAACTGTAAGGCTTTCAAAAGCTGTTCAATTTGCTCATTTCACGATTTCAAGCCCTGTTTGACTCCCATTTAGAGTTCTTGTCTACTGTAAGTAAATAAAAAGATTTCATACACTGTTTAATATGCTCTTAAAACTAATTAAGGATTTCCTGGATCTTAGATACTTTTCTACACTAAAAACTGACTTGGAACATAAGTTTCAGCTGTTCTAAACAATTTCTCATCTATTTACTGAAATTTTCTCTGAATTATTCACTTTTTCATGTAGTTTCCTATATTAGGCCTTCTTGTCCAAGTATAAGCATAGCCCACATATAAAGACAATTTGTTTATTGCTCTATTTCAATGGTATTCTGCCTTGTATGACAAACATTTACCGTTCTAGGCTCCTTTAAGAAAACAATATAAGATTCATACAATGTTTCATGTGATCTTAACTCAAATTTAGGATTTCCTGTATCTTAGATACCTTTTATAAACTAACAACAGACTTGTAGAAGTGTTTTATACACGTTCTAAGCATTGAGAACATGGAAAAACAACTACCTAAACACTGTTATGAACGTGAAAAGCTCGGGAACATTGTCTCTCAACTATGTTATACAGTTTAATGATACATTTCAGTGAAGTGTAAGGCTTTCCAAAGCTACTTAATTTAATATTTCTCTCTTTCTAGCTTTGTGTTACATACATTTATAGTTCTAGGCTCCGTTTAGTAAAAATATAGGATTCATACACTGTTTAGTGTGTTCTCAACTAGAATTAAGGAATTCCAGGTTGTTAGATAACTTTTCAACACTACGAGCTGACTTGGAGAAGCTATTTCAGTTGTTCTAAACGAGTTCTCATTTATTTACTGTCATTTTCTCTTAATTATACATGTTTTCATATAGTTTCCTATATTAGGCCTTCTTGTCCAAGTATAAGCATTGCCCACATATACAAATAACTTTCTATACAGTGTTATGAACAGAAGAAGCTCGAGAACATTGTCCCTCAACTATGTTATACAGTGTAATGCTACATTACGGTGAACTGTAAGGCTTTCCAGAGATGTTCAATTTGCTCATTTCTCACTTTCAAGCCATGTTTGACACACATGTAAAGTTCGAGGCCAATTTAAGTAAATAAAAGAGGTTTCATACACTGTTTAATGTGCTCTTAACTCTAATAAAGGATTTCCCGAATCTTAGATACCTTTTCTACACTAAAAACTGAATTGGACAATCTCTTTCAGCTGTTCTAAAGGAGTTCTCATCTACTCACTATCATTTTCTCTGAATTATTCATGTTTTCATGTAGTTTCTTATATTAGACCTTCTTTTCCAAGCATAAGCATGGCCCACATATAAAAACAACTTACTACACACTGTTATGTACAGAAGAATCTTGGGAACACGGTCTCTCAACTATGTTATAGAGTGTAATACTATCAATACATTGCAGTGAAGTGTAAGGTTTTCTAAAGCTTCTTAATGTGTTTATTTCTCTATTTTAATGGTATTCTGCCTTGTATGACACACATTTTCTGTTCTACTCTCATTTAAGTGAACAATATAGAATTCATACACTGTTTCATGTGACCTTAATTTCAATTTAGGACTTCCTGGATCTTAGATAACTTTTATAAACTAACAACAGATTTGGAGAAGTGCTTTATACATGTTCTATGCGAGTACTCATCTATTTACTGTTATTTTAACAGAATTAGTGATGTTTTCTCGTGGTTCCTAACATTAGGCCTTCTTGTCCAGGTATAAGCATTGGGAACATGGACAAACAACTACCTAAACACTGTTATGAACATGAAAAGCTCAGGAACATTGTCTCTCAACTATGTTATACAGTTTAATGATACATTTCATTGAAGTGTAAGGCTTTCCAAAGCTACTTAATTTGCTTATTTCTCTCGTTCTAGCTTTGTGTGATATACATTTAAAGTTCTAGGCTCCTTTAAGTGTTTACTGTGCTCTCTTATTGAATTAAGTAATTCCTGGATGTTAGATAACTTTTCTACACTAAGAACAGACTTGGAGAATCTGTTTCAGCTGTTCTGAACCAGTTCTCATCCAGTTACTGTCATTTTCTCTGAATTATTCATGTTTTCATGTAGTTTCCTATATTAGGCCATCTTTTCCAAGTATTAGCATTGCCCACATATACAAACAACTTCCTACACACTGTCATGAACAGAAGAAGCTCGAGAACATTGTCCCTCAACTACGTTATAGAGTGTATTGCTACATTACAGTGAAAAGTAAGGCTTTCCAGAGCTGCTCAATTTGCTTTTACTCTCTTACAAGCCTTGTGTGACACACATGTAAAGTTCTAAGCTACTTTAAGTAAATAAAAGAGGTTTCATACACTGTTTAATGTGCTCTTAACTCTAATTAAGGATTTCCCGAATCTTAGATACCTTTTCTACACTAAGAACTGACTTGGAGGATCTGTTTCAGTTGTTCTAAACAAGTTCTCATCTATTTACTTACATTTTCTCTGAATTATTCATGTTTTCATGTAGTTTCCTATATTAGGCCTTCTTGTCCAAGTATAAGCATTGCCCACATATAAAAAAAACTTTCTACACACTGTATGAACAGAAGAATCTCGGGAACATCGTCCCTCAACTATGTAATAGAGTGTAATGTAATAGAGTGCTACATTGCAGTGAAGTGTTTGGCTTTCCAAAGCTGCCTAATGTGTTTATTTTCTGGATCTTAGATACCTTTTATAAACAAACAAATAATTGGAGAAGTGTTTTATACACGTTCTATGCGAGTTATCATCCATTTACAGTTATTTTTCCAAAATTACTGATGTTTGCTCGTAGTTTCTAACATTAGGCCTTCTGGTCCAGGTATAAGCATTGGGAACATGGACAAACCACTACCTAAACACTGTTATGAACCTGAAAAGCTGGGGAACATTTTCTCTCAACTATGGTATAGAGCACATGTGTCAAACACAAGGCCCGCAGGCCAAATCCAGCCCGCCAGGCCTTGCAATGTGGCCCGTACCGCGCTGTCATCACTGCACTCTGCTGTCAGTTTATGACATTGTCAGTTTATGACTGTTCAGTAAACCATTCGGCCCGCGATTTAGGCTGGATTTTAGATTTTGGCCCCTTCTCTGATTGAGTTTGACACCCCTAGTATAGAGTTTAGTGATACATTTCAGCGAATTGTAAGGCTTTCCAAAGCTACTTAATTTGCTTATGTCTTTCTTTCCAGCTTTGTGTGACATACATTTAATGTTCTAGGCTCCTTTAAGTATAAAATATAGGATTCATACACTGTTTAATGTGCTCTTAACCCTAATTAATGATTTCCTGGATCTTAGATACGTTTTCTACACTAAAAACTGACTTGGAGAATCTCTTTCAGCTGTTCTAAATGAGTTCTCATCTATTTACTTACATTTTTTCTGAATTATTGAAATTTTCATGTAGTTCCTTATTACGCTTTCTTCTCCTAGTATAAGCATAGCCCACATATACCAACAACTTCCGACACAGTTATGACCAGAAGAAGCTCGAGAACATTGTTCCTCAACTATGATATTGAGTGTAATGCTATATTACAGTGAAATGTAATGCTTTCCAAAGCTGCTCAATTTGCTTATTTCTCGGTTTCAAGCCTCGTATGACACACATGTAAAGTTATAGGCTACTTAAGTAAATAAAAGAGGTTTCATACACTGTTTAATGTGCTCTTTATTCTATTTAAGGATTCCCTGGATTGTAGATACCTTTTCTTCACTAAGAACTTACTTGGAGATTCGGTTTCAGCTGTTCTAAACGAGTTATCATCTATTTACTGACATTTTCTCTGAATTATTCATGTTTTCATGTAGTTTCCTGTATTAGGCTTCTTGTCCAAGTATAAGCATAGCCCACATTTACAAACAACATTCTACACACTGTTATGGACCAGAGAAGATTGGCAATATTGTCTCTGAACTATGCACATGTGTCAAACACAAGGCCCGTGGGCCAAATCCAGCCCGCCAGGCCTTGTAATGTGGCCCACACCGCGCTGTCATCACTGCACTCTGCTGTCAGTTTATGACATTGTCAGTTTATGACTGTTCAGTAAACCATTCGGCCCGCGATTTAGGCTGGATTTTAGATTTTGGCCCCTTCTCTGATTGAGTTCGACACCCCTATTTTAGAGTTTAATGCTACAATGCAGTAAATTCTCAGACTTTCCCTGGCTGCTTAATTGTGCTTATTTCTCTCTTTCAAGTCATGTGTGGCACACATTTTAAGTTCTAGGCTACTTTCAGTAAATAATATGTTTCATACACTGTTTAATGTGCTTTTATGTTTAATTAAAGATTTCCAGGATCTTAGAGATCTTTTCTCCAGTAACAACTGACTTGGAGAAATCTCATTAAGCTGTTCTATATGAGGTCTCATTGATTTATTCTTAATTTCTCTGTATTACTCATATTTTCTTCTAGTTTCTTATATTAGGCCTTCTTATCTAAATATACGCATTGCCCAATGGTCAAACAACGTGCTACACACTGTTATTATGCTGACAAGCTACGGTTAGGATTAGGGTTAGGGTTAGGGTTAAGGTTAGGGTTAGGGTTAGGGATAGGGCTCGGGTTAGAGTTGGGGTTAGGGTTAGGGTTAGGGTTAGGGTTAGGGTTCAGGTTAGGTTTATTGCTACGGTTAGGGTTAGGGTTAGGGCTAGGGTTAGGGTTATGGTTAGGTTAGGATTAGGGCTAGGGTTAGGGTTAGGATAAGTGCTAGGGTTAGGGTTAGGGTTAGTGCTAGGGTTAGGGTTAGTGTTAGGGCTAGGGTTAGGGTTAGGATTATGGTTAGGTAAGGATTAGGGTAGGGTTAGGGTTAGGATTAGTGCTAGGGTTAGAGTTAGGGTTAGAGTTAGGGTTAGGGTTAGGGCTAGGGTTAGGGTTAGGGTTAGGGTTAGTGTTAGGTTTATTGCTATGGTTAGGATTAGTGTTAGGTTTACGGTTAGGGTTAGGGCTAGGGTTAGGGTTAGCGTTAGAGCTAGGGTTAGGGTTAGAGTTAGGGCTAAGGTTAGGGTTAGGGTAGGTTTAGGGCTAGGGTTCTGTTTATGGTTAGGGCTAGGGTTAGTTTTAGGGTTCGGCTTAGGGATAGGTTTATTGCTATGGTTAGGGTTAGGCTTAGAATTAGGTTTAGGGCTAGAGTTAGGGTTAGGGTTTGGTTTAGAGTAAGAGATAAGGTTAGGGTTATTGCTAGGGTTAGGGGTAGGGTTAGTGTTAGGTTTAGGGCTAGGGTTAGGTTTATTGCTAGGGTTAGGGACAGGGCTTGGGTTAGAGTTCGGGTTCAAGTTATGGTTAGGGTTAGGGCTAGGGTTAGGGTTAGGTTTAGGGTTAGGTTTATTACTAGGGTTAGGTTTAGGGCTAGGGTTAGTTTTTGGGTTACAGTTAGGGTTAGGGTTAGGGTTAGGGTTAGGGCTAGGGTTAGGATTATGGTTAGGTTAGGATTAGGGTTAGGGTTAGGGTTAGGATTAGTGCTAGGGTTAGGGTTAGGGTTAGGGCTAGGGTTCCGGTTATGGGTAGGGATGGGTTAGGGTTAGGGTTAGGCTTAGGAATAGGTTTATTGCTAGGGCTAGGTTTAGGCTTAGGATTAGGTTTAGGGCAAGTGTTAGGGTTAGGGTTAGGGCTAGATTTAGGGTTAGGGCTAGGGTTAGTGTTATTGCTAGCGTTAAGGTTAGGGCTAGGTTTAGGGTTATTGCCAGGGTTAGGGTTAGGGTTATGGTTAGTGTTAGGGTTAGGGTTAGGGCTAGGGTTAGAGTTAGGACTAGGGTAAGGGTTATGGTTAGGCCTAGAGTTAGGGCTAGGTTTAGGGTTAGGGTTAGGGCTAAGGTTAGGGTTATTGCTAGGGTTAGGGACAGGGCTCGGGTTAGGGTTAGTGTTAGAGTTAGGGTTAGGGTTAGGCCTAGGGTTAGGGTTAGGTTTGGGTTAGGTTTATTGCTAGGGTTAGGGCTAGGGTTAGGGTTAGGGTTAGGGTTCAGGTTATGGCTAGGGTAGGGTTATGGTTCACGTTAGGTTTATTGCTACGATTAGGGTTAGGGTTAGGGATAGGATTAGGGTTATGGTTAGGTTAGGATTAGGGCTAGGGTTAGTGTTAGGATTAGTGCTAGTGGTAGGTTTAGGGTTAGGGCTACGGTTAGTGTTAGGGTTAGTTTGAGAGCTAGGGTTAGGGTTTGGGTTAGGGGATTTTTAGGGCTTGGGTTAGGGTTAGGGTTAGGGATTGGGTTAGGGTTAGTGTTATGTTTAGGGTTAGGGCTAGTGTTAGGATTAGGGCTTGGGTTAGGTTTAGTTTTATTGCTAGGTTTAGGGTTAGGATACGGCTAGGGTTAGTGTTAGGATTAGAATTATGGTTAGGGTTAGGGTAAGTTTTAGTGCTAGGGTTTGTGTTTGGGTTAGGGTTATGTTTAGGGCTTGGGTTAGGGTTAGAGTTATGGTTAGTGTTAGGGCTATTTTTAGGGTTAGGTTAGGTCTAGGGTTAGGGATAGGGCTAGGGTTAGGGTTAGGGCTAGGGTGTGGGTTAGGGTTAGGGCTAGGGATGGATTTTTGCTATGGTTAGTGCTATGGTTAGGGTTAGGGTTAGGGCTAGGGTTATGGCTAGGTTTAGAGTTAGGACTAGGGTTAAGGTTATGGTTAGGGCTAGAGTTAGGGCTAGGTTCAGGGTCCAGGTTAGGGCTAAGATTAGGGTTATTGCTAGGGTTAGGGTTAGGGTTAGAGTTAGGGTTAGGACTAGGGTTAGGTTTAGTGCTAGTGTTAGGGTTAGGGTTACACCTAGATTTACGGTTATGGTTAATGCTCGGGATGGGTTATTGTTAGTGTTAGGGCTAGGGTTAGAGTTAGGTTTAGGGCTTGGGTTATGGCTAGGGTTAGATTTAGGGTTAGGGTTAGGGTTAGGGCTAGGTTTAGGGTTTGGCCTTGGGTTATGGCTCTGGTTAGGGTTAGTGCTACGGTTAGGGTTATGGCTAGGATTTGGGTTAGGGTAGGGTGAGGGTTAAGGTTAGTGTTAGGGCGAGGTTTAGTGTTAGGGTTAGGGCTAGGGTTACGATTAGGGTTAGGGTTAGTGTTAGGTTTAGGGCTAGGGTTAGGGTTATGGCTAGGGTTAGGGTTAGGGCTAGGGTGAGGGTAAGGGTTAGTGTTAGGGATAGGTTTAGTGTTAGGGTTAATGCTAGGGTTAGGGTTAGGGGTAGAGTTAGTGTTAGGTTTAGGGCTATTGTTAGGTTTATTGCTAGGGTTAGGGATAGGGCTCGGGTTTGAGTTAGGGTTAGAGTTAGGGTTACGGTTAGGGCTAGGGTTAGGGTTAGGTTTATTGCTAGGGTTAGAATTAGGGTTAGGGTTAGGGTTAGGGTTAGGGTTAGGGTTACGGTTAGGGTTAGGGTTAGGGCTGGGGTTAGGGTTAGGGTTCAGGTTAGGTTTATTGCTACGTTTAGGGTTAGGGTTAGGACTCTGGTTACGGTTATGGTTAGGTTAGGATTAGGGCTTGGGTTAGGGTTAGTGTTAGGGCTAGAGTTAGGGTTAGGTCTAGGGCTAGGGTTAGGGTTAGGGGTAGAATTAGGATTAGGGTTAGGGCTAGGGTTTGGGTTATGGTTAGGTTAGAATTAGGGCTAGGGGGTTAGGGTTAGGATTAGTGCTAGATTTAGGGTTAGAGTTAGGGATAGGGTTAGGGATAAGGTTAGGGCTAGTATTAGGGTTAGGGCTAGTTTTAGGGTTAGGGCTAGGGTTAGGGTTAGCGTTAGGGCTAGGGTTAGGGTTAGAGTTAGAGTTAGGGTTAGGGTTAGTGCTAGGGTTCCGGTTATGGTTTGGGCTATTGTTAGGGTTAGGGTTAGGCTTAGGGTTAGGTTCATTGCTAGGGTTAGGGTTAGGCTTAGGATTAGGTTTAAGGCTAGAGTTAGGGTTAGGGTTAGGGCTAGGTTTAGGGTTAGGGCTAGGGTTAGTGTTTTTGCTAGCGATAAGGTTAGGGCTAGGTTTAGGGGTATGGTTAGGGCTAGGGTTAAGGTTATTGCTTGGGTTAGCGTTAGAGTTAGGGTTAGGGCCAGGGTTAGTGTTAGGGTTAGGGTTAGTGTTAGGGTTAGTTTGAGAGCTATGGTTAGGGTTTGGGTTAGGGTTATTTTTAGGGCTTTGGTTAGGGTTAGGGTTAGGGATAGGGTTAGGGTTAGTGTTAGGTTTAGGATTAAGGCTCATGTTAGGATTAGGGCTTGGGTTAAGGTTAGTGTTAAGGCTAGGGTTAGGGTTAGGGCTCAGGCTAGGTTTAGTGTTAGGGTTAGACTTACGGTTAGGGTTAGGGCTAGGTTTAAGGTAAGTTTTAGTGCTAGGGTTAGGGTTTGGATTAGGGTTATGTTTAGGGCTTGTGTTAGGGTTAGAGTTATTGCTAGGGTTAGGGTTAGAGGTAGTGTTATGGCTACCGTTAGGGTTAGGTATAGAATTATGGTTAGGGTTAGGGCTACGTGTAGGGTTAGGTTTAGGGCTAGGGTTGGGGTTAGAGCTAGGTTTAGGGTTAAGGCTAGTGTGAGGGTTAGGGTTAAGGCTAGGATTATGGTTAGGGATAGGGTTAGGGTTAGTGTTGGAGTTATGGTTAGGGTTAGGGCTAGGTTTAGGGTTAGGGTTAGGGCTAGGGATGGGTTATTGCTAGGGTTAGTGCTAAGGTTAGGGTTAGGGTTAGGGCTAGGGTTATGGCTAGGGTTAGGGTTAGGATTAGGGTTAGGGTTAGGGTAAGGGTATGGTTTAGTGCTAGGGTTAGCGTTCGGTTTAGGGCCAGGTTTAATGTTAGGGTTAGGGCTAGGGTTAGGGTTATTGCTAGGGTTAGAATTAGGGCTAGGTTTAGCGTTAGGGTTAGGGATAGGCTTAGGGTTATTGCTAGGGTTTCGGTTAGGGTTAGGGTTAAGGTTAGAGCTAGGGTTAGAGTTAGGACTAGGGTGAGGGTTATGGTTAGTGCTAGAATTAGGGCTAGGTTTAGGGTTAAGGTTAGGGCTAAGGTTAGGGTTATTGCTAGGGTTAGGGTTAGGGTTAGAGTTAGGGTTATGGCTAGGGTTAGGTTTAGTGCTATTGTTAGGGTTACAGTTACAGCTAGATTTAGGGTTAGGGTTAGGGCTAGGGATGGGTTATTGCTAGGGTTAGGCCTAGGGTTAGAGTTAGGTTTAAAGTTTGGGTTATGGCTAGGGTTAGATTTAGTGTTAGTGTTAGTGTTAGTGTTAGTGTTAGTGTTAGGGCTAGGTTTAGGGTTAGGGCTTGGGTTATGGCTCCGGTTAGGGTTAGGGCTAGGGTGAGGGTTATGGTTAGTGTTAGGGCTAGGTTTAGTGTTAGGGTTAGGGCTAGGTTTAGGTTTAGCGGTAGTGTTAGTGTTAGGTTTAGGGCTAGGGTTAGGTTTATTGCTAGGGTTAGGAATAGGGCTCGGGTTAGAGTTAGGGTTAGAGTTAGGGTTTGGGTTAGGTGTGCGGTAGGGATAGGGTTAGGTTAGGTTTATTGCTAGGGTTAGGGTTAGGGTTAGGGCTCTGGTTAGGGTTATGGTTAGGTTAGGTTTAGGGCTAGGGTAAGGGTTAGGATTAGTGCGAGGGTTAGGGTTAGGGTTAGGGCTAGGGTTATGGCTAGGGTTAGGGTTAGGATTAGGGTTAGGGTTAGGATTAGGGTAAGGGTTAGGGTTAGGGTTAGGGTAAGGGTATGGTTTAGGGCTAGGGTTAGGGTTCTGTTTAGGGCTAGGTTTAAGGTTAGGGTTAGGGCTAGGGTTAGGGTTACTGCTAGGGTTAGGGTTAGGACTAGGTTTAGCGTTAGGGCTAGGGTTAGAGTTAGGACTAGGGTCAGGGTTATGGTTAGGCCTAGAGGTAGGGCTAGGTTTAGGGTTAGGGTTAGGGCTAAGGTTAGGGTTATTGCTAGGGTTAGGGTTAGGGTTAGAGTTAGATTTAGGGCTAGGGTTAGTTTTAGTGCTAGTGTTAAGGTTAGGGTTAGAGTTAGGGTTTGGGTTACGGTTAAGGTTACGGTTAGGGTTAGAGTTAGGCGTAGGGTTAGGGTTAGTGTTAGGTCTAGGATTAGTTTTAGGGCTAGGGATAGGGTTACGGTTACGGTTACGGTTAAGGTTACGGTTAGGGTTAGGGTTAGGGCTAGGTTTAGGGTTAGGGTTAGGGCTCTGGTTAGGGTTATGGTTAGTTTAGGGTTAGGGCCAGGGTAAGGGTTAGGATTAGTGCGAGGGTTAGGGTTAGGGTTAGGGCTAAGGTTGGGGTTAGGGTTAGGGCTATTGTTAGGGTTAGGGTTAGTGTTAGTGTTAGTTTGAGAGTTAGGCTTAGGTTTTGGGTTAGGGTTATTTTTAGGGCTTGGGTTAGGGGTAGGGTTAGGGATAGGGTTAGGAGTAGGGTTAGGGTTAGGGCTAGGGTTAGGGTTAGGGTTAGGGCTAGTGTTAGGGTACGGCTAGGGTTAGGGTTAGCATTAGGGCTAGGGTTAGGATTAGGGTTAGAGTTAGGGGTAGGGTTAGGGTTAGGGTTATGGTTAGGGCTAGGGTTCCGGTTATGGTTAAGGCTAGGGTTAGGGTTAGGGTTAGGGTTAGGTTTATTGCTAGGGTTAGGTTTAGGCTTAGGATTAGGTTTAGGGCTAGTGTTAGGGTTAGGGTTAGGGCTAGGTTTAGGGTTAGGGCTATGGTTAGCCTAATTGCTAGCGTTAAGGTTAGGGCTAGGTTTAGGGTTATTGCTAGGGTTAGGGTTAAGGTTACGATTAGTGTTAGGGTTAAGGTTAGGGTTAGGTGAGAGTTAGGACTGGGGTTAAGGTTATGGTTAGGGTTAGAGTTAGGGCTAGGTTTAGGGTTAGGTTTAGGGCTAAGGTTAGGGTTATTGCTACGGTTAGGGGTAGGGTTAATGTTAGGTTTAGGGCTAGGGTTAGGTTTATTGCTAGGTTTAGGCACAGGGATCGGGTTAGATTTAGGGTTTGAGTTAGGCTTAGGGTTAGGGTTAGGGCTAGGGTTAGGGTTAGGTTTATTGCTAGGGTTAGGTTTAGGGTTAGCGTTAGGTTTAGGTTTAGGGTTATGGTTAAAATTATGGTTAGGGTTAGGGCTAGGTTTAGGGTTAGGGTTAGGGCTAGGGATGGGTTATTGCTAGGGTTAGTGCTATGATTCGGGTTAGGGTTAGGGCTAGGGTTATGGCTATGGTTAGGTTTAGGATTAGGGTTAAGGTTAGGGCTAGGGTTAGGTTTAGCGTTAGGGCTGGCGTTAGGTTTAGGGTTAGGGTTAGGGTTAGGATTAGGGTTAGTGTTAGGGTAAGGTTTAGGGCTAGGGTTAGGGTTAGGGTTAGGGCTAGGTTTAGGGTTATTTCTAGCGTTAGGGTTTGGGCTAGGTTTAGCGTTAGGGTTAGGTCTAGGGTTAGGGTTATTGCTAGCGTTAGGGTTAGGGTTAGGTTTAGGGCTAGGGTTAGAGTTAGGACTAGGGTTAGGGTTATGGTTAGTGCTAGAGTTAGGGCTAGGTTTAGGGTTAGGGTTAGGGCTAAAGTTAGGGTTACTGCTAGGGTTAGGGTTAGGGTTAGAGTTAGGGTTAGGGCTAGGGTTAGGGTTATGGCTAGGGTTAGGATTAGGGCTTGGGTGAGGGTTAGGTTTAGTGTTAGTGCTAGTTTTAGTGTTAGGGTTAGGGCTAGGGTTAGGGGTAGGTGAAGGATTAGTGTTAGGTTTAGGGCTAGGGTTAGGTTTATTGTTAGGGTTAGGGATAGGGCTTGGGTTAGAGTTGGGGTTAGAGTTATGGTTAGGGTTAGGGCTAGGGTTAGGGTTAGGGTTAGGGTTAGGTTTATTGCTAGGGTTACGGTTAGGGTTAGGGTTAGGGTTACAGTTAGGGTTATGTTTATGGCGAGGATTAAAGTTATTGTTAAGGTTAGGTTTATTGCTACGGTTAGGGTTAGGGTTAGGGCTCTTGTTAGGTTTATTTTTAGGTTAGGATTAGGGCTGGGGTTAGGGTTAGGATTAGTGCGAGGGTTAGGGTTAGGGTTAGGGTTAGGGCTAGGGTTAGTGTTAGGGTTAAGGCTAGGGTTAGGGTTAGGGCTAGTGTTCGGTTACGGCTAGGGTTAGGGTTAGCATTAGGGCTAGGGTTAGGATTAGGGTTAGAGTTAGGGGTAGGGTTAGGGTTAGGGTTATGGTTAGGGCTAGGGTTCCGGTTATGGTTAAGGCTAGGGTTAGGGTTAGGGTTAGGGTTAGGTTTATTGCTAGAGTTAGGTTTAGGCTTAGGATTAGGTTTATGGCTAGTGTTAGGGTTAGGGTTAGGGCTAGGTTTAGGGTTAGGGCTAGGTTTAGTGTAATTGCTAGCGTTAAGGTTAGGGCTAGGTTTAGTGTTAGGGTTTAGGTTATTGCTAGGGTTAGAGTTCGGGTTCGGGTTAGTGTTAGGGTTAGTTTGAGAGCTAGGGTTAGGGTTTAGGTTAGGGTTAGGGTTAGGTTTAGGGCTAGTGTTAGTATTAGGCCTTGGGTTAGGGTTAGTGTTAGGGCTAGGGTTAGTGTTAGGGTTAGGGTTATGGCTAGTGTTAGGATTAGGCCTTGGGTTAGGGTTAGTGTTAGGGCTAGGGTTATGGTTTGGGCTAGGGCTAGGTTTAGAGTTAGGGTTAGAATTAGGGTTAGGGTAAGGGTTATGGTTAGGTTAGGATTAGGGCAAGGGTTAGTGTTAGGATTAGTGCTAGGGTTAGGGTTAGGTTTACCGGTAGGGTTAGGGTTAGGGTTAGGTCTAGGGTTAGGGCTAGGGTTAGGGTTATGGTTTAGGCTAGGTTTAGGTTTAGGGCTAGTGTTATGGTTAGGGTTGTGTTAGGGTTATGGTTAAGGTTAGGGCTAGGGTAAGGGTTAGTGTTACGGCTAGAGTTAGGCTTAGAGTTAGGGCTAGGGTTAGGTTTAGGGTTAGGTTAGGGCTAGGGTTTGGGTTATGTTTAGTGCTATGCTTAGGGTTAGGACTTGGGTTATGGCTAGGGTTAGAATTAGGGCTAGGGTTAAGGTTAGGGCTAGGGTTAGGATTATGTTTAGGTCTAGGTTTAGGGTTAGGTTTAGGGCTAGGTTTAGGTTTAGGGCTCGGGTTAGGTTTAGGGTTAATGCTAGCGTTAGGATTATGGCTAGGGATTGGTTATTTCTAGGGTTAGTGCTAGGGTTAGGGCTAGGGTTATGGCTAGGATTAGGTTTAGGGTGAGGGTTAGGGTTAGGGCTAGAGTTAGGGTTAGGACTTGGGTTATGGCTAGGGTTAGAATTAGGGCTAGGGTTAAGGTTAGGGCTAGGGATAGGTTAGGGTTAGGGTTATGTTTAGGTCTAGGTTTAGGGTTAGGGTTAGGGCTAGTGTTAGGTTTTGGGCTAGGGTTATGGTTAGTCCTAGGATTAGGATTAGGGCTTGGGTTAAGGTCAGTGTTAGGGCTAGGGTTAGGGTTAGTTTTAGTGCTAGGGTTAGGTTAGGGCTATGGCTAGGCTTAGGGTTATGGTTATAGTTAAGGCTAGCATTATGTTTAGGGTTAGTGATAGGGTTATGGATAGGGTTAGGGTAAGGGTGAGGGTATATTTTCTTTCAACAATTTTATACAATTTTATGTTTCTTTTCCGGGATGTGTAATGGTTTCCAAAGCTACTTAAATATGGTAAATTTTCTATTTCATGGATTTCTGTCTTGTATGACATATATTTACAGTTATGTGCTCCTTTAAGTACATAATATAGGTTTTATACATTGTTTGATGATCTCTTTATTGTAATTAAGGTTTTCCTGGATATCAGATAGCTTTTCTTCACTAACCACTGACTTGGAGCATTATTTTTCTACATATCTCATGCAAGTTCTTGCCAATTTACTGTTTTTTTTCTCTGAATTACTGTTTTCTTGTCGTTTCCAATATTAGTCCTTCTTTTCCAAGTATAAGCATTGGGAACATGGACAAACAACTACCTAAACACTGTTCTGAACCTGAAAGGTCTGGAACATTGTCTCTGAACTATGTAATAGAGTTTAATACTACATTGCAGAGAAGTGTAAGACTTTCCAAAGCTGCCTAATGTGTTTATTTCTCTATTTCAAGGGTATTCTGCCTTGAATGACACACCTTTACCGATCTAGGTTACTTCAAGTATACAATATAGGAATCATACACTGTTTCATTTGATCTTAACACTAATTCAGGATTTCCTGGATCGTAGATACCTTTTGTAAACTAACAAGAGACTTGGTGAAGTGTTTTATATATGTTCTATGTGAGTTCTCATCTATTTACTGTTATTTTCCCAGATTTACTTATGTTTTCTCATAGTTTCTAACATTCGGCATTCTTGTCCAGGTATAAGCATTGGGAACATGGACAAACAACTACCTAAACATTGTTCTGAACCTGAAAAGCTCGGGAAAATTGTCTCTCAACTATGTTATAGAGTTTAATGATACATTTCACTGAAGTGTGAGGCTTTTCAAAGTTCTTAATTTGTATATTTCTCTCTTTCAAGTTTTGTGTAACATATATGTAAAGTTCTAGGTTCCTTTAAGTAAAAAATATAGGATTAATGCATTGTTTAATGTGTTCTCAACTCGAATTAAGGAATTCCTGGATGTTAGATATCTTTTCAGCACTAAGAACTGACTTGGAGAAGCTGTTTCAGCTGTTCTAAACGAGTTCTCATTTATTTACTGTCATTTTCTCTGAATTATACATGTTTTCATATAGTTTCCTATATTAGGCCTTCTTGTCCAAGTATAAGCATTGCCCACATAAACAAACAACTTCCTAAACACTTTTATGAATAGAAGAAGCTCGAGAACATTGTCCCTCAACTATGTTATAGAGTGTATTGCTACATTAAAGTGAACTATAAGGCTTTGCAAAGCTGTAAAATTTGCTCATTTCTCACTTTCAAGCCTTGTTTGACACACTTGTAGAGTTCTAGGCTACTTTCAGTAAATAAAAAAGGTTTCATACACTGTTTAATGTGCTCTTAACACTAATTAAGGATTTCCGGGATCTTAGATACCTTTTCTACACTAAAAACTGACTTGGAGAAGCTGTTTCAGCTGTTCTAAACGAGTTCTCATCTATTTACTGACATTTTCTACGAATTATTCATGTTTTCATGTAATTTCCTATTTTAGGCCTTCCTGTCCAAGGATAAGCACTGCACACATATAAAAACAACTTCCTACACACTGTTATGACCAGAAGAAGCTTGGGAACATTGTCTTTCATCTAAGTTATAGAGTGTAATACTACATTGCAGTGAAGTGTAAGGATTTCCAACGCTGCTGAATGTGTTTATTTCTCTATTTCAATGGTATTCTGCCTTGTATGACACACATTTACTGTTCTAGGCTCATTTAATTAAACAATATGGGATTCATACAATGTTGCGTGTGATCTTAACTCTAATTTAGGATTTTCTGGATCTTAGATACCTTTTATAAACTAACAACAGACTTGGAGAAGTGTTTTATACATGTTCTATGCCAGTTCTCATCAATTTACTTTTATTTTCCCAGAATTAGTGATGTTTTCTCATAGTTTCCAACATTCGGCCTTCTTCTCCAGGTATATGCATTGGGAACATGGATAAAGAACTACCTAAACACTGTTATGAACCTGAAAAGCTCTGGAACAATGTCTCTCAACTATGTTATACAGTTTAATGATACATTTCAGTGAAGTGCAAGGCTTTCTAAAGCTACTTATTTTGCTTATTTCTCTCTTTTTAGCTTTGTGTGACATACATTTAAAGTTCTACACTCCTTTAAGTAAAAAATATAGGATCCATACACTGTTTAATGTGCTCTCAACTCGAATTAAGGAATTTCCGGATGTTAGATACCTTTTCAACACTAAGAACTGACTTGGAGAAGCTGTTTCAGCGGTTCTAAACGAGTTCTCATCTATTTTCTGTCATTTTCTCTGAATTATTCATGTTATCATGGAGTTTCCTATATTAGGCCTTCATGTCCAAGTATAGACATTGCCCACATATACAAACAACTTCCTAAACACTGTTATGAACAGAAGAAACTCGAGAACATTGTCCCTCAACTTTGTTATAGATTGTAATGCTACATTACATTGAACTGTAAGGCTTTAAAAAGCTGTTCAATTTGCACATTTCTTATTTTCAAGCCTTGTTTGACACACATGTAGAGTTCTAGGCTACTTTTAAGTAAATATAAGAGGTTTCCTACATTGTTTAATGTGCTCTTAACAAAATTAAGGATTTCTTGTATATTAGATACCTTTTCTATACTATCAATAAAAACTGACTTGGAGAAACTGTTTCACCTGTTCTAAACGAGTTCTCATCTATTTACTGACATTTTCTCTGAATTATTCATGTTTTCATGTAGTATCCTACATTAGGCCTTCTTGTCCAAGTATAAGCACAGCCCACATATAAAAACAACTTCCTAAACACTGTTATGATCAGAAGAAGCTTGGGTACATTGTCTCTCAACTATGTTATAGAGTGTAATTCTACATTGCAATGTACTATAAGGATGGCCAAAGCTTCTGAATGTCTATATTTCTCTATTTCAATGGTATTCTGCCATGTATGACACACATTTATCATTCTAGGCTCCTTTAAGTAAACAATATAGGATTCATACAATGTTTCATGTGGTCTTAACTGTAATTTAGGATTTCCTGGATCTTAGATACCTTTTATAAAGTAACAACAGACTTGGAGAGTGTTTTATACATGTTCTATGCCAGTTCTCATCTATTTACTTTTATTTTCCCATAATTAGTGATGTTTTCTCATAGTTTCTAACATTCGGCCTTCTTCTCCAGGTATAGGCATTGGGAACATGGATAAACAACTACCTAAACACTGTTATGAACCTGAAAAGCTCGGGAACATTGTCTCTCAACTTATACTTGGACAAGAAGGCCTAATATAGGAAACTACATGAAAGTTCTATGTTATACAGTTTAATGATACATTTCAGTGAAGTTTAAGGCTTTCCAAAGCTACTTAATTTGCTTATTTTTCTCTTTTTAGCTTTGTTTGACATACATTTAAAGTCCTACACTCCTTTAAGTAAAAAATATAGGATTCACACACTCTTTAATGTGCTCTCAACTCAAATTAAGGAATTTCTGGATGTTAGATACGTTTTCAACACTAAGAACTGACTTGGAGAAGCTGTTTCCGCTGTTCAAAACGAGTTCTCATCTATAATATTTACTCTCATTTTCTCTGAATTATACATGTTTTCATGTAGTTTCCTATATTAGGCCTTCTTGTCCAAGTATAAGCAGAGCCCACATATAAAAACAACTTCCTACACACTGTTATGAACAGAAGAAGCTCGAGAATATTGTCCCTCAACTATGTTATAGAGTGTATTGCTACATTTCAGTGAAGTGTAAGGCTTTCAAAAGCTACTTAATTTGCTTAGTTTTCTCTATCTAGCTTTGTGAGACATAAATTTAGAGTCCGAGGCTCCTTCCAGGAAAAAAATATAGAATTCGTACACTGTTTAATGTGCCTTCAACTCCTATTAAGGAATTCCTGGATATCAGATACCTTTTCAACACTAAGAACTGACTTGGAGAAGCTGTTTCAGCGGTTCTAAACGAGTTCTCATCTATTTTCTGTCATTTTCTCTGAATTATTCATGTTATCATGGAGTTTCCTATATTAGGCCTTCATGTCCAAGTATAGACATTGCCCACATATACAAACAACTTCCTAAACACTGTTATGAACAGAAGAAGCTCGAGAACATTGTCCCTCAACTATGTAATAGAATGTAATGTAATAGAGTGCTACGTTGCAGTGAAGTGTTTGGCTTTCCAAAGCTGCTTAATGTGTTTATTTCCTGGATCTTAGATACATTTTATAAACAAACAAAAAATTGGAGAAGTGTTTTATACATGTTCTATGCGAGTTTTCATCTATTTACAGTTATTTTTCCAAAATTACTGATGTTTGCTCATAGTTTCTTACATTAGGCCTTCTGGTCCAGGTATAAGCATTGGGAACATGGACAAACCACTACCTAAACACTGTTATGAACCTGAAAAGCTGGGGAACATTGTCTCTCAACTATGGTATAGAGTTTAGTTATACATTTCAGTGAATTGTAAGGCTTTCCAAAGCTACTTAATTTGGTTATGTCTTTCTTTCCAGCTTTGTGTGACATACATTTAATGTTCTAGGCTCCTTTAAGTATAAAATATAGGATTCATACACTGTTTAATGTGCTCTTAACCCTAATTAATGATTTCCTGGATCTTAGATACGTTTTCTACACTAAAAACTGACTTGGAGAATCTCTTTCAGCTGTTCTAAATGAGTTCTCATCTATTTACTTACATTTTTTCTGAATTATTGAAATTTTCATGTAGTTCCTTATTACGCTTTCTTCTCCTAGTATAAGCATAGCCCACATATACCAACAACTTCCGACACAGTTAAGAACAGAAGAAGCTCGAGAACATTGTTCCTCAACTATGTTATAGAGTGTAATTCTATATTACAGTGAAATGTAATGCTTTCCAAAGCTGCTCAATTTGCTTATTTCTCTCTTTCAAGCCTCGTGTGACACACATGTAAAGTTATAGGCTACTTAAGTAAATAAAAGAGGTTTCATACACTGTTTAATGTGCTCTTTATTCTATTTAAGGATTCCCTGGATAGTAGATACCTTTACTTCACTAAGAACTTACTTGGAGATTCGGTTTCAGCTGTTCTAAACGAGTTATCATCTATTTACTGACATTTTCTCTGAATTATTCATGTTTTCATGTAGTTTCTTATATTAGGCTTCTTGTCTAAGTATAAGCATAGCCCACATTTACAAACAACTTTCTACACACTGTTATGGATCAGAGAAGATTGGGAATATTGTCTCTCAGCTATGTTTGAGATGTTTAATGCTATAATGCAGTAAATTCTCAGTCTTTCCCTGGCTGCTTAATTGTGCTTATTTCTCTATTTCAAGTCATGTGTGGCACACATTTTAAGTTCTAGGCTACTTTCAGTAAATAATATAAGTTTCATACACTGTTTAATGTGCTTTTTTTGTTTAATTAAAAATTTCCTGGATCTTAGAGATCTTTTCTCCAGTAACAACTGACTTGGAGAAATCTCATTCAGCTGTTCTATATGAGGTCTCATATATTTATTGTTAATTTCTCTGTATTACTCATATTTTCTTGTAGTTTCTTATATTAGGTATTCTTATCAAAATATACGCATTGCACAATGGTCAAACAACGTGCTACACACTGTTATTATGTTGACAAACTAGGGTTAGGATTAGGGTTAGGGTTAGGGTTAAGGTTAGGGTTAGGGTTAGGGATAGGGCTCGGGTTAGAGTTGGGGTTAGGGTTAGGGTTAGGGTTAGGGTTAGGGTTAGGGCTAGGGTTAGGGTTAGGTTTCAGGTTAGGTTTATTGCTACGGTTAGGGTTAGGGTTAGGGTTAGGGCTAGGGTTAGGGTTATGGTTAGGTTAGGATTAGGGCTAGGGTTAGGGTTAGGATTAGTGCTAGGGTTAGGGTTAGGGTTAGGGCTAGGGTTAGGGTTAGGATTAGTGCTAGGGTTAGGGTTAGGATTAGTGCTAGGGTTAGGGTTAGTGTTAGGGTTAGGGCTAGGTTTAGGATTAGCGTTAGGGCTAGGGTTAGGGTTAGGGTTAGAGTTATTGCTAGGGTTAGGGTTAGGGTTAGGGTTAGGGCTAGGGTTCCGGTTATGGTTAGGGCTAGGTTTAGAGTTACGGTTAGGCTTAGGGATAGGTTTATTGCTGGGGTTAGGGTTAGGCTGAGGATTAGGTTTAGGCTAGAGTTAGGGTTAGGGTTAGTGCTAGGTTTAGGGTTAGGGCTAGAGTTAGTGTTATTGCTAGCGTTAAGGTTAGGGCTAGGTTTAGGGTTATTGCTAGGGTTAGGGACAGGGCTCGGGTTAGAGTTCGGGTTCAAGTTATGGTTAGGGTTAGGGCTAGGGTTAGGGTTAGGGTTAGGGTTAGGTTTATTACTAGGGTTAGGTTTAGGGCTAGGGTTAGGTTTTGGGTTACAGTTAGGGTTAGGGCTAGGGTTTGGATTATGGTTAGGTTAGGATTAGGGTTAGGGTTGGGATTAGTGCTAGGGTTAGGGTTAGGGTTAGGGCTAGGGTTAGGGTTATGGCTAGTGTTAGGGTTAGGGCTAGGGTTAGGGTTAGCGTTAGGGCTAGGGTTAGGGTTAGGGTTAGAGTTAGGGCTTGGGTTAGGGTTAGGGTTAGGGTTAGGGCTAGGGTTCCGGTTATGGGTAGGGATGGGTTAGGGTTAGGGTTAGGGTTAGGCTTAGGGATAGGTTTATTGCTAGGGCTAGGTTTAGGCTTAGGATTAGGTTTAGGGCAAGAGTTAGGGTTAGGGTTAGGGCTAGATTTAGGGTTAGGGCTAGGGTTAGTGTTATTGCTAGCGTTAAGGTTAGGGCTAGGTTTAGGGTTATTGCTAGGGTTAGGGTTAGGGTTATGGTTAGTTTTAGGGTTAGGGTTAGGGCTAGGGTTAGAGTTAGGAGTAGGGTTTGGGTTATGGATAGGGCTACAGTTATGGCTAGGTTTAGGGATAGGGTTAGGGCTAAGGTTAGGGTTATTGCTAGGGTTAGGAGTAGGGTTAGTGTTAGGTTTAGGGCTGGGGTTAGGTTTATTGCTAGGGTTAGGCACAGGGATTGGGTTAGAGTTAGGGTTCGAGTTAGGGTTAGGGTTAGGGCTAGCGTTAGGGTTAGTGTTAGGGTTAGGTTTATTGGTAGGGTTAGGTTTAGGGTTAGCGTTAGGTTTAGGTTTAGGGTTAGGCTTAGAATTATGGTTAGGGTTAGGGCTAGGTTTAGGGTTAGGGTTAGGGCTAGGGATGGGTTATTGCTAGAGTTAGTGCTATGATTAGGGTTAGGGTTAAGGCTAGGGTTATGGCTATGGTTAGGTTTAGGATTAGGGTTAAGAATAGGGCTAGGGTTATGTTTAGGGTTAGGGCTAGGTTTAGGGTTATTGCTAGGGTTAGGGTTAGGGCTATGTTTAGCATTAGGGTTAGGGCTAGGGTTAGGTTTATTGCTAGCGTTAGGTTTAGGGTTAGGTTTAGGGCTAGGGTTAGAGTTAGGACTAGGGTTAAGGTTATGGTTAGTGCTAGAGTTAGGGCTAGGTTTAGGGTTAGGGTTAGGGCTAAAGTTAGGGTTATTGCTAGGGTTAGGGTTAGGGTTAGAGTTAGGGTTAGGGCTAGGGTTAGGGTTATGGCTAGGGTTAGGTTTAGGGCTAGGGTGAGGTTTAGGGTTAGTGTTAGTGCTAGGTTTAGTGTTAGGGTTAGGGCTAGGGTTAGGGTTAGGGGTAGTGTTAGTGTTAGGTTTAGGGCTAGGGTTAGGTTTATTGCTAGGGTTATGGATAAGGCTCGGGTTAGAGTTGGGGTTAGAGTTACGGTTAGGGTTAGGGGTAGGGTTAGGTTTAGGGTTAGGGTTAGGTTTATTGCTAGGGTTACGGTTAGGGTAAGGGTTAGGGTTACAGTTAAGGTTAGGTTTAGGGCGAGGATTAAAGTTAGGGTTAAGGTTAGGTTTATTGCTACGGTTAGGGTTAGGGTTAGGGCTCTTGTTAGGGTTATTGTTAGGTTAGGATTAGGGCTAGTGTTAGGGTTAGGATTAGTGCGAGGGTTAGTGTTAGTTGTAGGGTTTGGGCTAGGGTTAGGGTTAGGATTAGAGCTAGGGTTAGAGTTATGTTTAGTTTTAGGGTTAGTTTGAGAGCTAGGGTTAGGGTTTGGGTTAGGTTTATTTTTAGATCTTGGGTTAGGGCTAGGGTTAGGGATAGGGTTAGGGTTAGGATTAGGGTTAGGGTTAGGGTTAGGGGTAGGGTTAGGGTTAGGGTTCGGGTTAGTGTTAGGGTTAGTTTGAGAGCTAGGGTTAGTGCTTGGCTTAGGGTTTGTGTTAGGGCTAGGGTTAGGGTTAGGGCTAGAATTAGGGTTAGGGTTAGGGCTAGGTGTAGGGTTAGGTTTAGGGCTAGGGTTAGGGTTAGAGCTAGGTTTAAGGTTAAGGCTAGTGTGAGAGTTAGGGTTAGGGCTAGGATTAGGGTTAGTGCTAGGGTTAGGTTTAGCGTTAGAGTTATGGTTAGGTTTAGTGCTAGGTTTAGGTTAAGGGTTAGGGCTAGGGTTAGGGATAGGGCTAGGGTTAGGGTTAGGTCTAGGGTGAGGGTTAGGGTTAGGGCTAGGAATCAGTTATTGCTAGGGTTAGTGCTATGGTTAGGGTTAGGATTAGGGCTAGGGTTATGGCTAGGGTTATGTCTAGGATTAGGGTTAAGGTTAGGGCTAGGGTTTGGTTTAGGTTAGGGCTAGTGTTAGCTTTAGGGTTAGGGTTAGGGTTAGGTTTAGGGTTAGGGTTAGTGTTAGTTTGAGAGCTAGGGTTAGGGTTTGGGTTAGGGTTGTTTTTAGGGCTTCGATTAGGGTTTGGGTTAGGGTTAGGGTTAGGGTTGGGTTAGGGCTAGTGTTAGAGTTAGGACTAGGGTTAAGGTTATGGTAAAGGCTACAGTTAGTGCTAGATTTAGGGTTAGGGTTAAGGCAAGGGTTAGGTTTATTGCTAGGGTTAGGGGTAGGGTTAGTGTTAGGTTTAGGGCTAGGGTTAGGTTTATTGCTAGGGTTAGGCAGAGGGATCGGGTTAGAGTTAGGGTTCGAGTTATGGTTAGGGTTAGGGTTAGGGTTACCGTTAGGGTTAGGGTTAGGGTTAGGGTTAGGGTTACGGTTCATGTTAGGTTTGCTGCTACGGTTATGGTTAGGGGTACGGCTAGGGTTAGGGTTAGGGTTATGGCTAGGGTTAGGGTTAGGGCTAGGGTGAGGTTTAGGGTTAGTGTTAGTGCTAGGTTTAGTGTTAGGGTTAGGGCTAGGGTTAGGGTTAGGGGTAGTGTTAGTGTTACGTTTAGGGCTAGGGTTAGGTTTATTGCTAGGGTTAGGGATAGGGCTCGGGTTAGAGTTGGGGTTAGAGTTACAGTTAGGGTTAGGGGTAGGGTTAGGTTTAGGTTAGGGTTAGGTTTATTGCTAGGGTTACGGTTAGGGTAAGGGTTAGGGTTACAGTTAGGGTTAGGTTTAGGGTGAGGATTAAAGTTAGGGTTAAGGTTAGGTTTATTGCTACGGTTAGGGTTAGGGTTAGGGCTCTTTTTAGGGTTATTGTTATGTTAGGATTAGGGCTAGGTTTAGGGTTAGGATTAGTGCGAGGGTTAGTGTTAGAGGTAGGGTTAGGACTAGTGTTAGGGTTAGGATTAGAGCTAGGGTTAGGGTTATGGTTAGTGTTAGGGTTAGTTTGAGAGCTAGGGTTAGGGTTTGGGTTAGGGTTATTTTTAGATCTTGGGTTAGGGTTAGGGTTAGGGATAGGGTTAAGGTTAGGGTTAGGGTTAGGGTTAGGGGTAGGGTTAGGGTTAGGGTTCGGGTTTGTGTTAGGCTTAGTTTGAGAGCTAGGATTAGTGCTTGGGTTAGGGTTAGTGTTATGGCTAGGGTTAGGGTTAGGGCTAGAATTAGGGTTAGGGTTAGGGCTAGGTGTAGGGTTAGGTTTAGGGCTAGGGTTAGGGTTAGAGCTAGGTTTAGGGTTAAGGCTAGTGTGAGGGTTAGGGTTAGGGCTAGGATTAGGGTTAGTGCTAGGGTTAGGTTTAGGGTTAGAGTTATGTTTATGTTTAGGGCTAGGTTTAGGGTAAGGGTTAGGGCTAGCGTTAGGTATAGGGCTAGGGTTAGGGTTAGGTCTAGGGTGAGGGTTAGGGTTAGGGCTAGGAATCAGTTATTGCTAGGGTTAGTGCTATGGTTAGGGTTAGGATTAGGGCTAGGGTTATGGCTAGGGTTATGTCTAGGATTCGGGTTAAGGTTAGGGCTAGGGTTTGGTTTAGGGTTAGGCCTAGTGTTAGCTTTAGGGTTAGGGTTAGGGTTAGGTTTAGGGTTAGGGTTAGTTTGAGAGCTAGGGTTAGGGTTTGGGTTAGGGTTGTTTTTAGGGCTTCTGTTAGGGTTTGGGTTAGGGTTAGGGTTAGGGTTGGGTTAGGGCTAGTGTTAGAGTTAGGAGTAGGGTTAAGGTTATGGTAAAGGCTAGAGTTAGGGCTAGGTTTAGGGTTAGAGTTAGGGCAAGGGTTAGGTTTATTTGTAGGGTTAGGGGTAGGGTTAGTGTTAGGTTTAGGGCTAGGGTTAGGTTTATTTCTAGGGTTAGGCAGAGGGATCGGGTTAGAGTTAGGGTTCGAGTTATGGTTAGGGTTAGGGTTAGGGTTACCGTTAGGGTTAGGGTTAGGGTTAGGGTTCCGGTTCAGGTTAGGTTTGCTGCTACAGTTATGGTTAGGGGTACGGCTAGGGTTAGGGTTATGGTTAGGTTAGGATTAGGGCTAGGTTAGGGTTAGTATTATTGCTAGGGTTAGGATTAGGGTTAGGGCTAGGGTTAGTTTTAGGGTTAGTTTGAGAGCTAGGGTTAGGGTTTGATTTAGGGGATTTTTAGGGCTTGGGTTAGGGTTAGGGTTAGGAATAGGGTTAGGGTTAGGGTTACGGTTAGGGTTAGGGTTAGGGCTACGGTTAGGGTTACGATTCAGGTTAGGTTTATTTCTAAGGTTAGGGTTAGGGTTAGGGTTAGGGTTAGGGTTAGGGTTAGGTTTAGGGTTAGGGTTAGGGCTAGGGTTAGGGCTAGAGCTAGGTTTAGGGTCCAGGCTAGTGTGAGGCTTAGGTTTGGGGCTTGTGTTAGTGTTAGTGTTAGTTCTAGTGTTAGGTTTAGGTTTAGAGTTATGGTTAGGGTTAGGGATAGGTTTTGGGTAAGGGCTAGGGTTAGGGATAGGGCTAGGCTTAGGGTTAGAGCTAGGGTGAGGGTTAGGGATAGGGCTAGGGATGGTTTATTGCTAGGGTTAGTGCTATTTTTATGGTTAGGTTTAGGTATAGGGTTATGGCTAGGGTTAGAGTTAGGACTAGGGTTTGCGTTATGGTTAGGGCTAGAGTTAGGGCTAGTTTTAGGGTTAGGGCTAAGGTTAGGGTTATTGCTAGGGTTAGGGTTAGGGTTCGAGTTAGGGTTAGTGCTAGGGTTAGGTTTCGTGCTAGTGTTAGGGTTAGGGTTACAGCTAGATTTAGGGTTAGGGTTAGGGTTAGTGTTATTGCTAGCGTTAAGGTCAGGGCTAGGTTTAGGGTTATTGCTAGGGTTTTGGTTAGGGTTCCGGTTAGAGTTAGGGTTAGGGTTAGGGATATGATTAGAGTTAGGACTAGGGTTAGGGTTATGGTTAGGGCTAGAGTTAGGTCTAGGTTTAGGGTTTGGGTTAGAGCTAAGGTTACGGTTATTGCTAGGGTTAGAAACAGGGCTCGGGTTAGAGTTATGGTTAGAATTAGGGTTAGGGTTAGGGCTAGTGTTAGGGTTAGGGTTATGGTTAGGTTTATTGCTAGGGTTAGGTTTAGGGTTAGGGTTAGGGTTAGGGTTTGGGTTAGGGTTACGGTTACGGTTAGGGTTAGGGCTAGGGTTCGGGTTACGGTTCAGGTTAGGTTTACTGCTACGGTTAGGGTTAGAATTACGGCTAGGGTTAGGGTTATGGTTAGGTTAGGATTAGGGCTAGGGTTAGGATTAGGGTTAGGGCTAGGGTTAGTGTTAGGGTTAGTTTGAGAGCTAGGGTTAGGGTTTGGGTTAGGGGAATCTTAAGGCCTTGGTAAGGGTTAGGTTTAGGGATAGGGTTAGGGTTAGGGTTACTATTAGGGTTAGGGTTAGGGCTAGTGTTAGGGTTACGGTTCAGGTTAGGTTTATTGCTACAGTTAGGGTTAGGGTTAGGGTTAGGGTTAGGGTTAGGTTTAGGTTTAAGGTTAGGGTTTGGGGTACGGTTAGGATTAGGGCTTGGGTTAGGATTAGTGTTAGGGCTAGTGTTAGGGTTAGGGCTAGAATAAGGGTTAGGGCTAGGGCTAGGTGTAGGTTTAGGTTTAGGGCTAGGGTTAGTGCTAGAGCTAGGTTTAGGGTTAAGGCTAGTGTGAGGGTTAGGGTTAGGGCTAGGATTAGGGTTAGGGCTAGGGTTAGGGTTAGGGTTAGAGTTACGGTTAGGATTTGGGCTAGGTTTCGGTTTAGGGTTAGGGCTAGGTTATGGGATAGGGCTAGGGTTAGGGTTAGGGCTAGGGTGAGGGTTGGGGATAGGGCTAGGGATCGATTATTGCTAGGGTTAGTGCTATGGTTAGGGTTATGTTTAGGGCTAGGTTTATTGCTAGGGTTAGAGTTAGGACTAGGGTTAGGGTTATGGTTAGGGCTAGAGTTAGGGCTAGGTTTAGGGTTAGTGTTAGTGCTAAGGTTAGGGTTATTGCTAGGGTTAGGGATAGGGCTCGGGTTAGAGTTGGGGTTAGAGTTACGGTTAGGGTTAGGGGTAGGGTTAGGGTTAGGGTTAGGGTTAGGTTTATTGCTAGGGTTACGGTTAGAGTTAGGGTTAGGGTTACAGTCAGGGTTAGGTTTAGGGCGAGGATTAAACTTAGGGTTAAGGTTAGGTTTATTGCTACGTTTAGGGTTAGGGTTAGGGCTCTTGTTAGGGTTATTGTTAGGTTAGGATTAGGGCTAGGGTTAGGGTTAGGATTAATGCGAGGGTTAGTGTTAGGGTTAGGGTTAGGGCTAGGTTTAAGGTTAGGGTTAGGGCTAGGGTTAGGGTTATTTTTAGTGTTAGGGTTAGTTTGATAGCTATGGTTCGAGTTTGGGTTAGGGTTATATGTAGGTCTTGGGTTGAGGTTAGTGTTAGGATAAGGGTTAGGGTTAGGATTTGGTTTAGCGTTAGGGGTAGGGTTAGGGTTAGGGTTCGGGTTAGGGTTAGGGTTAGTTTGAGAACTAGGGTTAGTGCTTGGGTTAGGGTTAGTGTTAGGGCTAGGGTGAGGGTTAGGGCTAGAATTAGGATTAGGGTTAGGGGTAGGTGTAGGGTTAGGTTTAGGGCTATGGTTAGGGTTAGAGCTAGGTTTAGGTTTAAGGCTAGTGTGAGCGTTAGGGTTAGGGCTAGGATTAGGGTTAGTGCTAGGGTTAGGTTTAGGGTTAGAGTTATGGTTAGGTTTAGGGCTAGGGTTAGGGATAGGGCTAGGGTTTGGGTTAGGTCTATGGTGAGGGTTAGGTTTAGTGCTAGGAATGGGTTATTGCTAGGGTTAGTGCTATGGTTAGGGTTAGGATTAGGGCTAGGGTTATGGCTAGGGTTAGGTCTAGGATTAGGGTTAAGGTTATGGCTAGGGTTTGGGTTAGGGTTACGGCTAGTGTTAGGTTTAGGGTTAGGGTTAGGGTTAGGTTTAGGGTTAGGGTTAGGGTTTGTTTGAGAGCTAGGGTTAAAGTTTGGGTAAGGGTTGTTTTTAGGGCTTCGGTTAGGGTTTCGGTTAGGGATAGGGTTAGGGTTAGGATTAGGGTTAGGGTTAGGGGTAGGGTTAGGTTTAGGTTTCGGGTTAGTGTTAGGGTTAGTTTGAGAGCTAGGGTTAGGGCTTGGGTTAGGGTTAGTGTTAGTGCTAGGGTTAGGGTAAGGGTTAGGGCTAGGGTTAGGGATAGGGCTAGGGTTAGGGTTAGGTCTAGGTTGAGGGTTAGGTTTAGGTGTAGGATTAGGGTTAGGGTTAGGGTTAGGGCTAGGGTGAGGGTTGGGGATAGGGCTAGGGATCGATTATTGCTAGGGTTAGAGTTAGGACTAGGGTTAGGGTTATGGTTAGGGCTAGAGTTAGGGCAAGGTTTAGGGTTAGTGTTAGGGCTAAGGTTATGGTTATTGCTAGGGTTAAGGATAGGGCTCGGGTTAGAGTTGGGGTTAGAGTTACGGTTAGGGTTAGGGGTAGGGTTAGGGTTAGGGTTAGGGTTAGGTTGATTGCTAGGGTTACGGTTAGAGTTAGGGTTAGGGTTACAGTCAGGGTTAGGTTTAGGGTGAGGATTAAAGTTAGGGTTAAGGTTAGGTTTATTGCTACGTTTAGGGTTAGGGTTAGGGCTCTTGTTAGGGTTATTGTTAGGTTAGGATTAGGGCTAGGGTTAGGGTTAGGATTAATGCGAGGGTTAGTGTTAGGGTTAGGGTTAGGGCTAGGTTTAGGGTTAGGGTTAGGGCTAGGGTTAGGGTTATGGTTAGTGTTAGGGTTAGTTTGATAGCTAGGGTTCGGGTTTGGGTTAAGGTTATATGTAGATCTTGGGTTGAGGTTAGTGTTAGGATAAGGGTTAGGGTTAGGATTAGGTTTAGCGTTAGGGGTAGGGTTAGGTTTAGGGTTCGGGTTCGGGTTAGGGTTAGGGTTAGTTTGAGAACTAGGGTTAGTGCTTGGGTTAGGGTTAGTGTTAGGGCTAGGGTTAGGGTTAGGGTTAGGGTTAGGGTTAGGGCTAGAATTAGGATTAGGGTTAGGGGTAGGTGTAGGGTTAGGTTTAGGGCTATGGTTAGGGTTAGAGCTAGGTTTAGGGTTAAGGCTAGTGTGAGGGTTAGGGTTAGGGCTAGGATTAGGGTTAGTGCTAGGGTTAGGTTTAGGGTTAGATTTATGGTTAGGTTTAGGGCTAGGGTTAGGGATAGGGCTAGGGTTTGGGTTAGGTCTATGGTGAGGGTTAGGTTTAGTGCTAGGAATGGGTTATTGCTAGGGTTAGTGCTATGGTTAGGGTTAGGATTAGGGCTAGGGTTATGGCTAGGGTTAGGTCTAGGATTAGGGTTAAGGTTAGGGCTAGGGTTTGGGTTAGGGTTAGGGCTAGTGTTAGGTTTAGAGTTAGGGTTAGGGTTAGGGTTAGGGTTAGGGTTTGTTTGAGAGCTAGGGTTAGGGTTTGGGTAAGGGTGGTTTTTAGGGCTTCGGTTAGGGTTTCGGTTAGGGATAGGGTTAGGGTTAGGATTAGGGTTAGGGTTTGGGGTAGGGTTAGGTTTAGGTTTCGGGTTAGTGTTAGGGTTAGTTTGAGAGCTAGGGTTAGGGCTTGGGTTAGGGTTAGTGTTAGTGCTAGGGTTAGAGTTAGGGCCAGAATTAGGATTAGGATTAGGGCTAGCTGTAGTGTTAGGTTTAGGGCTAGGGTTAGGGTTAGAGCTAGGTTTAGGGTTAAGGCTAGTGTGAGGGTTAGGGTTAGGGCTAGGATTAGGGTTAGTGCTAGGGTTAGGTTTAGGTTTAGATTTATGGTTAGGTTTAGGGCTAGGTTTAGGGTAAGTGTTAGGACTAGGGTTAGGGATAGGGCTAGGAATGGGTTATTGCTAGGGTTAGTTCTCTGGTTAGGGTTAGGATTAGGGCTAGGGTTATGGCTAGGGTTAGGTGTAGGATTAGGGTTAAGGTTAGGGCTAGGGTTTGGGTTAGGGTTAGGGCTAGTGTTAGGTTTAGGGTTAGGGTTAGGGTTAGGTTTAGGGTTAGGGTTAGGGTTAGTTTGAGAGCTACGGATAGGGCTTGGGTTAGGGTTGTTTTTAGGGCTTCGGTTAGGGTTTGGTTTAGGGTTAGGGTTAGGGTTAGGGTTGGGTTAGGGCTAGTGTTAGAGTTAGGACTAGGGTTAAGGTTATGGTAAAGGCTAGAGTTAGGGCTAGGTTTAGGGTTACGGTTAAGGCAAAGGTTAGGGTTATTGCTACGGTTAGGGGTAGGGTTAGTGTTAGGTTTAGGGCTAGGGTTAGGTTTATTGCTAGGGTTAGGCAGAGGGATCGGGTTAGAGTTAGGGTTCGAGTTAGGGTTAGGGTTAGGGTTAGGGTACAGTTAGGGTTAGGGTTAGTGTTAGGGTTAGGGTTAGGGCTATGGTTAGGGTTAGGTTTAGGGCTAGGGTTAGGATTAGGGCTTGGGTTAGGGTTAGTGTTAGGGCTAGGGTTAGGGTTAGGGCTAGAATAAGGGTAAGGGTTAGGGCTAGGTGTAGGGTTAGGTTTAGGGCTAGGGTTAGTGCTAGAGCTAGGTTTAGGGTTAAGGCTAGTGTGAGGGTTAGAGTTAGGGCTAGGATTAGGGTTAGGGCTAGGGTTAGGGTTAGGGTTAGAGTTATGGTTAGGTTTAGGGCTAGGTTTAGGTTTAGGGTTAGGGCTAGGGTATGGGATAGGGCTAGGGTTAGGGTTAGGGCTAGGGTGAGGGTTGGGGATAGGGCTAGGGATCAGTTATTGCTAGGGTTAGTGCTATGGTTAGGGGTATGTTTAGGGCTAGGTTTATGGCTAGGGTTAGAGGTAGGACTAGGGTTAGGGTTATGGTTAGGGCTAGAGTTAGGGCTAGGTTTAGGGTTAATGTTAGGGCTAAGGTTAGGGTTATTGCTAGGGTTAGGGATAGGGCTCGGGTTAGTGTTGGGGTTAGAGTTACGGTTAGGGTTAGGGGTAGGGTTAGGGTTAGGGTTAGAGTTAGGTTTATTGCTAGGGTTACGGTTAGGGTTATTGTTAGGGTTACAGTCAGGGTTAGGTTTAGGGTGAGGATTAAAGTTAGGGTTAATTTTAGGTTTATTGCTACGGTTAGGGGTAGGGTTAGGGCTCTTGTTAGGGTTATTGTTAGGTTAGGATTACGGCTAGGGTTAGGGTTAGGATTAGTGCGAGGGTAAGTGTTAGGGTTAGGGTTAGGGCTAGGGTTAGGGTTAGGGTTAGGGCTAGGGTTAGGGTTATGGTTAGTGTTAGGGTTAGTTTGAGAGCTAGGGTTAGGGTTTGAGTTAGGGTTATTTTTAGATCTTGGGTTAGGGTTAGGGTTAGGGATAGTGTTAGGGTTAGGATTAGGGTTAGGGTTAGGGTTAGGTTTCGGGTTAGTGTTAGGGTTAGTTTGAGAGCTAGGGTTAGGGCTTGGGTTAGGGTTAGTGTTAGGGCTAGTGTTAGGGTTAGGGCTAGAATTAGGATTAGGGTTAGGGCTAGGTGTAGGGTTAGGTTTAGGGTTAGAGCTAGGTTTAGGGTTAAGGCTAGTGTGAGGGTCAGGGTTAGGGCTACGATTAGGGTTAGTGCTAGGGTTAGGTTTATGGTTAGAGTTATGGTTTGGTTTAGGGCTAGGTTTTGGGTAAGGTTTAGGGCTAGCGTTAGGGATAATGCTAGGGTTAGGGTTAGGTCTAGGGTGAGGGTTAGGGTTAGGGCTAGGAATCAGTTATTGCTAGGGTTAGTGCTATGGTTAGGGTTAGGATTAGGGCTAGGGTTATGGCTAGGGTTATGTCTAGGATTAGGGTTAAGGTTAGGGCTAGGGTTTGGTTTAGGGTTAGGGCTAGTGTTAGCTTTAGGGTTAGGGTTAGGGTTAGGTTTAGGGTAGGGTTAGTGTTAGTTTGAGAGCTAGGGTTAGGGTTTGGGTTAGGGTTGTTTTTAGGGCTTCGATTAGGGTTTGGGTTAGGGTTAGGGTTGGGTTAGGGCTAGTGTTAGAGTTAGGACTAGGGTTAAGGTTATGGTAAAAGCTAGAGTTAGGGCTAGGTTTAGGGTTACGGTTAGGGCAAAGGTTAGGGTTATTGCTAGGGTTAGAGGTAGGGTTAGTGTTAGGTTTAGGGCTAGGATTAGGTTTATTTCTAGGGTTAGGCAGAAGGATCGGGTTAGAGTTAGGGTTGGAGTTAGGGTTAGGGTTAGGGTTAGGGTTACAGTTAGGGTTAGGGTTAGGGTTAGGGTTACGGTTCAGGTTAGGTTTATTGCTACAGTTTAGGTTAATGTTAAGGTTAGTGTTAGGTTTAGGTTTATTGTTAGCGTTAGGGCTAGGGTTAGGATTAGGGCTTGGGTTAGGCTTAGTGTTAGGGCTAGGGTTAGTGTTAGGGCTAGAATAAGGGTTAGGGTTAGGGCTAGGTGTAGGTTTAGGTTTAGGGCTAGGGTTAGTGCTAGAGCTAGGTTTAGGGTTAAGGCTAGTGTGAGGGTTAGGGTTAGGGCTAGGGTTATGGTTAGGGTTAGAGTTATGGTTAGGATTAGGGCTGGGTTTAGGTTTAGGGTTAGGGCTAGGTTATGGGATAGGGCTAGGGTTAGGGTTAGGGCCAGGTTGAGGGTTGGGGATAGGGCTAGGGATCGGTTATTGCTAGGATTAGTGCTATGGTTAGGGTTAGGATTAGGGCTAGGTTTATGGCTAGGGTTAGAGTTAGGACTAGGGTTAGGGTTATGGTTAGGGCTAGAGTTAGGGCTAGGTTTAGGGTTAGGGTTAGGGCTAAGGTTAGGGTTATTGCTAGGGTTAGGGATAGGGCTCAGTTTAGAGTTGGGGTTAGAGTTACGGTTAGGGTTAGTGTTAGGGTTAGGGTTAGGGTTAGGTTTATTGCTAGGGTTACGGTTAGGGTTAGGGTTAGGGTTACAGTTAGGGTTAGGTTTAGGGCGAGGATTAAAGTTAGGGATAAGGTTAGTTTTATTGCTACGGTTAGGGTTAGGGTTAGGGCTCTTGTAAGGGTTATTGTTAGGTTAGGATTACGGCTAGGGTTAGGGTTAGGATTAGTGCGAGGGTTATTGTTAGCGTTAGGGTTAGGGCTAGGTTTAGGGTTAGGTTTAGGGCTAGGTTTAGGGTTATGGTTAGTGTTAGGGTTAGTTTGAGAGCTAGGGTTAGGGTTTGGGTTAGGGTTATTTTTAGATCTTTTGTTAGGGTTAGGGTTAGGGATAGGGTTAGGGTTATGATTAGGGTTAGGGTTAGGGGTAGGGTTAGGGTTAGGGTTCGGGTTAGTGTTAGGGTTAGTTTGTTAGCTAGGGTTAGTGCTTGGGTTAGGGTTAGTGTTAGGGCCAGGGTTAGGGTTAGGGCTAGAATTATGGTTATGGTTAGGGCTAGAGTTAGGTCTAGGTTTAGGGTTTGGGTTAGAGCTAAGGTTATGGTTATTGCTAGGGTTAGAGACAGGGCTCGGGTTAGAGTTTTGGTTAGAGTTAGGGTTGGGGTTAGGGCTAGGGTTAGGGTTAGGGTTAGTGTTAGGGCTAGGTTTAGTGTTAGGTTTAGTGCTAGGGTTAGGGTTAGGGGTAGAGTTAGTGTTAGGTTTAGGGCTAGGGTTAGGTTTATTGCTAGGGTTATGGATAGGGTTAGGGTTAGGGCTAGGGTTAGGGTTAGGGTTAGGGTTAGGGTTAGGTTTATTGCAAGGGTTAGGATTAGGTTTATTGCTAGGTTTAGGGTTAGGGCTAGGGTTAGGGTTATGGTTCAGGTTAGGTTTATTGCTACAGTTAGGGTTACGGTTAGGGCTCTCTTTAGGGTTATGATTAGGTGGGGATTAGGGCCAGGGATAGGGTTAGGGTTAGGCTTTGGGTTTGGTTTATTGCTAGGGTTAGGGTTCGGCTTATGATTAGGTTTAGGGCTAGAGTTAGGGTTAGGGTTAGGGCTAGTTTTAGGGTTAGGGGTAGGGTTAGTGTTATTGCTAGCGTTAAGGTCACGGCTAGGTTTAGGGTTATTGCTAGGGTTTTGGTTAGGGTTCCGGTTAGAGTTAGGGTTAGGGTTAGGGATATGATTAGAGTTAGGACTAGGGTTAGGGTTATGGTTAGGGCTAGAGTTAGGTCTAGGTTTAGGGTTTGGGTTAGAGCTAAGGTTCGCTTATTGCTAGGGTTAGAGACAGGGCTCGGGTTAGAGTTATGGTTAGAGTTAGGGTTAGGGTTAGGGCTAGGGTTAGGGTTAGGTTTATGGTTAGGTTTATTGCTAGGGTTAGGTTTAGGGTTAGGGTTAGGGTTAGGGTTACGGTTACGGTTAGGGTTAGTGCTAGGGTTAGGGTTATAGTTCAGGTTAGGTTTACTGCTACGGTTAGGGTTAGGATTACGGCTAGGGTTAGGGTTATGGTTAGGTTAGGATTATGGCTAGGGTTAGGATTAGGGTTTGTGTTAGGGTTAGTTTGAGAGCTAGGGTTAGGGTTTGGGTTTGGGGATTTTTAAGGCCTTGTTTAGGGTTAGGTTTAGGGATAGGGTTAGGGTTAGAGTTACGATTAGGGTTAGGGTTAGGGCTAGTGTTAGGGTTACGGTTCAGGTTAGGTTTATTGCTATAGTTAGGGTTAGGGTTAGGGTTAGGGTTAGGGTTAGGGCTAGTTTTAGGGTTAGGGGTAGGGTTAGTGTTATTGCTAGCGTTAAGGTCACGGCTAGGTTTAGGGTTATTGCTAGGGTTTTGGTTAGGGTTCCGGTTAGAGTTAGGGTTAGGGTTAGGGATATGATTAGAGTTAGGACTAGGGTTAGGGTTATGGTTAGGGCTAGAGTTAGGTCTAGGTTTAGGGTTTGGGTTAGAGCTAAGGTTCGCTTATTGCTAGGGTTAGAGACAGGGCTCGGGTTAGAGTTATGGTTAGAGTTAGGGTTAGGGTTAGGGCTAGGGTTAGGGTTAGGTTTATGGTTAGGTTTATTGCTAGGGTTAGGTTTAGGGTTAGGGTTAGGGTTAGGGTTACGGTTACGGTTAGGGTTAGTGCTAGGGTTAGGGTTATAGTTCAGGTTAGGTTTACTGCTACGGTTAGGGTTAGGATTACGGCTAGGGTTAGGGTTATGGTTAGGTTAGGATTACGGCTAGGGTTAGGATTAGGGTTTGTGTTAGGGTTAGTTTGAGAGCTAGGGTTAGGGTTTGGGTTTGGGGATTTTTAAGGCCTTGTTTAGGGTTAGGTTTAGGGATAGGGTTAGGGTTAGGGTTACGATTAGGGTTAGGGTTAGGGCTAGTGTTAGGGTTACGGTTCAGGTTAGGTTTATTGCTATAGTTAGGGTTAGGGTTAGGGTTAGGGTTAGGGTTAGGGTTAGGTTTAGGTTTAGGGTTAGGGTTAGGGTTAGGGTTAGGATTAGGGCTTGGGTTAGGGTTAGTTTTAGGGCTAGGGTTAGGGTTAGGGCTAGAATTAGGGTTAGGGTTAGGGCTACGATTAGGGTTAGTGCTAGGGTTAGGTTTATGGTTAGAGTTATGGTTTGGTTTAGGGCTAGGTTTAGGGTAAGGGTTAGGGCTAGCGTTAGGGATAGGGCTAGGGTTAGGGTTAGGTCTAGGGTGAGGGTTAGGGTTAGGGCTAGGAATCAGTTATTGCTAGGGTTAGTGCTATGGTTAGGGTTAGGATTAGGGCTAGGGTTATGGCTAGGGTTATGTCTAGGATTAGGGTTAAGGTTAGGGCTAGGGTTTGGTTTAGGGTTAGGGCTAGTGTTAGCTTTAGGGTTAGGGTTAGGGTTAGGTTTAGGGTTAGGGTTAGTGTTAGTTTGAGAGCTAGGGTTAGGGTTTGGGTTAGGGTTGTTTTTAGGGCTTCGATTAGGGTTTGGGTTAGGGTTAGGGTTGGGTTAGGGCTAGTGTTAGAGTTAGGACTAGGGTTAAGGTTATGGTAAAAGCTAGAGTTAGGGCTAGGTTTAGGGTTACGGTTAGGGCAAAGGTTAGGGTTATTGCTAGGGTTAGAGGTAGGGTTAGTGTTAGGTTTAGGGCTAGGGTTAGGTTTATTTCTAGGGTTAGGCAGAAGGATCGGGTTAGAGTTAGGGTTGGAGTTAGGGTTAGGGTTAGGGTTAGGGTTACGGTTAGGGTTAGGGTTACGGTTACGGTTATGGTTCAGGTTAGGTTTATTGCTACAGTTTAGGTTAGGGTTAAGGTTAGTGTTAGGTTTAGGTTTATTGTTAGCGTTAGGGCTAGGGTTAGGATTAGGGCTTGGGTTAGGCTTAGTGTTAGGGCTAGGGTTAGTGTTAGGGCTAGAATAAGGGTTAGGGTTAGGGCTAGGTGTAGGTTTAGGTTTAGGGCTAGGGTTAGTGCTAGAGCTAGGTTTAGGGTTAAGGCTAGTGTGAGGGTTAGGGTTAGGGCTAGGGTTATGGTTAGGGTTAGAGTTATGGTTAGGATTAGGGCTGGGTTTAGGTTTAGGGTTAGGGCTAGGTTATGGGATAGGGCTAGGGTTAGGGTTAGGGCCAGGTTGAGGGTTGGGGATAGGGCTAGGGATCGGTTATTGCTAGGATTAGTGCTATGGTTAGGGTTAGGATTAGGGCTAGGTTTATGGCTAGGGTTAGAGTTAGGACTAGGGTTAGGGTTATGGTTAGGGCTAGAGTTAGGGCTAGGTTTAGGGTTAGGGTTAGGGCTAAGGTTAGGGTTATTGCTAGGGTTAGGGATAGGGCTCAGTTTAGAGTTGGGGTTAGAGTTACGGTTAGGGTTAGTGTTAGGGTTAGGGTTAGGGTTAGGTTTATTGCTAGGGTTACGGTTAGGGTTAGGGTTAGGGTTACAGTTAGGGTTAGGTTTAGGGCGAGGATTAAAGTTAGGGATAAGGTTAGTTTTATTGCTACGGTTAGGGTTAGGGTTAGGGCTCTTGTAAGGGTTATTGTTAGGTTAGGATTACGGCTAGGGTTAGGGTTAGGATTAGTGCGAGGGTTATTGTTAGCGTTAGGGTTAGGGCTAGGTTTAGGGTTAGGTTTAGGGCTAGGTTTAGGGTTATGGTTAGTGTTAGGGTTAGTTTGAGAGCTAGGGTTAGGGTTTGGGTTAGGGTTATTTTTAGATCTTTTGTTAGGGTTAGGGTTAGGGATAGGGTTAGGGTTATGATTAGGGTTAGGGTTAGGGGTAGGGTTAGGGTTAGGGTTCGGGTTAGTGTTAGGGTTAGTTTGAGAGCTAGGGTTAGTGCTTGGGTTAGGGTTAGTGTTAGGGCCAGGGTTAGGGTTAGGGTTAGGATTAGGTTTAGTTTTAGGGTTAGTTTGAGAGCTAAGGTTAGGGTTTGGGTTAGGGTTATTTTTAGGGCTTTGGTTAGGGTTAGGGTTAGGGATAGGGTTTGGGTTAGGGTTAGGATTAGGGTTTGGGTTAAGGTTAGGGTTACTGTTAAGGTTAGTTTGTTAGCTAGGGTTAGTGTTTGGGTTAGGGTTATTTTTAGGGCTTTTTTAGGGTTAGGGTTAGGGTTAGAGTTAGGGTTAGGGTTAGGGTTAGGGCTAGTGTTAGGGTTAGGGCTAGGTTTAGGTTTAGCATTAGGGCTTGGTTTAGGGTTAGGGTTAGTGTTAGGGCTAGGGTTAGGGTTAGGGTTAGGGTTAGGGCTAGGGTTCCGGTTATGGTTAGGGATTGGGTTAAGGTTAGTGTTAGGCTTAGGGATAGTTTTATTGCTAGTGTTAGGGTTAGGCTTAGGATTAGGTTTAGGGCTAAAGTTAGGGTTAGGGTTAGGGCTATGGTTAGAGTTATGACTAGGGTTAGGGTTTTCGTTAGGGCTAGGTTTAGGTTTAGGGTTAGGGCTAAGGTTAGGGTTATTGCTAGGGTTAGGGACAAGGCTTGGGTTACAGTTAGGGTTAGAGTTATGGTTAGGGTTAGGGCTAGGTTTAGGGTTAAGTTTAGGGCTAGGGTTCGGGATAGGGCTAGGTTTAGGGTTAGGGCTATGGTTAGTGTTATTGCTAGCATTAAGGTTAGGGCTAGGTTAAGGGTTAGGGTTAGGGCTAGGGTTAAGGTTATTGCTAGGGTTAGGCTTAGGGTTAGGGATAGGTTTAGCACTAGGGTTAGGGTTAGGGTTAGGGTTAGAGTTAGTTTTAGGGTTAGTTTGAGAGCTAAGGTTAGGGTTTGGGTTAGGGTTATTTTTAGGGCTTTTTTAGGGTTAGGGTTATGGCTAGCGTTAGGGTTAGGGCTAGCGTGAGGGTTAGGGTTAGTTTTAGAGCTAGGGTTAGTGTTAGGGTTAGGGCTAGGGTTAGGGTTAGGAGTAGGGTTCTCATTTATTTACTGACATTTTCTCTGAATTATACATATTTTCATATAGTTTCCTATATTAGGTCTTCTTGTCCAAGTATAAGTATTGCCCACATATACAAACAAATTCCTATACACTGTTAGGAACAGAAAAAGCTCAAGAACATTGTCCCTCAACAATGTTAAAGAGTGTAATGCTACATTACAGTGAACTGTAAGTCTTTCTAAAGCTGTTCAATTTGCTCATTTCTCACTTTCAAGCCTTGTTTGACACACATGTAGAGTTACAGTCTACTTTAAGTAAATAAAACAGGTTACATACACTGTTTAATGTGCTCTTAACGCTAATTAAGGATTTCCTGGAGCTTACATACCTTTCTACACTAAAAACTGACCTGGAGAATCTGTTTCAGCTGTTCTAAACGAGTTCTCATTTATTTACTAACATTTTCTCTGAATAATTCATTTTTTCATGTAGTTTCCTATATAAGGTCTTATTGTCCAAGTATAAGCATTGTCCACATATACAATCAACTTCCTACACACTGTTATGACCAGAAGAAGGTGGGAACATCGTCCCTCAACTATGTTATAGAGTGTATTGCTACATTTCAGTGAAGTGTAAGGCTTTCCAAAGCTACTTAATTTCCTTATTTCTCTCTTTCTAGCTTTGTGTGACATACATTTAAAGTTCTAGGCTCTTTTAAGTAAAAAATATATGATTCACACACACTTTAATGTGCTCTCAACTCAAATTAAGGAATTCCTGGATATTAGTTACCATTTCAACACTAAGAACTGACTTGGAGAAGCTGTTTCAGCTGTTCTAAATGAGTTCTCATCTATTACTGTCATTTTCTCTGAATTATACGTTTTCATGTAGTTTCCTATATTAGGCCTTCTTGTCCAAGTATAAGCATTGGCCACATATACAAACAACTTCCTATACACTGTTATAAACAGAAGAAGCTCTAGAACATTGTCCCTCCACTATGTCATAGAGTGCCTTGCTATTGTACATTTCAGTGAAGTGTAAGTCTTTCCAAAACTACTTAATTTGCTTATTTCTCTCTTTCAAGATTTGTGACATACATTTAAAGTTCTTGGCTCCTTTAAGTAAAAAATATAGGATTCATACACTGTTTAATGTGCTCTCAACTCGAATTAAGGAATTCCTGGATGTTAGATAACCTTTCAACACTAAGAACTGACTTGGAGAAGCTGTTTCAGCGGTACTAAACGAGTACTTAGTTATTAACTGTCATTTTCTCTGAAATATACATGATTTCATATAGTTACCTATATTAGGCCTTCTTTTCCAAGTATGTATAAGCATCGCCCACATGTACAAACAACTTCCTACACACTGTTATGAACAGAAGAAGCTCGAGAACATTGTCCCTCAACTATGTTATAGAGTGTAATGCTATATTACAGTGAAATGTAAGGCTTTCTAAAGCTGTTCAATTTCCTCATTTCTCAATTTCAAGCCTTGTTTGACATACATGTAGAGTTCTAGGCTACTGTAAGTAAATAAAAAGGTTTCATACACTGTTTAATGTGCTCTTAACACTAAGTAAGGATTTCCTGGATCTTAGATACTTTTCTACACTAAAAACTGGCTTGGAAAATCTGTTTCAGATGTTCTAAACGAGTTCTAATCTATTTACTGACATTTTCTCTTAATTATTTATGTTATCATGTAGTTTCCTCTATTAGGCCTTCTTGTCCAAGTATAAGCACAGCCCACATATATAAAAAAAACCTTCCTACACACTGTTATGACCAGAAGAAGCTTGGGAACATTGTCTCTCAACTATGTTATAGAGTATAATACTACATTGCATTGAAGGATTTCCAAAGCTGCTGAATGTGTTTGTTTCTCTATTTCAATGGTATTCTGAATTGTATGACACACATTTACTGTTCTAGACTCCTTTAAGTAAACAATTTAGGATTCATACAATGTTTCATGTGATCTTAGCTCTAATTTAGGATTTCCTGGATCTGAGATACCTTTTATAAATTAACAACAGACTTGGATAAGTGTTTTATACATGTTCTATCAGAGTTATCATCTATTTACTGTTATTTCCCCAAGATTAGTGAAGTTTTCTCGTAGTTTCTAAAATTCGGACTTATTGTCCGTGTATAAATATTGGGTACATGGACAAATAACTACCTAATGACTGTTATGAACCTGAAAAGCTCAGGAACATTGTCTCTCAACTATGTTATTCAGTTTAATGATACATTTCAGTGAAGTGTAAGGATTTCGAAAGCTACTTAATTTGCTTATTTTACTCTTTCTAGCTTTGTGTGACATACATTTAAAGTTCTAGGCTCCTTTAAGTAAAAAATATAGGATTCATACATTGTTTAATGTGCTCTCAACTCGAATTAAGGAATTTCTGGATGTTAGATACATTTTCACACTAAAAACTGACTTGGAGAATCTGTTTCAGATGTTCTAAACGAGTTCTCATCTATTTACTGACATTTTCTCTGAATTATTCATGTTTTCATTAGTTTCCTATATTAGGCCTTCTTGTCCAAGTATAAGCATAGCCCACATATAAAAACAACTTCCTACACACTGTTATGACCAGAAGAAGCTCGGGAACACTGTCCCTCAACTATGTTATAGAGTTTTATGCTACATTACAGAGAACTGTAAGGCTTTCCAAAGCTGCTCAATTTTCTTATTTCTCTCTTTCAAGCCTTGTGTGACACACATATACAGATATGGCTTTCTTAAGTAAATAAAATAGGTTCCATACAGTGTTTAATGTGCTCTTAACTCTAATTTTGGATTTACTGGATCTTAGATACCTTTTCTACACTCACAACTGAATTGGAGAATCTGTTTCCCCTGTACTAAACCAGTTCTCGTCTATTTACTTTCATTTTCCCTGAGTTATTCATGTTTTCATGTAGTTTTCTATATTGGGCCTTCTTGGCCAACTATAAAAATTGCCACATATACAAACAACTTCCTACACACTGCTATGAACAGAAGAAGCTCGATAAAATTGACCCTCAACTATGTTATAGTGTTTAATGCTACATTACACTAAACTGTAAGGCTTTCCAAATTTCCTCAGTTTCCTTTTTCTCTCTTTCAAGCCTTGTGTGACACACATGTAAAGTTCTAGGATTCTTTAATTACATAAAAGTGGTTTCATACACTGTTTAATGTGCTCTTAACTCTACTTAAGGATTTCCTGGATCTTTCATACCTTTTCTACACTGACAACTGAATTGGAGAATTTGTTTCCCGTGTTCTAAACCAGTTCTCGTCTATTTACTGTCATTTTCTCTGAATTATTCATGTTTTCATGTAGTTTTCTATATTGGGCCATTTTCTACAGGTATAAGCATTGCCCTCATAAACAAACAACTTCCTAAACATTGCTATAAACAGAAGAAACTCGAGAAAATTGACCCTCAACTATGTTATAGAGTTTAATGCTACATTACAGTGAACTGTAAGGCTTTCCAAATTTGCTCAATTTCCTTTTTCTCTCTTTCAAGCCTTGTGTGACACACATGTAAAGTTCTAGGCTTCTTTAAGTAAATAAAAGAGGTTTCATACACTGTTTCTTGTGCTCTTAACTCTAATTTAGGATTTCCTGGATTTTAGATACCTTTTCTATACTAAGACCTGACTTGGAGAACCTATTTCATCTGTTCTGAACAAGCTTTGATCTATTTACTGATATTTTCTCTGAATTATTCATGTTTTCATGTATTTTAATATATTAGGCCTTCTTGTCCAAGCATAAGCATAGCCCACATATGCAAACAACTTTCTACACATTGTTATGAACAGAAGAAGCTCTGGAACATTGTCTCCCAACTATGTTATAGAGTGTAATACTACATTGCAGTGAAGTGTAAGGCTTTCCAAAGCAGCTTAATGTGTTTATTTCAAGGGTATTCTGCCATGTATGACACAAATTTACTCCTCTAGGCTCCTTTAAGTAAACTATATAGGATTCATGAAATGTTTCTTGTGATCTTAAGTCTAATTAAGGATCCTGGATCTTAGATACATTTTATAAACTAACAACAGACTTGGAGAAGTGTTTATACATGTTTTAAATGAGTTCTCATCTATTTACTGTTATTTTCTAAGAATTACAGATGTTTTCTTGTAGTTTTTAACATTAGGCCTTTTTTCCAAGTATAAGCATTGGGAACATGGACAAACAACTACCTAAACACTGTTCTGAACCTGAAAAGCTCGGGAACATTGTCTTCAACTATGTTATAGAGTTCAATGATACATTTCAGTGAAGTGTAGGCTTTCCAAAGGTACTTAATTTGCTTATTTCTCTCTTTCAAGCTTTGTGTGACAAACATTTAAAGTTCGAGGCTCCGTTTAGTAAGAAATATAGGAACATACACTGCTTAATGTGCTCTCAACTTGAATTATGGAAATTCTGGATGTTAGATATCTTTTCTACACTAACAACTGACTTGGAGAATCTGTTATACCTGTTCTAAACGAGTTCTCATCTATTTACTGTCATTTTCTCTGAATTATTCATGTTTTCATGTAGTTTCCCATATTAGGCCTTCTTGTCCAAGTATAAGCAGAGCCCACATTTACAAACAACTTCCTACACACTGTTATGGACCTGAGAAGATCGGGAATATTGTCTCTCAACTATGTTTTAGAGTTTAATGCTACAATGCAGTAAATTCTCAGGCATTACCCAGCTGCTTAATTGTGCTTATTTCTCTCTGTCAAGCCTTTTGTGACACACATTTAAAGTTCTAGGCTACTTTAAGTAAATAATAGAATTTTCATACACTGTTTAATGTGCTGTTATGTTTAATTAAAGATTTCCTAGATCTTAGATTACTTTTCTCCAGTAACAACTGACTTGCAGAAATCTGTTTCAGCTGTTTTATACGAAGTCTCATCTATTTACTCTTAATTTCTCTGTATTACTCATATTTTTTTGTAGTTTCATATATTTGGCCTTGATGTTCAAATATAAGCATTGCCCACATGGATAAACAACTTACTACACACTGTTATTATGGTGGCAAGCTAGGGTTACGGTTAGGGTTAGGGTTAAGGCTGGGGTTAGGGTTACGGTTAGGGAAAGGGCTAGTAGGGTTAGTGTTAGGGTTAGGGTTAGGGTTAGGGAATGGGCTAGGGCTAGGGTTAGAGTTACGGTTAGGGTTAGGGTTAGGGCTAGGGTTAGGGTTAGGGCTAGGGTTAGGGTTATGTTTAGTGCTAGGGTTTGGGTTAGGGCTAGGGTTAGGTTTATGTTTAGTGCTAGGGTTTGGGTTAGGACTAGGGTTAGGGTTAGGTTTAGTGCTAGGGTTAGGGTTATGGTAAGTGTTAGGGCTAGGGTTAGGGTTAGGGTTAGGGTTAGTGTTAGGGTTAGGGCTATGATTAGTGTTAGGGTTAGCGATATGGTTTGGGCTAAGGTTAAGGTTAGGCTAAGGGAATATTGTCTTTCAACTCTGTTATAGTTTCATGCTATTTTTCAGTGATGTGTAAGGCTTTCCAAAGCTACTTAAATATTTTTATTTCTATATTTCATTGATTTCTGTCTTGTACAACATACGTTTATAATTATGTGCTAATATAAGTGCATAATATAGGTTTTATACATTGTTTAATGATCTCTGTAGTGTAATAAGGTTTTCCTGGATCTTAGATAGCTTTTCTGCACTAACAACTGACTTGGAGCATTGTTTTTCTACATGTCTTATGCGAATTCTTATCTATTTACTGTTATTTTCTCTGAATTACTGTTTCCTTGTAGTTTCTAACATTAGGCCTTCTTGTCCAAGTATAAGCATTGGAACATGGACAAACAACTACCTAAACACTGTTATGAACCTATAATGCTTGAGAACATTGTCTCTCAACTATCTTATAGAGTTTAATAATACATTTCAGTAAAGTGTAAGGCTTTCCAAAGCTTCTTAATTTGCTTATTTGCCTCTTTCAAGCTTTGTGTAACATACATTTAAAGTTCTAGATTCCTTTAAGTAAAAAATATAGGACTCATACACTGTTTAATGCACTCTCAACTCGAATTAAGGAATTCCTGGATATTAGATACCATTTTGACACTAAGAACTGACTTGGAGAATCTGTTTCAGCTGTTCTAAATGAGTTCTCATCTATTTACTGTCATTTTCCCTGAATTATTAATGTTTTCATGTAGTTTCCTATATTAGGCCTTCTTGTCCAAGTATAAGCGTTGCCCACATATAAAAACAACTTCCTACACACTGTTATGAACAGAAGATGCTTGAGAACATTGTCCCTCAACTATGTTATAGAGTTTAATGCTACATTTCAGAGAACTGTAAGGCTTTCCAAAGCTGCTCAATTTGCTTATTTCTCTCTTTCAAGCCTTGTGTGACACACATGTAAAGTTCTAGGCTACTTTAAGTAAATAAAAGATGTTTCATACACGGTTTAATGTGCACTTAACTCTAATTAAGGATTTCCTGCATCTTAGATATCTTTTCTACACTAAGAACTGACTTGGAGAATCTTTTTCAGCTGTTCTAAACGAGTTCTCATCTATTTACTGACATTTTCTCTGAATTATTTATGTTTTCAGGTAATTTCCTATATTGGGCCTTCTTGTCCAATTATAAGCATAGCCCACATATACAAACAACTTCCTATACACTGTTCTGAACAGAAGAAGCTCCGGAACATTGTCTCTCAACTATGTTATAGAGTGTAATGCTACACTGCAATGAAGTGTAACACTTTCCAAAGCTGCTTAAAGTGTTTATTTCTCTTTTCAATGGTATTCTGCCTTATATGACACACATTTACCGTTTTATGCTCCTTTAAGTAAACAATATAGGATTCATACACTGTTTAATGTTCTTTTAAATCTAATTAAGAAATAGCCGGATGTTTGATACCTTTTCAACACTAACAACTGATTTGGAGAATCTGTTCTAGGCTACTTTAAGTAAATAAAAGATGTTTCGTACACGGCTTAATGTGCTCTTTACTCTAATGAAGGATTTTCTTTATCTTAGATACCTTTTCTTCACTAAAAACTGACTTGGAGAACCGGTTTCTGCTGTTCAAAAGGAGTTCTCATCTATTTACTGTCATTTTCTCTGAATTATTGATGTTTTTTTTTATGTAGTTTCCTATATTAGGCCTTCTTGTCCAAGTATAAGCATAGCCCACATTTACAAACAACTTCCTACACACTGTTATGGACCCAAGAAGATCGGCAATATTGTCTCTCAATTATGTTTTAGTGTTTAATGCTACATTACAATGAACTGTAAGGCTTTCCAAAGGTGTTCAATTTGTTTATTTCTGTCTTTCAAGCCTTGTGTGACACTCATTTAAAGTTCTAGGCTACTTTAATTAAATAACAGAATTTTCATACACTGTTTAATGTGCTGTTGTGTTTAATTAAAGATATCCTGGATCTTTGATTCCTTTTCTCCAGTAAAAATGACTTGGAGAAATCTGTTTCAGCTGTTCTATATGAGGCCTCATCAGCTTACTCTTAATTTCTCTGTATTACTCATATTTTCTTGTAGTTTCATATATTTGGCCTTGATATTCAAATATAAGCATTGCCCACATGGACAAACAACTTGTTATTTTGCTGATAAGTTAGGGTTAGGGCTAGTGTTACGGTTAGAGTTAGGGTTAGGGTTAGGGCTAGGATTTGGTTTAGGGTCAGGGTTAGGGTTATTGCTAGGGTTAGGATTAGGGCTAGGGTTAGGGTTAGTGTTAGGGCTAGGGTTGGGGTTAGGGATAGAGTTAGGATTAGGGTTAGGGCTATGGTTAGGTTTACGAGTATGGTTAGGGTTTTGGTTAGGGCTAGGTTTAGGGTTAGGGTTAGGGCTAGCTTTAGGGTTATGGTTAGGGTTAGGGCTAGGCTTAGGGTCAGGGCTAGAGTTAGGGTTAGGATTATTGCTAGGGATATGGTTAGGGTTAGTGATAGGGTCAGGATTAGGGCTAGGGTTAGTGTTAGGGTTAGGTCTAGGGTTAGGATTAGGGTTAGGGTTAGGTCTAGGGTTAGGGTTAGGGCTAGGGTTAGGGTTACGGTTAGGGTTAGGGTTAGGGTTAGGGTGACGGAATATTGTCTTTCAACTCTGTTATAGAGTTTCATTATACTTTTCAGTGGTGTGTAAGGGTTTCCAAAGCTACTTAAATATCTTTATTTCTCTATTTCATGGATATCTGTCTTGTACGACATACATTTATAGCTATGTGCTCCTTTAAGTACATAATATAGGTTTTATACATTGTTTAATGATCTCTTTAGTGTAATTAATGTTTTCCTGGATCTTAGATAGCTTTTCTACACTAACAACTGACTTTGAGCATTGTTTTTCTACATGTCTTATGCGAGTTCTTCTCCATTTTCTGTTTTTTTCTCTGAATTACTGTTTTCTTCTCATTTCCAATATCAGTCCTTCTTGTCCAAGTATAAGCATGTGGAACATGGACAATCATCTAACAAAAAAATGTTTTGAACCTGAGAAGCTTGGGAACATTGCCTCTCAACTATGTTATTGAGTTTAATGCTACATGACAGTGAAGTCAAAAGTTTTCAAAGCTGCTTAAATGTGCTTATTTCTCTATTTCAAGGATATTATGCCTTGAATGACACACATTTACAGTTCTAGGCTACTTTAAGTAAATAATGGAGGTTTCATACACTGTTAAATGGGCTCTTTTCTCTAAGGATTTCCTGGATGTTAGATACCTTTCTACACAAACAACTTATTTGAAGAAGTGTTTACTACATGTTCAATCCTAGTTTGTACACTGTTAAGAACCTGAGAAGCTCAGGAACATTATCTCCCAACTAGTCTATAGAGTTTAATACTTCGTTGCTGTGAAGTGTAAGGCTTTCTGAAGCTGCTTAATTGTGCTTCTTTCTATATTTCAAGAATATTCTGCCTTGTATGACACACATTTACATTTCTAGGCTCCTTTAAGTAAATAATAGAGGTTTCATACACTGTTTACTGTGCTCTTAACTCTAAAAAGGATTTTGTGGATATTAGATACCTTTCTATACAAACAACTTACTTGGAGAAGTGTTTTCCATATGTTAAATTGAGTTCTCACACTGTTATGAACCTGAGAAGCACAGGAACATTGATTCTAGAGTTTAATACTACATAGCCGTGAAGTCTAAGGCTTTCCAAAGATGCTGAAATGTGCTTATTTCTCTATTTCAAGGCTATTTTGCCTTGTATGACACACATTTACAGTTCTAGGCTCTTTTAAGTAAATAATAGAGGTTTCATATACAGTTTAATGAGCTCTTTACTGTAATTAACGAATTCCTGGATCATAGATTCCTTTTATACCCTAACAACAGATTTGAAGAAGTGTTTCCTATATGTTCTATGGAAGTTCTCATCTATTTACTGTTATTTTCCATGAACTGCTGATGTTTTCTTGTAGTTTCCAAAATTAGGCCTTCTTGTCAAGTATAAACATTCGGAATATGGAAAAACAACTTCCCACACACGGTTATGAACCTGAGAAGCTCGGGAACATTGTCTCTCACTATATTATAGAGTTTAATGCTACATTGCAGTGAAGTCTAAGGCTTTCTCGAGTTGCTGAATTGTACTTATTTCTTTCTTTCAAGTCTTATGTGACATACATTTACAGTTCTAGGCTCTTTTAAGTAAAAATATAGGAGTCATACATTGCTTAATGTGCTCTCAACTCGAATTAAGGAATTCCTGGCTGTTAGACACCTTTTCTATACTAAGAGAATCTTTTTCCACTTTTCTAAAGGAGTTCCCATCTATTTAATGTCATTTTCTCTGAATTATTCATGTTTCCATGAAGTTTCCTATATTAGGCCTTCTGGTCCAAGTATAAGCATTGCCATATATACAAACAGCTTCCTACACGCTGTTATGAACAGAAGAGGCTTGGGAAAAATGTCCCTCAACTATGTTATAGAGTTTAATGCTACATTACAGAGAAGTGTAAGGTTCCCAAAACTGCTCAATTTGATTATTTCTCTCTTTCAAGACTCGTGTGACACACATGTAAAGTTCTAGACTTCTTTAATAAATAAAAAAGGTTTCATACACTTTTTAATGTGCTCTTAACTCTAATTAAGGATTTCCTGGAACTTAGATACCTTTTCTACACTAACAACTGTCTTGGAGAATCTGTTTCCCCTGTTTTAAACGAGTTCTCATCTATTTACCTTCATTTGCTCTGAATCATTCAAGTTTTCCTGTAGTTTCATATATTGGGCCTTCTAGTCAAAGGATAAGCATTTCTACATATACAAACAACTTCCTACACACTGTTATGAACACAAGAAGCTCGGGAACATTGTCCCTCAACTATGTTATAGAGTTTAATGCTACATTACAGTGAACTGTAAGGCTTTCCAAAGATGCTAAATTTGCTTATTTCTACCTTTCCAGCCTCGTGTGACACACATGTAAAGTTCTAGGCTTCTTTAGGTAAATAAAAGAGGTTTCATACATTGTTTAATGTGCTCTTAACTCTAATTAAGGATTTCCTGGATCTTAGATACATTTTCCACCCTAACAACTGACTTGGAGAATCTCTTTCCCCTGTTCTAAACGAGTTCTCATCTATACTGTCATTTTCTCTGAATTATTCATGTTTTCCTGTAGTTTCCTATATTGGGCCTTCTAGTCAAAGTATAAGCATTGCCACATATACTAACAACTTCCTACACACTGCTATGAACATAAGAAGCTAGGGAACATTGTCCCTCAACTATGTTATAGAGTTAAATGCTACATTACAGTAAAGTGTAAGGCTTTCCAAAGCTGCTAAATTTGCTTATTTCTCTCTTTCAAGACTTGTGTGACACAAATGTAAAGTTCTAGCCTTCTTTAGGTAAATAAATGTGGTTTTATACATTGTTTAATGTGATCTTAACTCTAATTGAGGATTTCCTGGATGCTATATACCTTTTCTACACTAACAACTGACTTGGAGAATCTGTTTCCCCTGCTCTAAAAGAGTTCTCATCTATTTACTATCATTTTCTCAGAATTATTCATGTTTTCATGTGTTTTCCTATGTTGGGCGTTCTTGTCCAAGTATAAGCATTGTCCACATATATAAACAACCTCTTTCACACTATTATGAAAAGAAGAAGCTAGTGATCATTGTCCCTCAACTATGTTATAGACTTTAATGCTACAGTACAGTGAACTGTAATGCTTTCCAAAGCTGCTCAATTTGCTTATTTCTCTCTTTCAAGCCCCGTGTGAGACACATGTAAAGTTATATTTCTTCTTGAAGTAAATAAAAGAGTTTTCATACACTGCTTAATGTGCTCTTAACTCTAATTAAGGATATACCTTTTCCACCTAACAACTGACTTGGAGAATCTTTTTCCCCTCTTCTAAAGGAGTTCCCATCTATTTACTGTCATTTTCTCTGAATTATTCATGTTTTCCTGTAGTTTCCTATATTGGGCCTTCTTGTCAAAGTATAAGCATTGCCACATATACAAACAACTTCCAACACACTGCTATAAACAGAAGCTCGGGAATTGTTCCTCAACTATGTTATAGAGTTAAATTCTACATTACAGCAAACTGTAAGGATTTCCAAAGCTGCTCATTTGTTTATTTCTCTCTTTCAAGGCTTGTGTGACACACATATAAAGTTCTAGGCTTCTTTAAGTAAATAATAGAGGTTTCCTACAGTGTTTAATGTGCTCTTGACTCAAATTAAGGATTTCCTGGATATTACATACATTTTCTACAATAACAACAGATTTGTAGAATCTGTTACCCTTGTTCAAAACGAGTTCTTATCTATTTACTGTCATTTTTTTCTGAATTATTCATGTTTTCATTGAGTTTCCAATAATATTACTTTTTTCCCAAGAATAAGCATTGCCCACATATACAAACAACTTCCTACACACTGTTATGAACAGTAGAAGCTCGGGAACATTGTCCCTCAACTATGTTATACAGTTTAATGCTACATTACAGTGAACTGTAAGGCTTTCCAAGCTGCTCAATTTGCTTCTTTCTCTCTTTCATTCTTGTGTGACACACATGTAAAGTTCTAGGCTTCTTTAAGTAAATAAAAGATTGTTCATACACTGTTTAATGTGCTCTTAACTCTAATTATGGATTCCCTGGATGCTAGATACCTTTCTACACTAACATATGACTTGGAGAATCTGTTTCCGCTGTTCTAAATGAGTTCTCATCTATTTACTATCATTTTCTCAGAATTATTCATGTTATCATGTAGTTTCCTCAATTAGGCCTTCTTGTCCAAGTATAAGCATTGCCCACATATATAAACCACTTTCCTACACACTGTTATGAACAGAAGAAGCTCGGGAACATTGTCTGTCAACTATTTTATTAGAGTTTAATGCTACAATACAGTGAACTGTAAGGCTTTCCAAAGCTGCTCAATTTGCCTATTTCTCTCTTTCAATCCTTGTGACAGACATGTAATGTTCTACGCTTCTTTAAGTAAATAAACAAGTTTTCATACACTGTTTAATGTGCTCTAAACTCTAATTAAGGATTTCCTGAATGCTAGGTTCCTTTTCTATTCTAATAACTGACTTGGAGAATCTGCTTTCCCTGTTCAAAACCAGTTCTCATCTATTTACTGTCATTTTCCCTGAATTGCTCATGTTTTCATGTAGTTTCCTATATTAGGTGTTCTTGTCCAAGTATAATCATTGCCCAAAGGTACAACCAACGTACTACACACTGTTATGAAGCGAAGTAGATCGGGAACATTGTCCCAAATCTATGTTATAGAGTTTAATGCTACATTACAGTGAACTTTAAGGCTTTCCAAAGCTGCTCAATTTGCTTATTTCTTTCTTTCAAGCCTTGTGTAACACACATGTATAGTTCTAGTCTTATTTAAGTAAATAAAATGGTTTCATATACTGTTTAATGTGCTCTTAACTCTAATTAAGGATTTCCTGGATCTTAGATATCTTTTCTACACTAACAATTGACTTGCAGAATCTGCTTCCCCTGTTCTAAACCAGTTCTCATCTATTTACTGTCATTTACTCTGAATTTTTCATGTAATCATAAAGTTTCCTATATTAGGCCTTCTTCTCCATGTTTAAGCATTGCCCACATATACAAACAACTTCCTACACACTGGTATGAACAGAAGAAGCTCTGGAACATTGTCCCTCATCTATATTATGGAGTTTAACACTACATTACATTGAATTATTAGGCTTTCCAAATCTGCTCAATTTGCTTATTTCTCTCTTTCAAGCTTTGTGTGATACACATGTAATCCCTATGCTTCTTTACGTAAATAAAAGAGGTTTCATACACAGTTTAATGTGCTCTAAACTCTAATTAAGTATTTCCTGAATGCTAGGTACCTTGTCTACAATAACAACTGACTTAGAGAATCTGTTTCTGCTGTTCTAAAAGAGTTCTGTTCTCCTTACTCTCACTTTCTCTGAATTATTCATGATTTCATGTACTTTCCTATATTAGGCCTTCTTTTCCAAGTATAAGCATTGCCCACATATACAAACCACTTCCTACACACTGTTATGAACCGAAAAAGCTTGGGAATATTTTCCCTCAACTATGTTATAAAGTTTAATGCTATATTACAGTGAACTGTAAGGCTTTCCAAAGCTGCCCAATTTGCTTATTTCACTCTTTCAACCCTGGTGTGACACACATGTAAAGTTCTAGGCTTCTTTATGTAAATAATAGAAGTTTCATACACTGTTTAATGTGCTCTCAAATCAAATTAAGGATTTCCTGGATCTTAGATACCTTTTCTACACTAACAACTCACTTGGAGAACTCTTTCCCCTGTTCTAAACGAGTTCTCATCTATTTACTGTCTTTTTCTCTGAATTATTCATGTTTTCCTGTAGTTTTCTATATTGGGCCTTCTTGTCCAAGTATAAGCATTACCACATATATAAACAACTTCCTACACACTGTTATGAACATAAAAAGCTCAAGAACATTGTCTCCTAAATATATTATAGAGTTTACTGCTATAATGCAGTAAATTCTCAAGCTTTTCCTGTATCCTTAATTTTGCTTATTTCTCTCTTTTAAGCCTTGTGTGACACACATTTAAAGTTCTGGGCTACTTTAAGTAAATATAGTAGTTTCCTGCACTGTTTAATGTCCTGTTATGTTTAATTAAATATTTCCTGGATCTTAGATTCCTTTTCTCCAGTAACAACTGACTTGGAGAAATCTGTTTCAGCTGTTCTATATGAGGTCTTTTTTTTTTAATAGCTTTAAATATCATCTAATTCAATCCATACTTTATTTATTGTGGTTAAATGCCAGCTCACAACCATGGCAGAATGAATCACAACTGCAAACAGAGAGCCATGCAACAAAGGAGAATGGCAAAGGCACACGGAGTAGATATCATTCGTCACAAACAGGAAAACAACTCAATTCTGCATTACTAGTAATATTAATCGCTAAGTTTTTGAAAAAATAATTTTTTTTTGCTGTTTCCAAAATCTTTTTTTTGTATTTATTTATTTATTTTTTACATATTTTATTGATTTTTCCCCCTCCCTCCCTCCCACACATCCCCTCCATCCCCAGAGTTCCATGTCCATTGGTTGTACTTACATGCATGTATACAACTCCTTCGGTTGATGTATTATCTCCCCCAGATCCTCCTCCCCTCCCCGCTGAAATTTGACAATCTGCTTGTTGCTTTACTGTCTCTGTATCTCTCTTTTGGTTCATCAGTTTATAATGATCTTTATTATCCACAAATGAGTGAGGTCATGTGGTGTTTCTCTTTCATTGATTGGCTTATTTCACTCAGCATGATGTTCTCCAATTCCATCCAGGTTGCTGCAAATGATGAGAATTCCTTCTTTTTATGGCAGCATAGTATTCCATTGTGTAGATGTACCATAGTTTTTGGATCCAATCATCTGCTGATGGGCACCTAGGCTGTTTCCAAATTCTGGCTATTGTAGATTGTGCTGCTATGAACATAGGGGTTCATATATCCTTTCTGATTGGTGTTTCTAGTTTCCTGGGATATATTCCTAGGAGTGGGATTACTGGATCAAATGGGAGTACCATTTTCAGTTTTTTGAGGAAATTCCACACTGTTCTTCACAGTGGTTGCACCAGTCTGCATTCCCACCAGCAGTGCACGAGGGTTCCTTTTTCTACGCAACCTCGCCAACACTTGTCGTTTGTTGATTTGTTGATGTTGGCCATTCTGACAGGTGTGAGTTGGTACCGCATTGTTGTTTTGATTTGCATCTCTCGGATAATTAGTGACTTTGAGCATGTTTTCATGTGCCTTTTGGCCTTCCTTCTGTCTTCTTTTGAAAATATTCTATTTAGGTCCATTGCCCATTTCTTAATTGGATCATTCACCTTCCTTTTATTTAGTTGTATCAGCTGTCTGTAGATGTTGGAGATTAAACCTTTATCAGTGGTGTTATTTGCAAATATGTTCTCCCACACCGTGGGCTTTCTTGTTGTTTTGTTGATGGTTTCTTTTGCTGTAAAAAAGCTTTTTATTTTGATGTAGTCCCATTTGTTTATTTTCTCTTTAGCTTCCATTGTCCTAGGGGTAGTATCAGTGAAGAAGTTCTTTTGGCATACGTCTGAGATTTTGCTACCTGTGGATGCTTCTAGTATTTTTATGGTTTCCCGTCTGATGTTTAAGTCCTGCATCCATTTTGAGTTTATTTTTGTGTATGGTGTAAGTTAGTGATCTAGTTTCATTCTTTTGCATGTGTCTGCCCAATTTTCCCAACACCATTTATTGAAGAAATGGTCTTGACTCCATTGTATATTCGTGCCTCCTTTGTCAAATATTAATTGAGCATAATGATTTGGGTTGATATCTGGGTTCTCAATTCTATTCCATTGATCTATATGTCTGTTCTTGTGCCAGTACCAGGCTGTTTTGAGAACAGTGGCTTTGTAATACAGTTTGAAGTCTGGTATTGAGATCCCTCCTACTTTACCCTTCTTTCTCAGGATTGCTGTGGCTATTCAGGGTCTTTTATTGTTCCAAATGAACTTTTGGAGAGTTCTTTCTAGGTCAGTGAAATATGCCGTTGGTATTTTAATGGGGAGTGCATTGAACCTATAGATTGCTTTAGGAAGTATGGACATTTTGATGATGTTGATTCTACCAATCCATGAACATGGTACGTTCTTCCATCTCCTTACATCTTCCTCTATCTCTTTTTTCAGTGTCGTGTAGTTTTCTGCATATAGGTCCTTTACTTCCTTAGTTAAATTTATTCCTAGGTATCTTAATTTTTTTGGTGCGATGGTAAATGGAATTGCTTTTTTAGTCTCTGTTTCTGTAGTTTCACTGTTGGTGTATAGAAATGCCATGGATCTCTTGGCATTAATTTTGTATCCTGCTACATTGCCAAATTCATTTATTAAGTCAATTAGTTTTTTAATGGAGTCTTTTGGGTTTTTTATGTACAATATCATGTCAACTGCAAATAAGGATAACTTTACTTCTTCTTTTCCAATTTGGATGCCTTTTATTTCCTCCTCTTATCTAATTGCAATGGCTAGTACTTCCAGTGCTATGTCAAACAGGAGTGGCAAGAGTGGACATCCCTGTCTTGTTCCTGTTCTTAGAGGGAATGGTTTTAGTTTTTGCCCATTGAGTATAATGTTGGCTGTGGGTTTATCATATATGGCTTTTATTATGTTGAGGTATGATCCTTGTACTCCCACCTTGTTAAGAGTTTTTATCAGGAAAGGGTGTTGGATTTTATCAAATGCTTTTTCTGCATCAATTGATATGACTATATGATTTTTATCTTTCAATTTGTTTATGTGATGTATCACATTTATTGATTTGCGGATATTGTACCATCCTTGCATTCCTGGAATAAATCCTACTTGGTCATGGTGTATGATCTTTGTGATATTCTTCTGGAGTCGATTTGCTAGAATTTTGTTGAGGATTTTGGCATCTATGTTCATGAGGGATATTGGCCTGTAATTCTCTTTCATTGAGTTGTCTTTATCTGGTTTTGGTATTGGGGTGATGCTGGCTTCATAGAAGGAGTTTGGAAGTGTGCCTTCCTCTTGGATTTTTTTTGAATAGTCTGAGGAGGATAGGTTTTAGTTCTTCGTGAATGTTTGGTAAAACTCTCCTGTGAAGCCATCTGGCCCTGGGCTTTTGTTTGCTGGAACCTTTCTGATGACTGTTTCAATTTCTTCCCAAGTCATTGGTCTATTGAGATTTTTAGATTCTTCCTGATCGAGTTTTGGAAGTTTGCATTTTTCTAGGAATATGTCCATTTCCTCCAGGTTGTTCAGTTTGTTGGAATAGAGTTGTTCGTAGTATTTTGTAACAATCCGTTGTAGTTTGGTGGGGTCTGTTGTTATTTCACCTCTTTCATTTCTGATTTTGTTTATTTGGGTCCTCTCTCTTTGTTTCTTGGTTAGCCTGGCTAGAGGTCCATCTATCTTGTTTATTCTTTCAAAGAACCAGCTCTTGGTTTTGTTGATCTTATGTATTGTTTTTTTTGGTCTCTATGTCGTTTATCTGTGCTCTGATTTTTGTTATTTCCTTCCTTCTGCTTACACTGGGCTTTTCTTGTTACTCCTTTTCTAACTCTTTGAGTTGTAGAGTTAGATCATCTGTTACCCTTTTTTCTAGTTTTTTTGCAATAGGCATCTAAGGATATGAACTTCCCTCTCAAAACTGCTTTTGCTGTGTCCCATAGATTTTGGATTGTTGTGTTTTCATTGTCATTTGTTGCCAGGATGTTTTTAATTTCTTCCTTGATTTCTCTGGTAACCCAGTCCTTGTTTAATAGCATGCTGTTTAGTCTCCATGTGTTTGATTTCTTTGGATTATTTTTATTGTAGTTAATTTCCAGTTTTATGCCATTATGGTCTGAGAAGATACTTGATATGATTTCTATCTTCTTCAATTTGAAGAGACTTTGTCTATGTCCCAAAATGTGGTCTATCTTTGAGAATGTCCCATGTGCACTTGAGAAGAATGTATATTCTGTGGCTTTGGGGTGGAATGTTCTGAAGATGTTAATTAATTCCATCTGGTCTAGTGAGTCATTTAGGATTGATATTTCTTTGCTGATTTTTTGTTTAGATGATTTGTCGAAGGGTGACAGTGGGGTATTAAAATCTCCTACTATGATTGTATTGCTATTAATCTCTCTCTTAATGTCCTCCAGCAGTTTTTTAATGTATTTTGTTGCTCCTGTATTGGGTGCATATATATTTACCAGGGTTATTTCTTCTTGTTGGATTGTTCCCTTTAGTATTATGAAGTGTCCTTCATTATCTCTTATTATGTCGTTCACTCTGAGATCTAATTTGTCAGATATAAGTATTGCTACCCCAGTTTTTTTTTTTTTTTTCATTTCCATTTCCATTTGTCTGGAAAACTTTTTTCCATCCCTTCACCCTCAGTCTGTGTGCATCTCTTTTTCTGAGGTGGGTTTCTTGTAGACAACAGATGTATGGGTCTTGTTTTCTTATCCAATCTAACACCCTATGTCTTTTGATTGGAGCATTTAATCCATTTACATTTAAGGTTATTATTGATAGGTACTCATTTGACGCCATTTTTATTCTATACCCATGTTCCTTCTTCACTTTCTATTTCTTTATTTTTACAGTAGACCCTTTAGCATTTCTTGCATTGCTGGTTTGGTGGAGATAAATTCCTTCAGTCTTTTTTTGTCTGTGAAGCTCCTGATTTCCTCTTCAATTTTGATTGATAGCCTTGCTGGATACAGTATTCTTGGATTCAGACCCTTCCTTTGCATGACTTTGTATATTTCATCCCATTCCCTTCTGGCCTGATAAGTTTCTGTTGAGAAATCAGTTGCTAGTCTATGGGGGTTCCTTTGTATGTAACTTTCTGTCTCTCTCTGGCTGCTTTTAAGATTCTTACTTTGTCGATGTTGTTTGCCAATTTAATTATAATGTGCCTTGGAGTCTGTCTTCTGGGATTCATTTTGCTTGGGACTCTGCGAGCATCTTAGATTTGTGTGGTTTTTTTCTTCTCTATTTCAGGAAAGTTTTCTGTCATTATTTCTTGAAATACTTTTTCCATGTCTTCCTCAGTTTCCTTTCCTTCTGGAACCCCTATTATTCGAATATTATTTTGTTTTGTATTGTCCCAAAGCTCCCGTAGGCTCTCCTCCTGCTTTTTAATCTTTTTTTCTAGAAGCTGCTCTACTTGGGTATTTTTTTCCATCTTATCTTCTAGCTCACTGATGCGGTCCTCTGCTTCATCTGGTCTACTCTTGATGCTTTCTATTGAGTTCTTCATGGTAGCGATGTCATTTTTCATTTCTTCTTTGTTCTTCTTCAGTTCCTCATGGCTCTTCTTCAGTTCCTCATGGTTCTTCCTCATTTCTTCTCGGCTATTGTCAAATTTCTCTTCCATTCTTTTTAGCCATCCTATGATCATTACTCTGAATTCTTGCTCTGGTAGGCTGCTTGCCTCTGTCTCGTTTACTTCCTTTTTTGGTGATGCCTGCTTTTCTTTCACGTGTGGAATGTTTTTGTCTCCCCATGGCCTCTCTTTTCAGGATGTCTGGTTATGTGGTGTTCCTTCTCCTGGAAAGCTGATGAATATTCTATTGAGAGTCTTCTCTGAAACCTCCCCTAAGATGTTCAACTGTGCCTCATGTCGTGCTCACAGTAACGGCCGGTGAAATGATGGAGCACACGCAGAAACTGCCCAGCACACAGGTGCCGCCGTTCATACAGCAACACTGGGGCGGGAATGCACCAGTTATCAGTGTTTACAACGAAGACAGCCGGAGACGAAGTGACCGGCCTCCAGAGGAGCCCGGCTGAGTTTAAGCTTTTTCGCAGACACTGGACTTGACCTAAGAAGGGTGCACGTCACAGACAGGGCGGCCTGCGAAGTCTCAGAGAGACTCCCTCAGTTCTCTATATGAGGTCTTATCTATTTACTCTTAATTTCTCTGTATTACTCATATTTTCTTGTAGTTTCATATATTAGGCCTCTTTATCTAAATATAAGCATTGCCCACATGGACAAACAACTTGCTACAGACTGTTATTATGCTGGCAAGCTAGGGTTAGGGTTAGAGTTATGGTTATGGCTAGCGTTAGGGTTAGGGTTAGGGTTAGGGATATGGTTAGAGTTAGGGTTAGAGTTAAGGTTAGGGTTAGGGTTAGGGTTAGGGCTAGAGTTAGGGTTATGGTTAGGGCTAGGGCTAGGGTTAGGTTTAGGGTTAGGGTTATGGTTAGGGTTAGTTCTAGGGTTAGGGTTAGGTTTAGTGCTAGGGTTTGGGTTAGGGTTAAGGTTAAGTTTAGGGTTAGGGTTAGGGCTATGGTTAGGGTTAGGGTTAGGGTTAGGGTTATGGTTAGGGCTAGGGCTAGGGCTAGGGTTAGGGTTAGGGTTAGGGCTACGGTTATGGTTAGAGCTAGGGTTATGGTTAGGGTTAGGGCTAGTTTTAGGGTTACTTCTAGGGTTAGGGTTAGGTTTAGTGCTAGGGTTTTTGTTAGTGTTAGGGCTAGTGTTAATGTTAGGGTTAGGGTTACAGTTAATATTAGGTTTAGTGTTAGGGTTAGGGCTAGGGTTAGGGTTAGGGTTAGGATTAGGGCTAGGGCTAGGATTAGGGTTAGGGTTAGGCCAATGGTTAGGGTTATGGTTAGTGTTAGGTCTAGGTTTAGGGTTAGAGCTAGGGTTAGGTTAGGGTTAGGGCTAGGGTTATGGTTAGTGTTAGGGTTAGGGTTAGGGCTACTGTTAGGGTTAGGGTTAGGGTTAGAACTAGGCTTAGGATTAGGGTTAGGGCAAGGGTTAGGGTTATGGTTAGGGTTAGGGTTAGAGCTAGGGTTTGGGTTCAGGCTAGGGTTATGATTAGGGTTAGGGCTAGGATTATGGTTAGGTTTAGGGTTAGGGCTAGGGTTAGGGTTAGGGTTAGGGTTAGGGCCAGGGTTAGGGTTAGGGTTAGGGTTAGAGTTAGGTATAGGGCTATGGTTAGGGTTAGGTCTAGGGTTAGGTCTAGGGGTAAGATTAGCGTTAGGTTTAGGGTTAGGGCTAGGGATAGTGTTGGGGTTACGGTTATGGTTAGTGCTAGGGTTATGGTTAGGGTTAGCAATAGGGTTAGGGATAGGGTTAGTGTTAGGGTTTGGGTTAGGGCTAGGATTAGGGTTAAGGTTAGCGATAGTGTTAGGGTAAGTGTTACGGTTAGGGTAGGGAATATTGTCTTTCAACTTTGTTATACTGTTTCATGCTACTTTTCAGTGATGTGTAAAGGTTTCCAATGCTACTTAAATATGTTTATTTCTCTATTTTATGGATTTCTGTCTTGTATGACATACATTTATAGTTATTTGCTCATTTAAGTGCATAATATAAGTTTTATACATTGTTTAATGATCTCTTTAGTGTAATTAATGTTTTCCTGGATCTTAGATACCTTTTCTACACTAACAACTGACTTGGAGCATTTTTTTTCTACATGTCTTATGCGAGTTCTTCTCTATTTACTGTTATTTTCTCTGAATTACTGTTCTCTTCTAGTTTCCAATATTAGTCCTTCTTGTCCAAGTATAAGCATTGGGGTCATGGACAAACAACTGCCTAAACACTGTTTTGAACCTGAGAAGCTCTGGGACATTTTCTCTCAACTATGTTATTGAGTTTAATGCTACATTACACTGAAGTCAAAAACTTTCAAAAGCTGCTTAAATGTGCTTATTTCTCTATTTCAAGGATATTCTGCCTTGCATGACACACATTTACAGTTCTAGGCTACTTTAAGTAAATAATGGAGGTTTCATACACTGTTAAATGGGCTCTTTTCTCTAAGGATTTCCTTGATGTTAGATACCTTTCTACACAAACAACTTACTTGCAGAAGTGTTTACTACATGTTCAATGCTTGTTTGTACACTGTTAAGAACCTTAGCTCAGGAACATTGTCTCTCAACTATGTTATAGAGTTCAATACTTCCTTGCTGTGAAGTGTAAGGCTTTCTGAAGCTCCTTAATTATGCTTATTTCTATATTTCAAGGATATTCTTCCTTGTATGACACACATTTCTATTTCTAGGAGCCTTTAAGTAAATAATCGAGGTTTCATACACTGTTTAATGTGCTCTTAACTCTAATAAGGATTTTGTGGATGCCAGATACCTTTCTTCACAAACAACTTACTTGGAGAAGTGTTTTCCACATGTTAAATCGAGTTCTCACACTGTTATGAACCTGAGAAACTCAGGAACATTGATTCTCACCTATATTATAGAGTTTAATACTACATAGCCGTGAAGTCTAAGGCTTTCTAAAGATGCTGAAATATGCTTATTTCTCTATTTCAAGGCTATTTTGCCTTGTATGACACACATTTACAGTTCTAGGCTCTTTTAAGTAAATAATAGAGGTTTCATACACTGTTTAATGAGCTCTTTACTGTAATTAAGGAATTCCTGGATCATAGATTCCTTTTATATCCTAAGAACAGACATGAACAAGTGTTTCCTAGATGTTCTATGCAAGTTCGCATCTATTTACTGTGATTTTCCCTGAATTACTGATGTTTTCTTGTAGTTTCCAATATTAGGCCGTCTTGTCAAAGAATAAACATTGTGAATATGGACAAACAACTTCCCACACAGGGTTATGAACCTGAGAAGCTCGGGAACATTGTCTCTCACTATGTTATAGAGTTTAATGTTACATTGTAGTGAAGTCTAAGGCTTTCTCCAGTTGCTTAATTGTGCTTATTTCTCTCTTTCAAGCCTTATGTGATAAATATTTATAGTTCTAAGGTCCTTTAAGTAAACACTATAGGATTTATACACTGTTTCATGTGATCTAAACTCTAATTAAGCATTTCCTCGATCATAGATAACTTTTATAATCTAACAACAGACTTGGAGAAGTGTTTTATACATGTTCTATGCGAGTTCTCATCTATTTACTGTTATTTTCCCAGAATTACTGATGTTTTTTCGTGGTTTCTAACATTAGGCCTTCTGGTCCAGGCATAAGCATTGGGAACATGGCCAAACAACTACCTAAACACTGTTATGAACAGAAAAAGCTCGGGAACACTGTCTCTCAACTATGTTAAAGAATGTAATACTAAATTGCATTGAAGAATAAGGCTTTCCAAAGCTTCTTAATGTGTTTCATTCACTATTTCAAGGGTATTCTGCCTTGTATGACACACATTTACCATTCTAGGCTATTTTAAGTAAACAAGATAGCATTCATACAAATTTTCGTGTGATCTTAACTCTAATTAAGGATTTCCTGGATCTTAGATACTTTTTATAAACTAACAACAGACTTGGAGAAGTATTTTATAAATGTTCTATGCGAGTTCTCATCTATTTACTGTTGTTTTCCCAGAAGTACTCATGTTTTCTCGTGGTTTCTAACATTAGGCCTTCTTGTCCAGGTATAAGCATTGGGAACATGGACAAAGGACTACCTATACACTGTTATGAACCTGAAAACATCGGGAACTTTGTCTCTCAACTATGTTATAGAGTTTAATGATACATTTCAGTGAAGTGTAAGGCTTTCCAAAACTACTTAATTTGCTTATTTCCCCCTTTCAAGCTTTGTGTGACATTCATTTAAAGTTCTAGACTCCATTAAGTAAAAAATATAATTCATACACTTTTTAATGTGCTGTCAACTCAAATTAAGGTATTCCTGGATGTTAGATACCTATTCTACACTAACAACTGACTTGGAGAATCTGTTTCACCTGTTCTAAACCAGTTCTCATCTATTTACTCTCATTTTCTAAGAATTATTCATATTTTCATGTATTTTTCTATATTAGGCCTTCTTGTCCAAGAATAATCATTGCCCACATATACAAACAACTTCCTACACACTGTTATAAACAGAAGAAATTGGGGAACCTTGTCACTCAACTAAGTTATAGAGTTTAATTCTATATTACACTGAACTGTAAGGCTTTCCAAATCTGCTCAATTTCCTTATTTCTCTCTTTCAAACCTTTCGTAATACACTTGTAAAATTCTATGTAGTCTTTAAGTAAAAAAAACAAAAATGTTTCGTACACTACTTAATGTGCTCTTAACTCTAAGAATTTTCTGGAACTTGGATACCTTTTCTACACTAACAACTGACTTGGACAATCTGTTTCCCCTGTTCTAAACGAGTTCTCATCTTTTTAATGTCATTTACTCTGAATTATTCATGTTTTCATGTAGTTTTCTATATTAGGCTTCTAATCCAAGTATAAGCATTGCCCACATATATAAACAACTTCCTACATACTCTTATGAACAGAAGAAGCTCGGGAACATTGTCCCTCAACTATGTTATACAGTTTAATGCTACATTACAAGGAACTGTAAGGCTTTCCAAAACTTCTCAATTTGCTTATTTCTCTCTTTCAAGCCTTGTGTGACACACATGTAAAGTTCTAGGCTTCATTAAGTAAATAACAGAAGTTTCATACACTGTTTAATGTGCTCTTAACTCTAATTTATGATTTCCTGGATGCTACATACCTTTCCTACACTAACAACTAATTTGGAGAATCTGTTTCCCCTGTTCTAAACCAGTTCTCATCTATTAACTATCGTTTTCTTGGAATTATTCATGTTATAATGGAGTTTCCTATATTAGGCCTACCTGTCCAAGTATAAGCATCGCCCACATATACAAACAACTTTCTACACACTGTTATGAACAGAAGAAGCTCAGGAACATTGTCCCTCAACTATGTTATAGAGTTTAATGCTACATTGCAGTGCAATGTAAGGCTTTCCAAAGCTGCTTAATTTTGCTTATTTCTCTTTTCAAGCCTTGTGTAACACACATTTAAAGTTCCTGGCTACATTAAATAAATAATAGAAGTTTCATACACTGTTTAATGTGCTGTCATGTTTAATTAAAAATTTCCTGGATATTAGATTTCTTTTCTCCAGTAACAACTGACTTGGAATAATCTGTTTGATGTGTTCTAAAGGAGGTCTCATCTATTTACTCTTAATTTCTCTGTATTACTCATATTTTCTTGTAGTTTCATATCTTAGGCCTTATTATCCAAATACAAGCATTGCCCACATGGACAAACAACTTGCTACACACTGTTATTATGCTGACAAGCTAGGGTTAGGGTTAGGGTTAGGGTAAGGATAAGGGTTAGGGCTAGGGTTAGGGTTAGCATTAGGGTTAGGGTTGTGGTTAGGGCTAGAGTTAGGATTAGGGTTAGGATTAGGTCTAGGGTTAGGGTTAGGGTTAGAGCTAAGGTTAGGGTTAGGGTTAATGCTAGGGTTAGGGTTAGTCTTAGGGCTAGGGTTGGCGTTAGGGTTAGGGTTAGGGCTAAGGTTAGGGTTAGGGTTAGGGCTAGGTTTAGGATTAGGGTTAGGGTTAGGGTTAAGGTTAGGGTTAGCGATAGGGTTAGGGATAGGGTAGGGATGGGGTTAGGGTGAGGGAATATTGTCTTTCAAATCTGTTATAGCGTTTCATGCTAGTTTTCCGTGATGTGTAAGGGTTTCCAAACTAATTAAATATGTTAATTTCTCTATTTCATGGATTTCTGTATTGTATGACATACATTTATAGTTATGTGCTCCTTTAAGTACATAATATAGGTTTTATACATTGTTAAATGATCTCTTTACTGTAATTAAGGTTTTTATGGGTCTTAGATAGCTTTTCTACACTAACAGCTGACTTGGAGCATTTTTTTTCTACATGTCTTATGCGAGTTCTTCTCTATTTACTGTTATTTTCTCTGAATTACTGTTTTCTTCTAGTTTCCAATATTAGTCCCTCTTGTCCAAGTATAAGCATTGGGAACATGGACAAACAACTATCTAAACACTGTTTTGAACCTGAGAATCTCTGGAACATTGTCTCTCTACTATGTTATTGCGTTTAATGCTACATTACAGTGAAGTCAAAAGCTTTCCAAAGCTGCTTAAACGTGCTTATTTCTCTATTTCAAGGATATTATGCCTTGAATGACACCCATTTACAGTTCTAGGCTACTTTAAGTAAATAATGGAGGTTTCATACACTGTTAAATGGGCTCTTTTCTCTAATGATTTCCTGGATGTTAGAGACCTTTCTACACAAACTACTTACTTGGAGAAGTGTTTACTACATGTTCAATGCTAATTTGTACACTGTTAGGAACCTGAGAAACTCAGGAACTTTGTCTCTCAACTATGTCATAGAGTTTAATACTTCCTTGCAGTGAATTTTAAGGCTGTCTGAAGCTGCTTAATTGTGCTTATTTCTATATTTCAAGGATATTCTTCCTTGTATGACACAGATTTCTATATCTAGGCTCCTATAAGTAAATAATCGAGGTTTCATACAATGTTTAAAGTTCTCTTAACTCTAAAAAGGATTTTTGGATGTTAGATACCTTTCTACACAAATAAGTTACTTGGACAAGTGTTTTCCACATGTTATATCGAGTTCTCACACTGTTATGAATCTGAGAAGCTCAGGAACATTGATTCTCACCTATATTATAGAGTTTAATACTACATTGCCGTGAAGTCTAAGACTTTCCAAAGATGCTGGAATGTGCTTATTTCTCTATTTCAAGGCTATTTTGCCTTGTATGACACACATTTACAGTTCTAGGCTCTTTTAAGTAAATAATAGAGGTTTCATACACTGTTTAATGAGCTCTTTACTGTAATTAAGGAATTCCTAGATCATAGATTACTTTTATAGCCTAACAACAGACTTGAAGAAGTGTTTCCTACATGTTCTATGCAGGTTCTCATCTATTTACTGTTATTTTCCCTGAATTAATGATGTTTTCTTATAGTTCCTATATTAGGCCTTCATGTCAAAGTGTAAACATTGGGAATATGGACAAACAATTCCCACACACGGTTATGAACCTGGGAAGCTCAGGAACATTGTCTCTCACTATGTTATAGAGTTTAATGCTACATTTCATTGAAGTGTAAGGCTTTCCAAAGCTACTTATTTTGGTTATTTCTCTCTTTCTAGCTTTGTGTGACATACATTTAAAGTTCTAGGATGCTTTAAGTAAAAAATATATGATTCATACACTGTTTAATGTGCTCTCAACTCACATTCAGGAATTCCTGGATGTTAGATACCTTTTATACACTGAGAACTGACTTTCATTTATTTACTGTCATTTTCTCTGCATTATTCATATTTTCATGTAGTTTCCTATATTAGGCCTTCTTGTCCAAGTATAAGAATAGCCCACATATACAAACAACTTTCTACAAACTGTTATGAACAGAAGAAGCTCAGGAACATTGTCTCTCAACTATGTTATAGAGTGTAATACTACATTGCAGTGACGTGTAAGGATTTCCAAAGCAGCTTAATGTGTTAATATCTCTATTTCAATGGTATTCTGCCTTGTATCACACACATTTATCATTCTAGGCTCCTTTTAGTAAACAATATAGGATTCATAACATGTTTCCTGTGATCTTAACACTAATTAAGGATTTCCTGGATCGTAGATACCTTTTATAAACTAACAACAGACTTGGAGAAGTATTTTGTACATGTTCTATGCGAGTTCTCATCTAATTACTGTTATTTTCCCAGATTTACTTATGTTTTCTCATAGTTTCTAACATTAGGCCTTCTTGTCCAGGTATAAGCATTGGGAACATGGACAAACAACTACCTAAACACTGTTATGAACCTGAAAAGCTCGGGAACATTGTCTCTCAACTATGTTATACAGTTTAATGATACATTTCAGTGAAGTGCAAGGCTTTCCAAAGCTACTTAATTTGCTTATTTCTCTCTTTCAATCTTTGTGTGACATACATTTTAAGTTCTAGGCTCCTTTAAGCAAAAAAAAAAATAGGATTCATACATTGTTTATTGTAAAAAAAGGTTACATACACTGTTTAATGTGCTCTTAACTCTAATTAAGGATTTCCTGGATCTTAGATGTCTTTTCTACACTAACAACTGACTTGGAGAATCTGTTTCCTCTGTTCTAAAGGAGTTCTTATGTATTTACTGTCAGTTTCTCTGATTTATTCATATTTTCATGTAGTTTCTTATATTAGGCCTTCTTGTCCAAGAATAAGCATTGTCCACATATACAAACAACATCCTACACACAGTTATTTACTGAAGGAGCTGGGTAACATTGTCCCTCAACTATGTTATGGAGTTTATTGCTACAATACAGTGAACTGTAAGGATTTCCAAAGCTGCTCAATTTGCTTATTTCTCTCTTTCAAGCCTTGTGTAACACACATATAAAGTTCTAGTGTTCTTTACATAAATAAAAGAGGGTTCATGCACTATTTAATGTGCTCTTAACTCTAATTAAGGATTTCCTGGATCTTATATGTCTTTTTTACCCTAACAACTGACTTGGAAACTCTGTTTCCGCTGTTCTAAACTAGTTCTCATCTATTTACTGTCATTTTCTCAGAATTATTCATGTTATCATAGAGTTTCCTATATTGGGTCTACTTGTCCAAGTATAAGCATTGCCCAGATATAAAAAAGACTTCCAACACACTGTTGTGAACAGAAGCAGCTCGGGAACATTGTCCCTCAACTATGTTATAGAGGTTAATGCTACATTACAGTGAACTATAAGTCTTTCCAAAGCTGCTCAATTTGCTTATTTTTCTCTGTCAAGCCTTGTGTGACACACATGTAAATTTCTAGGCTTCTTTAGGTAAACAAAAGAGGTTTTATACACTGTTTAATGTGCCTTTAACTGTAATTAAGGATTTTCTGGATCTTAGATACCTATTCTACACTAACAACTGACTTGTAGAATCTGTTTATGCTGTTCTTAACCAGTTCTCATCTATTTACTGTCATTTTCTCTGAATTAATCATGTTTTCATATGGTTTCCTTTATTAGGCCTTCTTGTACAAGTATAAGCATTGCCCATATATACAAACAAGTTCCTACATAATGTTAGGAACAGAAGAAGCTCGTGAACATTGTCCCTCAAATATGTTTTAGAGTTTAATGCTACATTACGGTGAACTGTAATGCTTTCCAAAGCTGCTAAATTTACTTATTTCTCTCTTTCACGCCTGTGTGACACACATGTAAATTCTGGTGTTTTTTTTTTAAGTAAATAAAAGAGGTTTTATACTCTATTTAATGTGCTCTTAACTCTAATTAAAAATTTCCTGGATCTTAGATACATTTTCTACACTAACTACTGACTTGGGAATCTGTTTACACTTTTATAAACCAATTCTCATCTAATATTTAGTGTCATTTTATCTGAATTATTCATATTTTCATGCAGTTTCCTATATTAGGCCTTCTTGTCCAAATATAAGAATTGCCCACTTATAGAAACAACTTCCTACACAGTGTTATAGAGTTTAATGCTCCATTAAAGTGAACTGTAAGGCTTTCCAAAGCTGCTCAATTTTCTTATTTCTCTCTTTCAATCCTGTGTGACACACATGTAGAGTTCGAGGCTTCTTGAAATAAATAAAAGAGGTTTCATGCACTGTTTAATGTGCTCTTAACTCTAATTAAGGATTTCCTTGATTTAGATACCTTCTCTACACTAACAACTGACTTGGAAAATCTGTTTCCCCTGTTCTAAAGCAGTTCTCATCTATGTATTGTCATTTTCTCTGAATTATTCATGTTTTCATGTAGTTTCCTATATTAGGCCTTCTTGTCCAAGTATAAGCATTGCCCATATATACAAACAACTTCCTACACAATGTTAGGAACATAAGAAGCTCGGGAACATTGTCCTTCAACTATGTTATAGAGGTTAATTCTACATTTCAGTGAACTGTAAGGCTGTCCAAAGCTGCTCAATTTCCTTATTGCAATCTTTCACGCCTTGTGTGACACACATGTAAAGTTCTAGGCATTTTTAAGTAAATAAAAAAGGTTTCATACACTGTTTAATGTGCTCTTTACTCTAATTAAGGATATCCTGGATCTTAGATACCTTTTCTACACTAACAACTGACTTGAGAATCTGTTTCCACTTTTATAAACCAGTTCTCATCTATTTAGTGTCATTTTCTCTGAATTATTCATGTTTTCATGTAGTTTCCCATATTGTCCAAGTATAAGAATTGCCCACTTATAGAAACATCTTTCTTTACACTGTTATAGAGTTTAATGCTACATTAAAGTGAACTGTAAGGCTTTCCAAAGCTGCTCAATTTTCTTATTTCTCTCTTTCAAGCCTGTCTGACACACATGTAAAGTTCGAAGCTTTTTGAAATAAATCAAAGATGTTTCATGCACTGTTTAATGTGCTCTTAACTCTAATTAAGGATTTTCTTGATTTAGATACCTTTTCTACACTAACAACTGACTTGGAAAATCTGTTTCCCCTGTTCTAAACCAATTCTCATCTATTTAGTGTCATTTTCTCTGAATCATTCATGTTTTCATGTAGTTTCCTATATTAGGCCTTCTTGTCCAAGTATAAGAATTGCCCACTTATAGAAACAATTTCCTACACACTGTTATAGACTTTAATGCTACATTAAAGTGAACTGTAAGGCTTTCCAAAGCTGCTCAATTTTCTTATTTCTCTCTTTCAAGACTGTGTGACACACATGTAAAGTTCCAGGCTTCTTTAAGAAAATAAAAGAGGTTTCATACAGTTTAATGTGCTCTTAAATCTAATTAAGTACTTCCTGTATTTAGATACCTTTTCTACACTAACAACTGACTTGGAAAATCTGTTTTCCCTGTTCCAAAGCAGTTCTCATCTATGTATTGTCATTTTCTCTGAATTTTTCATGATTTCATGTAGTTTCCTATATTAGGCCTTCTTGTCCAAGTATAAGCATTGCCCATATATACAAACAACTTCCTACACAATGTTAGGAACATAAGAAGCTTGGGAACATTGTCCCTCAACTATGTTATAGAGGTTAATTCTACATTACAGTGAACTCTAAGGCTGTCCAAAGCTGCTCAATTTCCTTATTTCAATCTTTCAAGCCTTGTGTGACACACATGTAAAGTTCTAGGAGTTTTTAAGTAAATAAAAGAGGTTTCATACACTGTTTAATGTGCTCTTTACTCTAATTAAGGATTTCCTGGATCTTAGATACCTTTTCTACACTAACAACTGACTTGGGAATCTTTTTAAACTTTTATAAACCAGTTCTCATCTATTTAGTGTCATTTTCTCTGAATTATTCATGTTTTCATGTAGTTTCCTATATTAGGCCTTCTTGTCCAAGTATAAGAATTGCCCACTTATAGAACACACTGTTATAGAGTTTAATGCTACATTAAAGTGAACTGTAAGGCTTTCCAAAGCTGCTCAATTTTCTTATTTCTCTCTTTCAATCCTGTGTGACACACATGTAAAGTTCGAGGCTTCTTGAAATAAATAAAAGAGGTTTCATGCACTGTTTAATGTGCTCTTAACTCTAATTAAGGATTTCCTTGATTTAGATACCTTCTCTACACTAACAACTGACTTGGAAAATCTGTTTCCCCTGTTCTAAAGCAGTTCTCATCTATGTATTGTCATTTTCTCTGAATTATTCATGTTTTCATGTAGTTTCCTATATTAGGCCTTCTTGTCCAAGTATAAGCATTGCCCATATATACAAACAACTTCCTACACAATGTTAGGAACATAAGAAGCTCGGGAACATTGTCCTTCAACTATGTTATAGAGGTTAATTCTACATTTCAGTGAACTGTAAGGCTGTCCAAAGCTGCTCAATTTCCTTATTGCAATCTTTCACGCCTTGTGTGACACACATGTAAAGTTCTAGGCATTTTTAAGTAAATAAAAAAGGTTTCATACACTGTTTAATGTGCTCTTTACTCTAATTAAGGATATCCTGGATCTTAGATACCTTTTCTACACTAACAACTGACTTGAGAATCTGTTTCCACTTTTATAAACCAGTTCTCATCTATTTAGTGTCATTTTCTCTGAATTATTCATGTTTTCATGTAGTTTCCCATATTGTCCAAGTATAAGAATTGCCCACTTATAGAAACATCTTTCTTTACACTGTTATAGAGTTTAATGCTACATTAAAGTGAACTGTAAGGCTTTCCAAAGCTGCTCAATTTTCTTATTTCTCTCTTTCAAGCCTGTCTGACACACATGTAAAGTTCGAAGCTTTTTGAAATAAATCAAAGATGTTTCATGCACTGTTTAATGTGCTCTTAACTCTAATTAAGGATTTTCTTGATTTAGATACCTTTTCTACACTAACAACTGACTTGGAAAATCTGTTTCCCCTGTTCTAAACCAATTCTCATCTATTTAGTGTCATTTTCTCTGAATCATTCATGTTTTCATGTAGTTTCCTATATTAGGCCTTCTTGTCCAAGTATAAGAATTGCCCACTTATAGAAACAATTTCCTACACACTGTTATAGACTTTAATGCTACATTAAAGTGAACTGTAAGGCTTTCCAAAGCTGCTCAATTTTCTTATTTCTCTCTTTCAAGACTGTGTGACACACATGTAAAGTTCCAGGCTTCTTTAAGAAAATAAAAGAGGTTTCATACAGTTTAATGTGCTCTTAAATCTAATTAAGTACTTCCTGTATTTAGATACCTTTTCTACACTAACAACTGACTTGGAAAATCTGTTTTCCCTGTTCCAAAGCAGTTCTCATCTATGTATTGTCATTTTCTCTGAATTTTTCATGATTTCATGTAGTTTCCTATATTAGGCCTTCTTGTCCAAGTATAAGCATTGCCCATATATACAAACAACTTCCTACACAATGTTAGGAACATAAGAAGCTTGGGAACATTGTCCCTCAACTATGTTATAGAGGTTAATTCTACATTACAGTGAACTCTAAGGCTGTCCAAAGCTGCTCAATTTCCTTATTTCAATCTTTCAAGCCTTGTGTGACACACATGTAAAGTTCTAGGAGTTTTTAAGTAAATAAAAGAGGTTTCATACACTGTTTAATGTGCTCTTTACTCTAATTAAGGATTTCCTGGATCTTAGATACCTTTTCTACACTAACAACTGACTTGGGAATCTTTTTAAACTTTTATAAACCAGTTCTCATCTATTTAGTGTCATTTTCTCTGAATTATTCATGTTTTCATGTAGTTTCCTATATTAGGCCTTCTTGTCCAAGTATAAGAATTGCCCACTTATAGAACACACTGTTATAGAGTTTAATGCTACATTAAAGTGAACTGTAAGGCTTTCCAAAGCTGCTCAATTTTCTTATTTCTCTCTTTCAAGCCTGTGTGACACACATGTAAAGTTCCAGGCATCATTAAGGAAATAAAAGAGGTTTCATACAGTTTAATGTGCTCTTAACTCTAATTAATGATTTCCTGTATTTAGATACCTTTTCTACACTAACAACTGACTTGGAGAATCTGTTTCCCCTGTTCTAAACTAGTTCTCATCTATTTACTATTTTTTTCTCTGAATCATTCATGTTTGCATGTAGTTTCCTATATTAGGGCTACTTGTCCAAGTATAAGCATTGCCAACATATACAAACAGCTTCCTACACACTGTTATGAACAGAAGAGGCTCAGGAACATTGTCCCTCAACAATGTTTTAGAGTTTAATGCTACATTACAGTGAACTATAAGGCTTTCCAAAGGTGCTCAATTTGCTTATTTTTCTATTTCAAGCCTTGTGTGACACACATGTAAAGATGTTTAAGTAAATTGAAGAGTTTTCAGAGGCATTCTTAGAAAAATATAAACATTGCCCACATGGACAAACTGGTTGCTACATACTGTTATTATGTTGGCAAGCTAGGGTTAGGTTTAGGTTTAGGGTTAAGGTTAGGGCTAGGGTTAGGGTTAGGGTTAGGCTTAGTGTTAGGGCTACGGTTAGGGTTAAGGTTAGGGTTAGGGCTAGCGTTATGGTTATTGCTAGGGTTAGAGTTAGGTTTAAGGCTAGGGTTAGGGTTAGGGTTAAGGTTAGGGTTAGGGTTTGGGCTAGGGTTAGGATTAGGGTTAGAGTTAGGGTTAGGGCTAGGGCTAGGGTAGGACTAGGCTAGGGTTAGGTTACAGTTAGGATTAGGGCTAGGGTAAGGGTTAGGGTTAGGAATAGGGTTAGGGTTAGTGTTAGGGCTAGGGCTAGGGTTAGGGTTAGGGCTAGGATTAGGGTTAGGTTTAGGGTTAGGGCTAGGACTAGGGTTATGGATAGGGCTAGGATTAGGGCTAGTTTTAGGGTTAGGACTACGGTTAGGGATAGGTTAGGGCTAGGGTTAGGGTTAGGGTTAGGGTTAGGGTTAGGGCTAGGGTTAGGGTTAGGATTAGGGTTAGGGTTATGGCTAGGGCTAGGGTTAGAGTTAATGTAATTTTTAGGGCTTGGGTTAGGTTTAGGGTTAGGGTTAGGGCTAGGGTTAGGGTTAGGGCTAGGGTTAGGGTTAGGGTTAGGGCTAGGTTTAGGGTTAAGGCTAGGGTTAGGGTTAGGGTTAGTGTTAGGGCTAGGGCTAGGGCTAGGGTTAGGGTTAAGATAATGGTTAGGGCTATGGTTAGGTTTAGGGTTAGGGCTAGGGTTAGGGTTAGGGTTAGGGTTAACGTAATTTTTAGGGCTAGGGTTAGGATTAGGGTTAGGGTTAGGGCTAGGTTGAAGATTAGGGTTAAGTCTAGGGTTAGGTTTAGGTTTAGGGTTAGGTCTAGGGCTAGGGTTATAGATAGGACTAGGATTAGGGATAGTTTTAGGGTTAAGGCTAGGGTTAGGGTTAGGGTTAGGGCTAGGGTTAGGGCTAAGGTTAGGGTTAAGTTTAGGGCTAGCATTAGGGTTAGGGTTAGGGCTAGGGCTAGTGTTAGGGTTAGGGTTAAGGTAATGGTTAGGGCTAGGGTTAGGTTTAGAGTTAGGGTTAGGGCTAGGGTTAGGCTTAGGACTATGGCTAGGGTTAGGTTATGGTTACGTTTAGGGCTAGGGTTAGGATTAGGGTTAGGGTTAGGGTTAGGACTAGGGTTAGGGTCCGGGCTAGGGTTAGGGTAAGGGTTAGGGCTAGGGTTTTGGTTAGTGTTAGGGCTGGGGTTAGGGTTAGGGTTAGGGCTTGGGTTAGGGTTAGGGTTAGGGTTAGGGTTACCAATAGGATTAGGGTTAGGGTTAGGGTTATAGTTAGAGTTAGGGCTAGGATTAGGTTTAGGGTTAGGGTTAGAGCTAGGGCTAGGGTTGAAGTTAGGGCTAGGATCAGGGCTAGTTTTAGGGTTAGGGCTAGGGTTAGGGTTAGTGTTAGGGCTTTGGTTAAGGTTTGGGTTAGGGTTAGAAATAGGGTTAGAGATAGGATTAGGGTTAGGGTTAGGGTTAGTGTTTGGGTTAGGGCAACTGTTAGGGTTAGGGTTAGGGTTACGTCTAAGGTTAGGTTTAGGGCTAGGGTTAAGGTTAGTGTTAGGGTTCAGGGTAGGGCTAAGATTATGGTTAGGGTTAGGGCTAGGCTTAGGTTTAGGGTTAGGGTTAGTGTTAGGGCTAGGGTTAGGGTTAGGTTCAGTGGTAGGGTTTGGGTTAGGGTTAGGGCTAGTGTTAGGGTTAGTTTTAGTGGTAGGGTTTGGGTTAGGGTTAGGACTAGATTTAGGGTTAGGGTTAGGGCTAAGACTAGGGTTAGGGTTAGGGCAAGGATTAGAGCTAGTTTTAGGGTTAGGGGTAGGGTTAGAGTTAGGGCAAAGGTTAGGGAAAGGGTTAAGGTTAGGGCTAGGGTTAGGGTAAAGCCTAGGGTTTCGGTTACGGTTAGCGCTTTGGTTAGGGTTAGGGTTAGGGCTCCGGTTAGTGTTAGGTTTAGGCTTAGCAATAGGGTTAGTGTTAGGGTTAGGCTAGGGTAGTGTTAGGGTTAGGGCAAGGATTAGGGCTAGTTTTAGGGTTAGGGCGAGGGTTAGGATTAAGTTTAGGGTTAGGGCAATGGTTATGGAAAGGGTTTGGGTTAGGGCTTGGGTTAGGGTTAGGCCTTGGGTTTTGGTTAGGGTTTTGGCTTCGGTAAGGGTTCGGGTTAGGGCTTTGGTTATTGTTAGGTTTAGGGTTAGCAATTGGGTTAAGGATAGGGTTAGGGAAAGAGTTAGGATTAGGGTTAGGTTTAGGCTAGGGTTAGGGCTAGTTTTATGGTTAGGGCTAGGGTTAGGGATAGGGTTAGGGCTAGGGCAACGGTTAGGGTTAGGGTTACGGCTCTGGTTAGGTTCAGGGCTTGGGTTAAGGTTAGGTTAGAGTTAAGGGTAGGTTTAGGGTTAGGGTTAGGGTTAGGGCTTTGGTTAGGGTTAGGGTTAGGGTTAGGGTTAGGTTTAGTGTTAGGGCTAGGGAAAGGGTTAGGGTTAAGGTTATGGTAAGGGCTAGGGTTAGGGTTAGGGTTAAGGCTAGGGTTAGGGGTAGGGTTAGGTTTAGGGCTAGGGTTAGGTTTTGGGCAAAGATTAGGGCAAAGCTTATACTTGGACCAGAAGGCAGAATATAGGAAACTACATGAAAACTTGGATAATTTAGAGAAAATGACTGTAAACAGATGAGAACTTGTTTAGAACAGCTCAAAGAGATTCTCAAAGTCAGTTCTTAGTGTAGAAAAGGTAGCTAAGATCCGGGGAATCCTTAATTCGAGTTAATATCACATGAAACACTGTATGAATCCTATATTCTTTACTTAAAGGAGACTAGAGTGGTAAATGTGTGTTATACAAGGCGGAATACCATTGAAATTGAGAAAGAAACGGCAGCTAAGTAATTGCGGATTTTTTAAAGAAAATCAAAGACAATTTTTTCATGGAACTAAATAACTTTATTCTTTAATGTATTGCCCATTTTGATCAATGACCTTTTGCCATCTTTCAGGCAGCATCATAATCCCACGTTCAAAAAACTTCTGTTTTTTATTAGCAAAAAACTGAATCAGGTACGATTTGACATCATCATCATTATTGAAATTTTTACCATTCAAGGAGTTTTGTAAAGATCGAAACAAAAAGTAATCAGATGGTGCAAGGTCAGGACTATATGGTGGATGTGGCAAAACATCCCAACCAAGCTCCATTAATTTTTGCCGAGTGACCAAAATGTGTGTGGCCTTGCATTGTCATGATGGAATACAACACCTTTTCTATTTGTCAATTCGGGCCACTTTTCTTCAACTGCATTGTTTAATTTCGTTAGTTGTTCAATGTAGACATCAGAATTGATCGTTCGGTTGGGTGGTAAGAGTTCAAAGTAGACAATTCCTTTGTAATCCCACCAAACTGATAACAAAACCTTCTTTTGATGAATATCAGCTTTTGATGTTGTTTGAGTTGGTTCACCTGGCCTGCTCCACGATCTTTTCCGCTTGATATTGTTGTAAACAACCCATTTTTCATCGCCAGTTATCAGTCCTTTTAAAAATGGATCATTTTCATTACGTTTCTTTAGCAAATCGCAGCTGCTAATGCGTTGCGTTAACTGTGATTCTTTCAGTTCGTGAGGAACCCATGTATCGAGTTTTTGAACATAGCCAAGTTGTTTTAAGTGATTTTCAATGCATGTATGTGATACATGAAGCTTCTCTGCAATCTCACGTGCTGTACTGTGACAGTCCGAATTGATTATTGCTTTGATTAGGGCGTCATCAACTTCAACTGGACGACCAGAGAGTCTTTCATCTTTGAGTGAAAAATCACCAGAACGAAATTTGGCAAACCAATTTTGACACTGCCATTCTTTTAAGACTTCGTCACCATAAACAGCACATAACTTTTTATGAGGTTGTGATGCGTTTTTCCCTTGCGGAAATAAAAAAGCAAAATATGACGAAAATGTTCCTTTTGATTTTCCATTTTTCAACGAACGCCAAACAAAAACTACAAAACAGATCAAAAAACTTTTTTTTACTGATTAACAGCTGAATAGCCAACTATCAAATACAAAATGTGTTTTACATTTTTACTACGTCTGCAAACCAAAAAATTCAACTGAAGCCATATATGTGTGAAACCCGCAATTACTTAGTTGCAGACAAAATACAAGGCAGAATACCATTGAAATAGAGAAAGAAACACGTTCGGTAGCTTTGGAAAGCCTTACACTTCACTGAAATGTAGTACTACACTCTATAACACAGTTGAGAGACAATGTTCCCAAGCTGCCTCAGTTCATAACAGTGTGTAGGAAGTTGTTTGATAAAGTGGGCAAAGCTTATACTTGGACCAGAAGGCAGAATATAGGAAACTACATGAAAACTTGGATAATTCAGAGAAAATGACTGTAAACTGATGATAACTTGGTTAGAACAGCTCAAAGAGATTCTCCAAGTCAGTCCTTACTGTAGACAAGGTAGCTAAGATCCGGGAAATCCTTAATTCGAGTTAAGATCATATGAAACAGTGTATGAATCCTATATTCTTTACTTAAAGGAGACTACAGTGGTAAAAGTGTGTTATACAAGGCAGAATACCATTGAAATAGAGAAAGAAACACGTTCGGCAGCTTTGGAAAGCCTTACACTTCACTGAAATGTAGTACTACACTCTATAACACAGTTGAGAGACAATGTTCCCGAGATGCCTCAGTTCATAACAGTCTGTAGGAAGTTGTTTGATAAAGTGGGCAAAGCTTATACTTGGACCAGAAGGCAGAATATAGGAAACTACATGAAAACATGGATAATTCAGAGAAAATGACTGTAAACAGATGAGAACTTGTTTAGAACAGCTCCAAGAGATTCTCCAAGTCAGTTCTTAGTGTATAAAAGGTAGCTAAGATCCGGGAAATCCTTAATTCGAGTTAAGATCACATGAAACAGTGTATGAATCCTATATTCTTTACTTAAAGGAGACTACAGTGGTAAAAGTGTGTTATACAAGGCAGAATACCATTGAAATAGAGAAAGAAACACGTTCGGCAGCTTTGGAAAGCCTTACACTTCACTGAAATGTAGTACTACACTCTATAACACAGTTGAGAGACAATGTTCCCGAGATGCCTCAGTTCATAACAGTGTGTAGGAAGTTGTTTGATAAAGTGGGCAAAGCTTATACCTGGACCAGAAGGCAGAATATAGGAAACTACATGAAAACATGGATAATTCAGAGAAAATGACTGTAAAGAGATGAGAACTTGTTTAGAACAGCTCAAAGAGATTCTCCAAGTCAGTTCTTAGTGTATAAAAGGTAGCTAAGATCCGGGAAATCCTTAATTCGAGTTAAGATCACATGAAACACTGTATGAATCCTATATTCTTTACTTAAAGGAGACTAGAGTGGTAAATGTGTGTTATACAAGGCAGAATACCATTGAAATAGGGAAAGAAACACGTTCGGCAGCTTTGGAAAGCCTTACACTTCACTGAAATGTAGTACTACACTCTATAACACAGTTGAGAGACAATGTTCCCGAGCTGCCTCAGTGCATAACCGTGTGTAGGAACTTGTTTGATAAAGTGGGCAAAGCTTATACTTAGACCAGAAGGCAGAATATAGGAAACTACATGAAAACATGGATAATTCAGAGAAAATGACTGTAAACAGATGAGAACTTGTTTAGAACAGCTCAAAGAGATACTCCAAGTCAGTTCTTAGTGTAGAAAAGGTAGCTAAGATCCGGGAAATCCTTAATTCGAGTTAAGATCACATGAAACACTGTATGAATCGTATATTCTTTACTTAAAGGAGACTAGAGTGGTAAAAGTGTGTTATACAAGTCAGAATGCCATTGAAATAGAGAAAGGAACACGTTCGGCAGCTTTGGAAAGCCTTACACTTCACTGAAATGTAGTACTACACTCTATAACAGAGTTGAGAGACAATGTTCCCGAGCTGCCTCAGTTCATAACAGTGTGTAGGAAGTTGTTTGATAAAGTGGGCAAAGCTTATAGTTGGACCAGAAGGCAGAATATAGGAAACTACATGAAAACTTGGATAATTCAGAGAAAATGACAGTAAACAGATGATAACTTGTTTAGAACAGCTCAAAGAGATTCTCCAAGTCAGTTCTTAGTGTAGAAAAGGAGCTAAGATCTAGGAAATCCTTATTGCGAGTTAAGATCACATGAAACACTGTATGAATCCTATATTCTTTACTTAAATGAGACTAGAGTGGTAAATGTGTGTTATACAAGGCAGAATACCATTGAAATAGAGAAAGAAACACGTTCGGTAGCTTTGGAAAACCTTACACTTCACTGAAATGTAGTACTACACTCTATAACAGAGTTGAGAGACAATGTTCCCGAGCTGCCTCAGTTCATAACAGTGTGTAGGAAGTTGTTTGATAAAGTGGGCAAAGCTTATACTTGGACCAGAAGGCAGAATATAGGAAACTACATGAAAACTTGGATAATTCAGAGAAAATGACTGTAAACTGATGATAACTTGGTTAGAACAGCTCAAAGAGATTCTCCAAGTCAGTCCTTACTGTAGACAAGGTAGCTAAGATCCGGGAAATCCTTAATTCGAGTTAAGATCATATGAAACAGTGTATGAATCCTATATTCTTTACTTAAAGGAGACTAGAGTGGTAAAAGTGTGTTATACAAGGCAGAATACCATTGAAATAGAGAAAGAAACACGTTTGGCAGCTTTGGAAAGCCTTACACTTCACTGAAAAGTAGTACTACACTCTATAACACAGTTGAGAGACAATGTTCCCGAGCTGCCTCAGTTCATAACAGTGTGTAGGAACTTATTTGATAAAGTGGGCAACGCTTATACTTGGACCAGAAGGCAGAATATAGGAAACTACATGAAAACATGGATAATTCAGAGAAAATGACTGTAAACAGATGAGAACTTGTTTAGAACAGCTCAAAGAGATTCTCCAAGTCAGTTCTTAGTGTAGACAAGGTAGCTAAGATCCGGGAAATCCTTAATTCGAGTTAAGATCACATGAAACACTGTATGAATCCTATATTCTTTACTTAAATGAGACTACAGTGGTAAATGTGTGTTATACAAGGCAGAATACCATTGAAATAGAGAAAGAAACACATTCGGTAGCTTTGGAAAGCCTTACACTTCACTGAAATGTAGTACTACACTCTATAACATAGTTGAGAGACAATGTTCCCGAGCTGCCTCAGTTCATAACAGTGTTTAGGAAGTTGTTTGATAAAGTGGGCAAAGCTTATACTTGGACCAGAAGGCAGAATATAGGAAACTACATGAAAACATGGATAATTCAGAGAAAATGACTGTAAACAGATGATAACTTGTTTAGAACAGCTCAAAGAGATTCTCCAAGTCAGTTCTTAGTGTAGAAAAGTTAGGTAAGATCAGATATCCTTAATTCGAGTTAAGATCACATGAAACACAGTATGAATCCTATATTCTTTACTTAAAGGAGACTAGAGTGGTAAAAGTGTGTTATACAAGGCAGAATGCCATTGAAATAGAGAAAGAAACATGTTCGGCAGCTTTGGAAAGCCTTATACTTCACAGAAATGTAGTACTACACTCTATAACACAGTTGAGATACAATGTTCCCGACCTGCCTCAGTTTATAACAGTGTGTAGGAAGTAGTTTGATAAAGTGGGCAAAGCTTATACTTGGACCAGAAGGCAGAATATAGGAAACTACATGAAAACTTGGATAATTCAGAGAAAATGACTGTAAACAGATGATAACTTGTTTAGAACAGCTCAAAGAGATTCTCCAAGTCAGTTCTTAGTGTAGACAAGGTAGGTAAGATCCGGGAAATCCTTAATTCGAGTTAAGATCACATGAAACAGTGTATGAATCCTATATTCTTTATTTAAAGGAGACTAGAGTGGTAAAAGTGTGTTATACAAGGCAGAATACCATTGAAATAGAGAAAGAAACACCTTCGGCAGCTTTGGAAAGCCTTACACTTCACTGAAAAGTAGTACTACACTCTATTACACAGTTGAGAGACAATGTTCCCGAGCTGCCTCAGTTCATAACAGTGTGTAGGAAGTTGTTGATAAAGTGGGCAAAGCTTATACTTGGACCAGAAGGCAGAATATAGGAAACTACATGAAAACATGGATAATTCAGAGAAAATGACTGTAAACAGATGAGAACTTGTTTAGAATAGCTCAAAGAGATTCTCCAAGTCAGTTCTTAGTGTAGAAAAGGTAGCTAAGATCCGGGAAATCCTTAATTCGAGTTAAGAGCACATGAAACACTGTTTGAATCCTATATTCTTTACTTAAAGGAGACTAGAGTGGTAAAAGTGTGTTATACAAGGCAGAATACCATTGAAATAGAGAAAGAAACACGTTCGGCAGCTTTGGAAAGCCTTACACTTCACTGAAATGTAGTACTACACTCTATTACACAGTTGAGAGACAATGTTCCCGAGCTGCCACAGTTCATAACAGTGTGTAGGAAATTGTTTGATTAAGTGTGCAAAGCTTATACTTGGACCAGAAGGCAGAATATAGGAAACTACATGAAAACATGGATAAATCATAGAAAATGATAGTAAACAGATGAGAACTTGTTTAGAACAGCTCAAAGAGATTCTCCAAGTCAGTTCTTAGTGTAGAAAAGGTAGCTAAAATCTGGGAAATCCTTAATTCGAGTTAAGATCACATGAAACAGTGTATGAATCCTATATTCTTTACTTAAAGGAGACTAGAGTGGTAAATGTGTGTTATACAAGGCAGAATACCATTGAAATAGAGAAAGAAACACGTTCGGCAGCTTTGGAAAGGCTTACACTTCACTGAAATTTAGTACTACACTCTATAACACAGTTGAGAGACAATGTTCCCGAGCTGCCTCAGTTCATAACAGTGTGTAGGAAGTTGTTTGATAAAGTGGGCAAAGCTTATACTTGGACCAGAAGGCAGAATATAGGAAACTACATGAAAACATGGATAATTCAGAGAAAATGACTGTAAACAGATGAGAACTTGTTTAGAACAGCTCAATGAGATTCTCCAAGTCAGTTCTTAGTTTAGAAAAGGTAGCTAAGTTCCGGGAAATCCTTAATTCGAGTTAAGATCACATGAAACAATGTTTGAATCCTATATTCTTTACTTAAAGGAGACTAGAGTGGTAAAAGTGTGTTATACAAGGCAGAATGCCATTGAAATAGAGAAAGAAACACGTTCGGCAGCTTTGGAAAGCCTTATACTTCACTGAAATGTAGTACTACACTCTATAACACAGTTGAGAGACAATGTTCCCAAGCTGCCTCAGTTTATAACAGTGTGTAGGAAGTAGTTTGATAAAGTGGGCAAAGCTTATACTTGGACCAGAAGGCAGAATATAGGAAACTACATGAAAACTTGGATAATTCAGAGAAAATGACTGTAAACAGATGATAACTTGTTTAGAACAGCTCAAAGAGATTGTCCAAGTCAGTTCTTAGTGTAGACAAGGTAGCTAAGATCCGGGAAATCCTTAATTCGAGTTAAGATCACATGAAACACTGTATGAATCCTATATTCTTTATTTAAAGGAGACTAGAGTGGTAAAAGTGTGTTATACTAGGCAGAATACCATTGAAATAGAGAAAGAAACACCTTCGGCAGCTTTGGAAAGCCTTACACTTCACTGAAAAGTAGTACTACACTCTATTACACAGTTGAGAGACAATGTTCCCGAGCTGCCTCAGTTCATAACAGTGTGTAGGAAGTTGTTGATAAAGTGGGCAAAGCTTATACTTGGACCAGAAGGCAGAATATAGGAAACTACATGAAAACTTGGATAATTCAGAGAAAATGACTGTAAACAGATGATAACTTGTTTAGAACAGCTCAAAGAGATTGTCCAAGTCAGTTCTTAGTGTAGACAAGGTAGCTAAGATCCGGGAAATCCTTAATTCGAGTTAAGATCACATGAAACACTGTATGAATCCTATATTCTTTATTTAAAGGAGACTAGAGTGGTAAAAGTGTGTTATACAAGGCAGAATACCATTGAAATAGAGAAAGAAACACGTTCGGCAGCTTTGGAAAGCCTTACACTTCACTGAAAAGTAGTACTACACTCTATTACACAGTTGAGAGACAATGTTCCCGAGCTGCCTCAGTTCATAACAGTGTGTAGGAAGTTGTTGATAAAGTGGGCAAAGCTTATACTTGGACCAGAAGGCAGAATATAGGAAACTACATGAAAACATGGATAATTCAGAGAAAATGACTGTAAACAGATGAGAACTTGTTTAGAATAGCTCAAAGAGATTCTCCAAGTCAGTTCTTAGTGTAGAAAAGGTAGCTAAGATCCGGGAAATCCTTAATTCGAGTTAAGAGCACATGAAACACTGTTTGAATCCTATATTCTTTACTTAAAGGAGACTAGAGTGGTAAAAGTGTGTTATACAAGGCAGAATACCATTGAAATAGAGAAAGAAACACGTTCCGCAGCTTTGGAAAGCCTAACACTTCACTGAAATGTAGTACTACACTCTATTACACAGTTGAGAGACAATGTTCCCGAGCTGCCTCAGTTCATAACAGTGTGTAGGAAGTTGTTTGATTAAGTGTGCAAAGCTTATACTTGGACCAGAAGGCAGAATATAGGAAACTACATGAAAACATGGATAATTCAGAGAAAATGACTGTAAACAGATGATAACTTGTTTAGAACAGCTCAAAGAGATTCTCCAAGTCAGTTCTTAGTGTAGACAAGGTAGGTAAGATCCGGGAAATCCTTAATTCGAGTTAAGATCACATGAAACAGTGTATGAATCCTATATTCTTTACTTAAATGAGACTAGAGTGGTAAATGTGTGTTATACAAGGCAGAATACCATTGAAATAGAGAAAGAAACAGGTTCGGTAGCTTTGGAAAGCCTTACACTTCACTGAAATGTAGTACTACACTCTATAACATAGTTGAGAGACAATGTTCCCGAGCTGCCTCAGTTCATAACAGTGTGTAGGAAGTTGTTTGATAAAGTGGGCAAAGGTTATACTTGGAACAGAAGGCAGAATATAGGAAACTACATGAAACCATGGATAATTTAGATAAAATGACTGTAAACATATGAGAACTTCTTTAGAACAGGTCAAAGAGATTCTCCAAGTCAGTTCTTAGTGTAGAAAAGGTAGCTAAGATGTGAAATCCTTAATTCGAGTTAAGATCACATGAAACACTGTATGAATCCTATATTCTTTACTTAAAGGAGACTAGAGTGGTAAAAGTGTGTTATACAAGGCAGAATGCCATTGAAATAGAGAAAGAAACACGTTCGGCAGCTTTGGAAAGCCTTATACTTCACTGAAATGTAGTACTACACTCTATAACACAGTTGAGAGACAATGTTCCCAAGCTGCCTCAGTTTATAACAGTGTGTAGGAAGTCGTTTGATAAAGTGGGCAAAGCTTATACTTGGACCAGAAGGCAGAATATAGGAAACTACATGAAAACTTGGATAATTCAGAGAAAATGACTGTAAACAGATGATAACTTGTTTAGAACAGCTCAAAGAGATTGTCCAAGTCAGTTCTTAGTGTAGACAAGGTAGCTAAGATCCGGGAAATCCTTAATTCGAGTTAAGATCACATGAAACACTGTATGAATCCTATATTCTTTATTTAAAGGAGACTAGAGTGGTAAAAGTGTGTTATACAAGGCAGAATACCATTGAAATAGAGAAAGAAACACGTTCGGCAGCTTTGGAAAGCCTTACACTTCACTGAAAAGTAGTACTACACTCTATTACACAGTTGAGAGACAATGTTCCCGAGCTGCCTCAGTTCATAACAGTGTGTAGGAAGTTGTTGATAAAGTGGGCAAAGCTTATACTTGGACCAGAAGGCAGAATATAGGAAACTACATGAAAACATGGATAATTCAGAGAAAATGACTGTAAACAGATGAGAACTTGTTTAGAATAGCTCAAAGAGATTCTCCAAGTCAGTTCTTAGTGTAGAAAAGGTAGCTAAGATCCGGGAAATCCTTAATTCGAGTTAAGAGCACATGAAACACTGTTTGAATCCTATATTCTTTACTTAAAGGAGACTAGAGTGGTAAAAGTGTGTTATACAAGGCAGAATACCATTGAAATAGAGAAAGAAACACGTTCGGCAGCTTTGGAAAGCCTTACACTTCACTGAAATGTAGTACTACACTCTATTACACAGTTGAGAGACAATGTTCCCGAGCTGCCACAGTTCATAACAGTGTGTAGGAAATTGTTTGATTAAGTGTGCAAAGCTTATACTTGGACCAGAAGGCAGAATATAGGAAACTACATGAAAACATGGATAAATCATAGAAAATGATAGTAAACAGATGAGAACTTGTTTAGAACAGCTCAAAGAGATTCTCCAAGTCAGTTCTTAGTGTAGAAAAGGTAGCTAAAATCTGGGAAATCCTTAATTCGAGTTAAGATCACATGAAACAGTGTATGAATCCTATATTCTTTACTTAAAGGAGACTAGAGTGGTAAATGTGTGTTATACAAGGCAGAATACCATTGAAATAGAGAAAGAAACACGTTCGGCAGCTTTGGAAAGGCTTACACTTCACTGAAATTTAGTACTACACTCTATAACACAGTTGAGAGACAATGTTCCCGAGCTGCCTCAGTTCATAACAGTGTGTAGGAAGTTGTTGATAAAGTGGGCAAAGCTTATACTTGGACCAGAAGGCAGAATATAGGAAACTACATGAAAACTTGGATAATTCAGAGAAAATGACTGTAAACAGATGATAACTTGTTTAGAACAGCTCAAAGAGATTGTCCAAGTCAGTTCTTAGTGTAGACAAGGTAGCTAAGATCCGGGAAATCCTTAATTCGAGTTAAGATCACATGAAACACTGTATGAATCCTATATTCTTTATTTAAAGGAGACTAGAGTGGTAAAAGTGTGTTATACAAGGCAGAATACCATTGAAATAGAGAAAGAAACACCTTCGGCAGCTTTGGAAAGCCTTACACTTCACTGAAAAGTAGTACTACACTCTATTACACAGTTGAGAGACAATGTTCCCGAGCTGCCTCAGTTCATAACAGTGTGTAGGAAGTTGTTGATAAAGTGGGCAAAGCTTATACTTGGACCAGAAGGCAGAATATAGGAAACTACATGAAAACATGGATAATTCAGAGAAAATGACTGTAAACAGATGAGAACTTGTTTAGAATAGCTCAAAGAGATTCTCCAAGTCAGTTCTTAGTGTAGAAAAGGTAGCTAAGATCCGGGAAATCCTTAATTCGAGTTAAGAGCACATGAAACACTGTTTGAATCCTATATTCTTTACTTAAAGGAGACTAGAGTGGTAAAAGTGTGTTATACAAGGCAGAATACCATTGAAATAGAGAAAGAAACACGTTCCGCAGCTTTGGAAAGCCTAACACTTCACTGAAATGTAGTACTACACTCTATTACACAGTTGAGAGACAATGTTCCCGAGCTGCCTCAGTTCATAACAGTGTGTAGGAAGTTGTTTGATTAAGTGTGCAAAGCTTATACTTGGACCAGAAGGCAGAATATAGGAAACTACATGAAAACATGGATAATTCAGAGAAAATGACTGTAAACAGATGATAACTTGTTTAGAACAGCTCAAAGAGATTCTCCAAGTCAGTTCTTAGTGTAGACAAGGTAGGTAAGATCCGGGAAATCCTTAATTCGAGTTAAGATCACATGAAACAGTGTATGAATCCTATATTCTTTACTTAAATGAGACTAGAGTGGTAAATGTGTGTTATACAAGGCAGAATACCATTGAAATAGAGAAAGAAACAGGTTCGGTAGCTTTGGAAAGCCTTACACTTCACTGAAATGTAGTACTACACTCTATAACATAGTTGAGAGACAATGTTCCCGAGCTGCCTCAGTTCATAACAGTGTGTAGGAAGTTGTTTGATAAAGTGGGCAAAGGTTATACTTGGAACAGAAGGCAGAATATAGGAAACTACATGAAACCATGGATAATTTAGATAAAATGACTGTAAACATATGAGAACTTCTTTAGAACAGGTCAAAGAGATTCTCCAAGTCAGTTCTTAGTGTAGAAAAGGTAGCTAAGATGTGAAATCCTTAATTCGAGTTAAGATCACATGAAACACTGTATGAATCCTATATTCTTTACTTAAAGGAGACTAGAGTGGTAAAAGTGTGTTATACAAGGCAGAATGCCATTGAAATAGAGAAAGAAACACGTTCGGCAGCTTTGGAAAGCCTTATACTTCACTGAAATGTAGTACTACACTCTATAACACAGTTGAGAGACAATGTTCCCAAGCTGCCTCAGTTTATAACAGTGTGTAGGAAGTCGTTTGATAAAGTGGGCAAAGCTTATACTTGGACCAGAAGGCAGAATATAGGAAACTACATGAAAACTTGGATAATTCAGAGAAAATGACTGTAAACAGATGATAACTTGTTTAGAACAGCTCAAAGAGATTGTCCAAGTCAGTTCTTAGTGTAGACAAGGTAGCTAAGATCCGGGAAATCCTTAATTCGAGTTAAGATCACATGAAACACTGTATGAATCCTATATTCTTTATTTAAAGGAGACTAGAGTGGTAAAAGTGTGTTATACAAGGCAGAATACCATTGAAATAGAGAAAGAAACACCTTCGGCAGCTTTGGAAAGCCTTACACTTCACTGAAAAGTAGTACTACACTCTATTACACAGTTGAGAGACAATGTTCCCGAGCTGCCTCAGTTCATAACAGTGTGTAGGAAGTTGTTGATAAAGTGGGCAAAGCTTATACTTGGACCAGAAGGCAGAATATAGGAAACTACATGAAAACATGGATAATTCAGAGAAAATGACTGTAAACAGATGAGAACTTGTTTAGAATAGCTCAAAGAGATTCTCCAAGTCAGTTCTTAGTGTAGAAAAGGTAGCTAAGATCCGGGAAATCCTTAATTCGAGTTAAGAGCACATGAAACACTGTTTGAATCCTATATTCTTTACTTAAAGGAGACTAGAGTGGTAAAAGTGTGTTATACAAGGCAGAATACCATTGAAATAGAGAAAGAAACACGTTCGGCAGCTTTGGAAAGCCTTACACTTCACTGAAATGTAGTACTACACTCTATTACACAGTTGAGAGACAATGTTCCCGAGCTGCCACAGTTCATAACAGTGTGTAGGAAATTGTTTGATTAAGTGTGCAAAGCTTATACTTGGACCAGAAGGCAGAATATAGGAAACTACATGAAAACATGGATAAATCATAGAAAATGATAGTAAACAGATGAGAACTTGTTTAGAACAGCTCAAAGAGATTCTCCAAGTCAGTTCTTAGTGTAGAAAAGGTAGCTAAAATCTGGGAAATCCTTAATTCGAGTTAAGATCACATGAAACAGTGTATGAATCCTATATTCTTTACTTAAAGGAGACTAGAGTGGTAAATGTGTGTTATACAAGGCAGAATACCATTGAAATAGAGAAAGAAACACGTTCGGCAGCTTTGGAAAGGCTTACACTTCACTGAAATTTAGTACTACACTCTATAACACAGTTGAGAGACAATGTTCCCGAGCTGCCTCAGTTCATAACAGTGTGTAGGAAGTTGTTTGATAAAGTGGGCAAAGCTTATACTTGGACCAGAAGGCAGAATATAGGAAACTACATGAAAACATGGATAATTCAGAGAAAATGACTGTAAACAGATGAGAACTTGTTTAGAACAGCTCAATGAGATTCTCCAAGTCAGTTCTTAGTTTAGAAAAGGTAGCTAAGTTCCGGGAAATCCTTAATTCGAGTTAAGATCACATGAAACAATGTTTGAATCCTATATTCTTTACTTAAAGGAGACTAGAGTGGTAAAAGTGTGTTATACAAGGCAGAATGCCATTGAAATAGAGAAAGAAACACGTTCGGCAGCTTTGGAAAGCCTTATACTTCACTGAAATGTAGTACTACACTCTATAACACAGTTGAGAGACAATGTTCCCAAGCTGCCTCAGTTTATAACAGTGTGTAGGAAGTCGTTTGATAAAGTGGGCAAAGCTTATACTTGGACCAGAAGGCAGAATATAGGAAACTACATGAAAACTTGGATAATTCAGAGAAAATGACTGTAAACAGATGATAACTTGTTTAGAACAGCTCAAAGAGATTGTCCAAGTCAGTTCTTAGTGTAGACAAGGTAGCTAAGATCCGGGAAATCCTTAATTCGAGTTAAGATCACATGAAACACTGTATGAATCCTATATTCTTTATTTAAAGGAGACTAGAGTGGTAAAAGTGTGTTATACAAGGCAGAATACCATTGAAATAGAGAAAGAAACACCTTCGGCAGCTTTGGAAAGCCTTACACTTCACTGAAAAGTAGTACTACACTCTATTACACAGTTGAGAGACAATATTCCCGAGCTGCCTCAGTTCATAACAGTGTGTAGGAAGTTGTTGATAAAGTGGGCAAAGCTTATACTTGGACCAGAAGGCAGAATATAGGAAACTACATGAAAACTTGGATAATTCAGAGAAAATGACTGTAAACAGATGATAACTTGTTTAGAACAGCTCAAAGAGATTGTCCAAGTCAGTTCTTAGTGTAGACAAGGTAGCTAAGATCCGGGAAATCCTTAATTCGAGTTAAGATCACATGAAACACTGTATGAATCCTATATTCTTTATTTAAAGGAGACTAGAGTGGTAAAAGTGTGTTATACAAGGCAGAATACCATTGAAATAGAGAAAGAAACACCTTCGGCAGCTTTGGAAAGCCTTACACTTCACTGAAAAGTAGTACTACACTCTATTACACAGTTGAGAGACAATGTTCCCGAGCTGCCTCAGTTCATAACAGTGTGTAGGAAGTTGTTGATAAAGTGGGCAAAGCTTATACTTGGACCAGAAGGCAGAATATAGGAAACTACATGAAAACATGGATAATTCAGAGAAAATGACTGTAAACAGATGAGAACTTGTTTAGAATAGCTCAAAGAGATTCTCCAAGTCAGTTCTTAGTGTAGAAAAGGTAGCTAAGATCCGGGAAATCCTTAATTCGAGTTAAGAGCACATGAAACACTGTTTGAATCCTATATTCTTTACTTAAAGGAGACTAGAGTGGTAAAAGTGTGTTATACAAGGCAGAATACCATTGAAATAGAGAAAGAAACACGTTCCGCAGCTTTGGAAAGCCTAACACTTCACTGAAATGTAGTACTACACTCTATTACACAGTTGAGAGACAATGTTCCCGAGCTGCCTCAGTTCATAACAGTGTGTAGGAAGTTGTTTGATTAAGTGTGCAAAGCTTATACTTGGACCAGAAGGCAGAATATAGGAAACTACATGAAAACATGGATAATTCAGAGAAAATGACTGTAAACAGATGATAACTTGTTTAGAACAGCTCAAAGAGATTCTCCAAGTCAGTTCTTAGTGTAGACAAGGTAGGTAAGATCCGGGAAATCCTTAATTCGAGTTAAGATCACATGAAACAGTGTATGAATCCTATATTCTTTACTTAAATGAGACTAGAGTGGTAAATGTGTGTTATACAAGGCAGAATACCATTGAAATAGAGAAAGAAACAGGTTCGGTAGCTTTGGAAAGCCTTACACTTCACTGAAATGTAGTACTACACTCTATAACATAGTTGAGAGACAATGTTCCCGAGCTGCCTCAGTTCATAACAGTGTGTAGGAAGTTGTTTGATAAAGTGGGCAAAGGTTATACTTGGAACAGAAGGCAGAATATAGGAAACTACATGAAACCATGGATAATTTAGATAAAATGACTGTAAACATATGAGAACTTCTTTAGAACAGGTCAAAGAGATTCTCCAAGTCAGTTCTTAGTGTAGAAAAGGTAGCTAAGATGTGAAATCCTTAATTCGAGTTAAGATCACATGAAACACTGTATGAATCCTATATTCTTTACTTAAAGGAGACTAGAGTGGTAAAAGTGTGTTATACAAGGCAGAATGCCATTGAAATAGAGAAAGAAACACGTTCGGCAGCTTTGGAAAGCCTTATACTTCACTGAAATGTAGTACTACACTCTATAACACAGTTGAGAGACAATGTTCCCAAGCTGCCTCAGTTTATAACAGTGTGTAGGAAGTCGTTTGATAAAGTGGGCAAAGCTTATACTTGGACCAGAAGGCAGAATATAGGAAACTACATGAAAACTTGGATAATTCAGAGAAAATGACTGTAAACAGATGATAACTTGTTTAGAACAGCTCAAAGAGATTGTCCAAGTCAGTTCTTAGTGTAGACAAGGTAGCTAAGATCCGGGAAATCCTTAATTCGAGTTAAGATCACATGAAACACTGTATGAATCCTATATTCTTTATTTAAAGGAGACTAGAGTGGTAAAAGTGTGTTATACAAGGCAGAATACCATTGAAATAGAGAAAGAAACACGTTCGGCAGCTTTGGAAAGCCTTACACTTCACTGAAAAGTAGTACTACACTCTATTACACAGTTGAGAGACAATGTTCCCGAGCTGCCTCAGTTCATAACAGTGTGTAGGAAGTTGTTGATAAAGTGGGCAAAGCTTATACTTGGACCAGAAGGCAGAATATAGGAAACTACATGAAAACATGGATAATTCAGAGAAAATGACTGTAAACAGATGAGAACTTGTTTAGAATAGCTCAAAGAGATTCTCCAAGTCAGTTCTTAGTGTAGAAAAGGTAGCTAAGATCCGGGAAATCCTTAATTCGAGTTAAGAGCACATGAAACACTGTTTGAATCCTATATTCTTTACTTAAAGGAGACTAGAGTGGTAAAAGTGTGTTATACAAGGCAGAATACCATTGAAATAGAGAAAGAAACACGTTCGGCAGCTTTGGAAAGCCTTACACTTCACTGAAATGTAGTACTACACTCTATTACACAGTTGAGAGACAATGTTCCCGAGCTGCCACAGTTCATAACAGTGTGTAGGAAATTGTTTGATTAAGTGTGCAAAGCTTATACTTGGACCAGAAGGCAGAATATAGGAAACTACATGAAAACATGGATAAATCATAGAAAATGATAGTAAACAGATGAGAACTTGTTTAGAACAGCTCAAAGAGATTCTCCAAGTCAGTTCTTAGTGTAGAAAAGGTAGCTAAAATCTGGGAAATCCTTAATTCGAGTTAAGATCACATGAAACAGTGTATGAATCCTATATTCTTTACTTAAAGGAGACTAGAGTGGTAAATGTGTGTTATACAAGGCAGAATACCATTGAAATAGAGAAAGAAACACGTTCGGCAGCTTTGGAAAGGCTTACACTTCACTGAAATTTAGTACTACACTCTATAACACAGTTGAGAGACAATGTTCCCGAGCTGCCTCAGTTCATAACAGTGTGTAGGAAGTTGTTTGATAAAGTGGGCAAAGCTTATACTTGGACCAGAAGGCAGAATATAGGAAACTACATGAAAACATGGATAATTCAGAGAAAATGACTGTAAACAGATGAGAACTTGTTTAGAACAGCTCAATGAGATTCTCCAAGTCAGTTCTTAGTTTAGAAAAGGTAGCTAAGTTCCGGGAAATCCTTAATTCGAGTTAAGATCACATGAAACAATGTTTGAATCCTATATTCTTTACTTAAAGGAGACTAGAGTGGTAAAAGTGTGTTATACAAGGCAGAATGCCATTGAAATAGAGAAAGAAACACGTTCGGCAGCTTTGGAAAGCCTTATACTTCACTGAAATGTAGTACTACACTCTATAACACAGTTGAGAGACAATGTTCCCAAGCTGCCTCAGTTTATAACAGTGTGTAGGAAGTAGTTTGATAAAGTGGGCAAAGCTTATACTTGGACCAGAAGGCAGAATATAGGAAACTACATGAAAACTTGGATAATTCAGAGAAAATGACTGTAAACAGATGATAACTTGTTTAGAACAGCTCAAAGAGATTGTCCAAGTCAGTTCTTAGTGTAGACAAGGTAGCTAAGATCCGGGAAATCCTTAATTCGAGTTAAGATCACATGAAACACTGTATGAATCCTATATTCTTTATTTAAAGGAGACTAGAGTGGTAAAAGTGTGTTATACAAGGCAGAATACCATTGAAATAGAGAAAGAAACACCTTCGGCAGCTTTGGAAAGCCTTACACTTCACTGAAAAGTAGTACTACACTCTATTACACAGTTGAGAGACAATGTTCCCGAGCTGCCTCAGTTCATAACAGTGTGTAGGAAGTTGTTGATAAAGTGGGCAAAGCTTATACTTGGACCAGAAGGCAGAATATAGGAAACTACATGAAAACATGGATAATTTAGATAAAATGACTGTAAACATATGAGAACTTCTTTAGAACAGGTCAAAGAGATTCTCCAAGTCAGTTCTTAGTGTAGAAAAGGTAGCTAAGATGTGAAATCCTTAATTCGAGTTAAGATCACATGAAACACTGTATGAATCCTATATTCTTTACTTAAAGGAGACTAGAGTCGTAAAAGTGTGTTATACAAGGCAGAATGCCATTGAAATAGAGAAAGAAACACGTTCGGCAGCTTTGGAAAGCCTTATACTTCACTGAAATGTAGTACTACACTCTATAACACAGTTGAGAGACAATGTTCCCAAGCTGCCTCAGTTTATAACAGTGTGTAGGAAGTCGTTTGATAAAGTGGGCAAAGCTTATACTTGGACCAGAAGGCAGAATATAGGAAACTACATGAAAACTTGGATAATTCAGAGAAAATGACTGTAAACAGATGATAACTTGTTTAGAACAGCTCAAAGAGATTGTCCAAGTCAGTTCTTAGTGTAGACAAGGTAGCTAAGATCCGGGAAATCCTTAATTGGAGTTAAGATCACATGAAACACTGTATGAATCCTATATTCTTTATTTAAAGGAGACTAGAGTGGTAAAAGTGTGTTATACAAGGCAGAATACCATTGAAATAGAGAAAGAAACACGTTCGGCAGCTTTGGAAAGCCTTATACTTCACTGAAAAGTAGTACTACACTCTATTACACAGTTGAGAGACAATGTTCCCGAGCTGCCTCAGTTCATAACAGTGTGTAGGAAGTTGTTGATAAAGTGGGCAAAGCTTATACTTGGACCAGAAGGCAGAATATAGGAAACTACATGAAAACATGGATAATTCAGAGAAAATGACTGTAAACAGATGAGAACTTGTTTAGAATAGCTCAAAGAGATTCTCCAAGTCAGTTCTTAGTGTAGAAAAGGTAGCTAAGATCCGGGAAATCCTTAATTCGAGTTAAGAGCACATGAAACACTGTTTGAATCCTATATTCTTTACTTAAAGGAGACTAGAGTGGTAAAAGTGTGTTATACAAGGCAGAATACCATTGAAATAGAGAAAGAAACACGTTCGGCAGCTTTGGAAAGCCTTACACTTCACTGAAATGTAGTACTACACTCTATTACACAGTTGAGAGACAATGTTCCCGAGCTGCCACAGTTCATAACAGTGTGTAGGAAATTGTTTGATTAAGTGTGCAAAGCTTATACTTGGACCAGAAGGCAGAATATAGGAAACTACATGAAAACATGGATAAATCATAGAAAATGATAGTAAACAGATGAGAACTTGTTTAGAACAGCTCAAAGAGATTCTCCAAGTCAGTTCTTAGTGTAGAAAAGGTAGCTAAAATCTGGGAAATCCTTAATTCGAGTTAAGATCACATGAAACAGTGTATGAATCCTATATTCTTTACTTAAAGGAGACTAGAGTGGTAAAAGTGTGTTATAGAAGGCAGAATGCCATTGAAATAGAGAAAGAAACACGTTCGGCAGCTTTGGAAAGCCTTATACTTCACTGAAATGTAGTACTACACTCTATAACACAGTTGAGAGACAATGTTCCCAAGCTGCCTCAGTTTATAACAGTGTGTAGGAAGTAGTTTGATAAAGTGGGCAAAGCTTATACTTGGACCAGAAGGCAGAATATAGGAAACTACATGAAAACTTGGATAATTCAGAGAAAATGACTGTAAACAGATGATAACTTGTTTAGAACAGCTCAAAGAGATTGTCCAAGTCAGTTCTTAGTGTAGACAAGGTAGCTAAGATCCGGGAAATCCTTAATTCGAGTTAAGATCACATGAAACACTGTATGAATCCTATATTCTTTATTTAAAGGAGACTAGAGTGGTAAAAGTGTGTTATACAAGGCAGAATACCATTGAAATAGAGAAAGAAACACCTTCGGCAGCTTTGGAAAGCCTTACACTTCACTGAAAAGTAGTACTACACTCTATTAAACAGTTGAGAGACAATGTTCCCGAGCTGCCTCAGTTCATAACAGTGTGTAGGAAGTTGTTGATAAAGTGGGCAAAGCTTATACTTGGACCAGAAGGCAGAATATAGGAAACTACATGAAAACTTGGATAATTCAGAGAAAATGACTGTAAACAGATGATAACTTGTTTAGAACAGCTCAAAGAGATTGTCCAAGTCAGTTCTTAGTGTAGACAAGGTAGCTAAGATCCGGGAAATCCTTAATTCGAGTTAAGATCACATGAAACACTGTATGAATCCTATATTCTTTATTTAAAGGAGACTAGAGTGGTAAAAGTGTGTTATACAAGGCAGAATACCATTGAAATAGAGAAAGAAACACCTTCGGCAGCTTTGGAAAGCCTTACACTTCACTGAAAAGTAGTACTACACTCTATTAAACAGTTGAGAGACAATGTTCCCGAGCTGCCTCAGTTCATAACAGTGTGTAGGAAGTTGTTGATAAAGTGGGCAAAGCTTATACTTGGACCAGAAGGCAGAATATAGGAAACTACATGAAAACTTGGATAATTCAGAGAAAATGACTGTAAACAGATGATAACTTGTTTAGAACAGCTCAAAGAGATTGTCCAAGTCAGTTCTTAGTGTAGACAAGGTAGCTAAGATCCGGGAAATCCTTAATTCGAGTTAAGATCACATGAAACACTGTATGAATCCTATATTCTTTATTTAAAGGAGACTAGAGTGGTAAAAGTGTGTTATACAAGGCAGAATACCATTGAAATAGAGAAAGAAACACCTTCGGCAGCTTTGGAAAGCCTTACACTTCACTGAAAAGTAGTACTACACTCTATTACACAGTTGAGAGACAATGTTCCCGAGCTGCCTCAGTTCATAACAGTGTGTAGGAAGTTGTTGATAAAGTGGGCAAAGCTTATACTTGGACCAGAAGGCAGAATATAGGAAACTACATGAAAACATGGATAATTCAGAGAAAATGACTGTAAACAGATGAGAACTTGTTTAGAATAGCTCAAAGAGATTCTCCAAGTCAGTTCTTAGTGTAGAAAAGGTAGCTAAGATCCGGGAAATCCTTAATTCGAGTTAAGAGCACATGAAACACTGTTTGAATCCTATATTCTTTACTTAAAGGAGACTAGAGTGGTAAAAGTGTGTTATACAAGGCAGAATACCATTGAAATAGAGAAAGAAACACGTTCGGCAGCTTTGGAAAGGCTTACACTTCACTGAAATTTAGTACTACACTCTATAACACAGTTGAGAGACAATGTTCCCGAGCTGCCTCAGTTCATAACAGTGTGTAGGAAGTTGTTTGATAAAGTGGGCAAAGCTTATACTTGGACCAGAAGGCAGAATATAGGAAACTACATGAAAACATGGATAATTCAGAGAAAATGACTGTAAACAGATGGGAACTTGTTTAGAACAGCTCAATGAGATTCTCCAAGTCAGTTCTTAGTTTAGAAAAGGTAGCTAAGTTCCGGGAAATCCTTAATTCGAGTTAAGATCACATGAAACACTGTATGAATCCTATATTCTTTACTTAAAAGAGACTAGAGTGGTAAAAGTGTGTTATACAAGGCAGAATGCCATTGAAATAGAGAAAGAAACACGTTCGGCAGCTTTGGAAAGCCTTACACTTCACTGAAATGTAGTACTACACTCTATAACACAGTTGAGAGACAATGTTCCCGAGCTGCCTCAGTTCATAACAGTGTGTAGGAAGTTGTTTGATAAAGTGGGCAAAGCTTATACTTGGACCAGAAGGCAGAATATAGGAAACTACATGAAAACTTGGATAATTCAGAGAAAATGACTGTAAACAGATGATAACTTGTTTAGAACAGCTCAAAGAGATTGTCCAAGTCAGTTCTTAGTGTAGAAAAGGTATCTAAGATTCGATAAATCCTTAATTCGAGTTAAGATCACATGAAACAGTGTATGAATCCTATATTCTTTACTTAAAGGAGACTAGAGTGGTAAATGTGTGTTATACAAGGCAGAATACCAATGAAGTAGAGAAAGAAACACGTTCGGCAGCTTTGGAAAGCCTTACACTTCACTGAAATGTAGTACTACACTCTATAACACAGTTGAGAGACAATGTTCCCGAGCTGCCTCAGTTCATAACAGTGTGTAGGAAGTTGTTTGATAAACTGGGCAAAGCTTATACATGGACCAGAAGGCAGAATATTGGAAACTACATGAAAACATGGATAATTCATAGCAAATGACTGTAATGAGATGAGAACTTGTTTAGAGCAGCTCAAAGAGATTCTACAAGTCAGTTCTTAGTGTAGAAAAGGTAGCTAAGATCCGGGAAATCCTAAATTCGAGTTAAGATCACATGAAACAGTGTTTGAATCCTATATTCTTTACTTAAAGGAGACTAGAGTGGTAAATGTGTGTTATACAAGGCAGAAAACCATTGAAATAGAGCAAGAAACACGTTCGGCAGCTTTGGAAATCCTTACACTTCACTGAAATGTAGTACTACACTCTATAACACAGTTGAGGGACAATGTTCCCGAGCTGCCTCAGTTCATAACAGTGTGTAGGAAGTTGTTTGATAAACTGGGCAAAGCTTATACTTGGATCAGAAGGCAGAATATAGGAAACTACATGAAAACTTGGATACTTCAGAGAAAATGACTGTAAAGAGATGAGAACTTGTTTAGAACAGCTCAAAGAGATTCTCCAAGTCAGTTCTTAGTGTAGAAAAGGTATCTAAGATTCGGAAAATCCTTAATTCGAGTTAAGATCACAGGAAACACTGTATGAATCCTATGTTCTTTACTTAAAGGAGACTAGAGTGGTAAATGTGTGTTATATAAGGCAGAATACCATTTAAATAGAGAAAGAAACACGTTCGGTAGCTTTGGAAAGCCTTATACTTAACTGAAATGTAGTACTACACTCTATAACACAGTTGAGAGACAATGTTCCCGAGCTGCCTCAGTTCATAACAGTTTGTAGGAAGTTGTTTGATAAAGTGGGCAAAGCTTATACTTGGACCGGAAGGCAGAATATTGGAAACTACATGAAAATTTGGATAATTCAGAGAAAATGACTTTAAACAGATGAGAACTTGTTTAGAACAGCTCCAAGAGATTCTCCAAGTCAGTTCTTAGTGTAGAAAAGGTAGCTAAGATCCGGGAAATCCTTAATTCGAGTTCAGATCACATAAAACAGTGTATGAATCCTATATTCTTTACTTAAAGGAGACTTGAGTGGTAAAAGTGTGTTATACAAGGCAGAATACCATTGAAATAGAGAAAGAAAAATGATCGGCAGCTTTGGAAAGCCATACACTTCACTGAAATGTAGTACTACACTCTATAACACAGTTGAGAGACAATGTTCCTGAGCTTCCTCAGTTCATAACAGTGTGTAGGAAGTTGTTTGATAAAGTGGGCAAAGCTTATACTTGGACCAGAAGGAGAATATAGGAAACTACATGAAAACATGGATAATTCAGAGAAAATGACTGTAAGCAGATGAGAACTTGTTTAGAACAGCTCAAAGAGATTCTCAAAGCCAGTTCTTAGTGTAGAAAAGGTAGCTAAGACTCGGGAAATCCTTAATTCGAGTTAAGATCACATGAAACACTGTATGAATCCTATATTCTTTACTTAAAGGAGACTAGAGTCGTAAATGTGTGTTATACAAGGCAGAATACCATTGAAATAGAGAAAGAAACACGTTCGGCAGCTTTGGAAATCCTTACACTTCACTGAAATGTAGTACTACACTCTATAACACAGTTGAGGGACAATGTTCCCGAGCTGCCTCAGTTCATTACAGTGTGTAGGAAGTTTTTTGATAAACTGGGCAAAGCTTATACTTGGATCAGAAGGCAGAATATAGGAAACTACATGAAAACTTGGATACTTCAGAGAAAATGACTGTAAAGAGATGAGAACTTGTTTAGAAAAGCTCAAAGAGATTCTCAAAGTCAGTTCTTAGTGTAGAAAAGGTAGCTAAGATCCGGAAAATCCTTAAATCGACTTAAGATCACATGAAACACTGTATGAATCCTATATTCTTTACTTAAAGGAGACTAGAGTGGTAAATGTGTGTTATACAAGGCAGAATACCATTGAAATAGAGAAAGAAACACGTTCGGTAGCTTTGGAAAGCCTTACACTTCACTGAAATGTAGTACTACACTCTATAACACAGTTGAGAGACAATGTTCCCAAGCTGCCTCAGTTTATAACATTGTGTAGGAAGTAGTTTGATAAAATGGGCAAAGCTTATACTTGGACCAGAAGGCAGAATATAGGAAACTACATGAAAACTTGGATAATTCAGAGAAAATGACTGTAAACAGATGATAACTTGTTTAGAACAGCTCAAAGAGATTGTCCAAGTCAGTTCTTAGTGTAGAAAAGGTATCTAAGATTCGATAAATCCTTAATTCGAGTTAAGATCACATGAAACAGTGTATGAATCCTATATTCTTTACTTAAAGGAGACTAGAGTGGTAAATGTGTGTTATACAAGGCAGAATACCAATGAAGTAGAGAAAGAAACACGTTCGGCAGCTTTGGAAAGCCTTACACTTCACTGAAATGTAGTACTACACTCTATAACACAGTTGAGAGACAATGTTCCCGAGCTGCCTCAGTTCATAACAGTGTGTAGGAAGTTGTTTGATAAACTGGGCAAAGCTTATACATGGACCAGAAGGCAGAATATTGGAAACTACATGAAAACATGGATAATTCATAGAAAATGACTGTAATGAGATGAGAACTTGTTTAGAGCAGCTCAAAGAGATTCTACAAGTCAGTTCTTAGTGTAGAAAAGGTAGCTAAGATCCGGGAAATCCTAAATTCGAGTTAAGATCACATGAAACAGTGTTTGAATCCTATATTCTTTACTTAAAGGAGACTAGAGTGGTAAATGTGTGTTATACAAGGCAGAAAACCATTGAAATAGAGCAAGAAACACGTTCGGCAGCTTTGGAAATCCTTACACTTCACTGAAATGTAGTACTACACTGTATAACACAGTTGAGGGACAATGTTCCCGAGCTGCCTCAGTTCATAACAGTGTGTAGGAAGTTGTTTGATAAACTGGGCAAAGCTTATACTTGGATCAGAAGGCAGAATATAGGAAACTACATGAAAACTTGGATACTTCAGAGAAAATGACTGTAAAGAGATGAGAACTTGTTTAGAACAGCTCAAAGAGATTCTCCAAGTCAGTTCTTAGTGTAGAAAAGGTATCTAAGATTCGGAAAATCCTTAATTCGAGTTAAGATCACAGGAAACACTGTATGAATCCTATGTTCTTTACTTAAAGGAGACTAGAGTGGTAAATGTGTGTTATATAAGGCAGAATACCATTTAAATAGAGAAAGAAACACGTTCGGTAGCTTTGGAAAGCCTTATACTTAACTGAAATGTAGTACTACACTCTATAACACAGTTGAGAGACAATGTTCCCGAGCTGCCTCAGTTCATAACAGTTTGTAGGAAGTTGTTTGATAAAGTGGGCAAAGCTTATACTTGGACCGGAAGGCAGAATATTGGAAACTACATGAAAATTTGGATAATTCAGAGAAAATGACTTTAAACAGATGAGAACTTGTTTAGAACAGCTCCAAGAGATTCTCCAAGTCAGTTCTTAGTGTAGAAAAGGTAGCTAAGATCCGGAAAATCCTTAAATCGACTTAATATCACATGAAACACTGTATGAATCCTATATTCTTTACTTAAAGGAGACTAGAGTGGTAAATGTGTGTTATACAAGGCAGAATACCATTGAAATAGAGAAAGAAACACGTTCGGTAGCTTTGGAAAGCCTTACACTTCACTGAAATGTAGTACTACACTCTATAACACAGTTGAGAGACAATGTTCCCAAGCTGCCTCAGTTTATAACATTGTGTAGGAAGTAGTTTGATAAAATGGGCAAAGCTTATACTTGGACCAGAAGGCAGAATATAGGAAACTACATGAAAACTTGGATAATTCAGAGAAAATGACTGTAAACAGATGATAACTTGTTTAGAACAGCTCAAAGAGATTGTCCAAGTCAGTTCTTAGTGTAGAAAAGGTATCTAAGATTCGATAAATCCTTAATTCGAGTTAAGATCACATGAAACAGTGTATGAATCCTATATTCTTTACTTAAAGGAGACTAGAGTGGTAAATGTGTGTTATACAAGGCAGAATACCAATGAAGTAGAGAAAGAAACACGTTCGGCAGCTTTGGAAAGCCTTACACTTCACTGAAATGTAGTACTACACTCTATAACACAGTTGAGAGACAATGTTCCCGAGCTGCCTCAGTTCATAACAGTGTGTAGGAAGTTGTTTGATAAACTGGGCAAAGCTTATACATGGACCAGAAGGCAGAATATTGGAAACTACATGAAAACATGGATAATTCATAGAAAATGACTGTAATGAGATGAGAACTTGTTTAGAGCAGCTCAAAGAGATTCTACAAGTCAGTTCTTAGTGTAGAAAAGGTAGCTAAGATCCGGGAAATCCTAAATTCGAGTTAAGATCACATGAAACAGTGTTTGAATCCTATATTCTTTACTTAAAGGAGACTAGAGTGGTAAATGTGTGTTATACAAGGCAGAAAACCATTGAAATAGAGCAAGAAACACGTTCGGCAGCTTTGGAAATCCTTACACTTCACTGAAATGTAGTACTACACTGTATAACACAGTTGAGGGACAATGTTCCCGAGCTGCCTCAGTTCATAACAGTGTGTAGGAAGTTGTTTGATAAACTGGGCAAAGCTTATACTTGGATCAGAAGGCAGAATATAGGAAACTACATGAAAACTTGGATACTTCAGAGAAAATGACTGTAAAGAGATGAGAACTTGTTTAGAACAGCTCAAAGAGATTCTCCAAGTCAGTTCTTAGTGTAGAAAAGGTATCTAAGATTCGGAAAATCCTTAATTCGAGTTAAGATCACAGGAAACACTGTATGAATCCTATGTTCTTTACTTAAAGGAGACTAGAGTGGTAAATGTGTGTTATATAAGGCAGAATACCATTTAAATAGAGAAAGAAACACGTTCGGTAGCTTTGGAAAGCCTTATACTTAACTGAAATGTAGTACTACACTCTATAACACAGTTGAGAGACAATGTTCCCGAGCTGCCTCAGTTCATAACAGTTTGTAGGAAGTTGTTTGATAAAGTGGGCAAAGCTTATACTTGGACCGGAAGGCAGAATATTGGAAACTACATGAAAATTTGGATAATTCAGAGAAAATGACTTTAAACAGATGAGAACTTGTTTAGAACAGCTCCAAGAGATTCTCCAAGTCAGTTCTTAGTGTAGAAAAGGTAGCTAAGATCCGGGAAATCCTTAATTCGAGTTCAGATCACATAAAACAGTGTATGAATCCTATATTCTTTACTTAAAGGAGACTTGAGTCTTAAAAGTGTGTTATACAAGGCAGAATACCATTGAAATAGAGAAAGAAAAATGATCGGCAGCTTTGGAAAGCCATACACTTCACTGAAATGTAGTACTACACTCTATAACACAGTTGAGAGACAATGTTCCTGAGCTTCCTCAGTTCATAACAGTGTGTAGGAAGTTGTTTGATAAAGTGGGCAAAGCTTATACTTGGACCAGAAGGAGAATATAGGAAACTACATGAAAACATGGATAATTCAGAGAAAATGACTGTAAGCAGATGAGAACTTGTTTAGAACAGCTCAAAGAGATTCTCAAAGCCAGTTCTTAGTGTAGAAAAGGTAGCTAAGACTCGGGAAATCATTAATTCGAGTTAAGATCACATGAAACACTGTATGAATCCTATATTCTTTACTTAAAGGAGACTAGAGTCGTAAATGTGTGTTATACAAGGCAGAATACCATTGAAATAGAGAAAGAAACACGTTCGGCAGCTTTGGAAATCCTTACACTTCACTGAAATGTAGTACTACACTCTATAACACAGTTGAGGGACAATGTTCCCGAGCTGCCTCAGTTCATTACAGTGTGTAGGAAGTTTTTTGATAAACTGGGCAAAGCTTATACTTGGATCAGAAGGCAGAATATAGGAAACTACATGAAAACTTGGATACTTCAGAGAAAATGACTGTAAAGAGATGAGAACTTGTTTAGAAAAGCTCAAAGAGATTCTCAAAGTCAGTTCTTAGTGTAGAAAAGGTAGCTAAGATCCGGAAAATCCTTAAATCGACTTAAGATCACATGAAACACTGTATGAATCCTATATTCTTTACTTAAAGGAGACTAGAGTGGTAAATGTGTGTTATACAAGGCAGAATACCATTGAAATAGAGAAAGAAACACGTTCGGTAGCTTTGGAAAGCCTTACACTTCACTGAAATGTAGTACTACACTCTATAAAACAGTTGAGAGACAATGTTCCCGAGCTGCCTCAGTTCATAACAGTGTGTAGGAAGTTGTTTGATAAACTGGGCAAAGCTTATACATGGACCAGAAGGCAGAATATTGGAAACTACATGAAAACATGGATAATTCATAGAAAATGACTGTAATGAGATGAGAACTTGTTTAGAGCAGCTCAAAGAGATTCTACAAGTCAGTTCTTAGTGTAGAAAAGGTAGCTAAGATCCGGGAAATCCTAAATTCGAGTTAAGATCACATGAAACAGTGTTTGAATCCTATATTCTTTACTTAAAGGAGACTAGAGTGGTAAATGTGTGTTATACAAGGCAGAAAACCATTGAAATAGAGCAAGAAACACGTTCGGCAGCTTTGGAAATCCTTACACTTCACTGAAATGTAGTACTACACTCTATAACACAGTTGAGGGACAATGTTCCCGAGCTGCCTCAGTTCATAACAGTGTGTAGGAAGTTGTTTGATAAACTGGGCAAAGCTTATACTTGGATCAGAAGGCAGAATATAGGAAACTACATGAAAACTTGGATACTTCAGAGAAAATGACTGTAAAGAGATGAGAACTTGTTTAGAACAGCTCAAAGAGATTCTCCAAGTCAGTTCTTAGTGTAGAAAAGGTATCTAAGATTCGGAAAATCCTTAATTCGAGTTAAGATCACAGGAAACACTGTATGAATCCTATGTTCTTTACTTAAAGGAGACTAGAGTGGTAAATGTGTGTTATACAAGGCAGAATACCATTTAAATAGAGAAAGAAACACGTTCGGTAGCTTTGGAAAGCCTTATACTTAACTGAAATGTAGTACTACACTCTATAACACAGTTGAGAGACAATGTTCCCGAGCTGCCTCAGTTCATAACAGTTTGTAGGAAGTTGTTTGATAAAGTGGGCAAAGCTTATACTTGGACCGGAAGGCAGAATATTGGAAACTACATGAAAATTTGGATAATTCAGAGAAAATGACTGTAAAGAGATTAGAACTTGTTTAGAGCAGCTCAAAGAGATTCTCCAAGTCAGTACTTAGTGTAGAAAATGTAGCTAAGATCCGGGAAATCCTTAATTCGAGTTAAGATCACATGAAACACTGTATGAATCCTATATTCTTTACTTAAAGGACACTAGAGTGGTAAATGTGTGTTATACAAGGCAGAATACCATTGAAATAGAGAAAGAAACATGTTTGGCAGCTTTGGAAATCCTTACACTTAACTGAAATGTAGTACTACACTCTATAACACAGTTGAGGGACAATGTTCCCGAGCTGCCTCAGTTCATAACAGTGTGTAGGAAGTTGTTTGATAAACTGGGCAAAGCTTATACATGGACCAGAAGGCAGAATATAGGAAACTACATGAAAACATGGATAATTCATAGAAAATGACTGTAAAGAGATGAGAACTTGTTTAGAGCAGCTCAAAGAGATTCTACAAGTCAGTTCATAGTGTAGAAAAGGTAGCTAAGATCTGGGAAATCCTTCATCCGAGTTAAGATCACATGAAACACTGTATGAATCCTATATTCTTTACTTAAAGGAGACTAGAGTGGTAAATGTGTGTTATACAAGGCAGAATACCATTGAAATAGAGCAAGAAACACGTTCGGCAGCTTTTGAAATCCTTACACTTCAATGAAATGTAGTACTACACTCTATAACACAGTTGAGAGACAATGTTCCCGAGCTGCCTCAGTTCATAACAGTGTGTAGGAAGTTGTTTGATAAACTGGGCAATGCTTATACTTGGATCAGAAGGCAGAATATAGGAAACTACATGAAAACTTGGATACTTCAGAGAAAATGACTGTAAAGAGATGAGAACTTGTTTAGAACAGCTCAAAGAGATTCTCCAAGTTAGTTCTTAGTGTAGAAAAGGTATTTAAGATTCGGGAAGTCCTTAATTTGAGTTAAGATCTCATGAAACAGTGTATGAATCCTATATTCTTTACTTAAAGGAGACTTGAGTGGTAAAAGTGTGTTATACAAGGCAGAATACCATTGAAATAGAGAAAGAAACACGATCGGCAGCTTTGGAAACCATACACTTCACTGAAATGTAGTACTACACTCTATAACACAGTTGAGAGACAATGTTCCTGAGCTGCCTCAGTTCATTACAGTGTGTAGGAAGTTGTTTGATAAAGTGGGCAAAACTTATACTTGGACCAGAAGGCAGAATATTGAAAACTACATGAAAATTTGGATAATTCAGAGAAAATGACTTTAAACAGATGAGAACTTGTTTAGAACAGCTCCAAGAGATTCTCCAAGTCAGTACTTAGTGTAGAAAAGGTAGCTAAGATCCGGGAAATCCTTAATTCGAGTTCAGATCACATAAAACAGTGTATGAATCCTATATTCTTTACTTAAAGGAGACTTGAGTGGTAAAAGTGTGTTATACAAGGCAGAATACCATTGAAATAGAGAAAGAAAAACGATCGGCAGCTTTGGAAAGCCATACACTTCACTGAAATGTAGTACTACACTCTATAACACAGTTGAGAGACAATGTTCCCGAGCTTCCTCAGTTCATAACAGTGTGTAGGAAGTTGTTTGATAAAGTGGGGAAAGCTTATACTTGGACCAGAAGGAGAATATAGGAAACTACATGAAAACATGGATAATTCAGAGAAAATGACTGTAAGCAGATGAGAACTTGTTTAGAACAGCTTAAAGAGATTCTCAAAGCCAGTTCTTAGTGTAGAAAAGGTAGCTAAGATCCGGGAAATCCTTAATTCGAGTTAAGATCACATGAAACACTGTATGAATCCTATATTCTTTACTTAAAGGAGACTTGAGTGGTAAAAGTGTGTTATACAAGGCAGAATACCATTGAAATAGAGAAAGAAACACGTTCGGCAGCTTTGGAAATCCTTACACTTCACTGAAATGTAGTACTACACTCTATAACACAGTTGAGGGACAATGTTCCAGAGCTGCCTCAGTTCATAACAGTGTGCAGGAAGTTGTTTGATAAACTGGGCAAAGCTTATACTTGGACCAGAAGGAGCATATAGGAAACTACATGAAAACATGGATAATTCAGAGAAAATGACTGTAAAGAGATTAGAACTTGTTGAGAGCAGCTCAAAGATATTCTCCAAGTCAGTACTTAGTGTAGAAAATGTAGCTAAGATCCGGGAAATCCTTAATTCGAGTTAAGATCACATGAAACACTGTATGAATCCTATATTCTTTACTTAAAGGACACTAGAGTGGTAAATGTGTGTTATACAAGGCAGAATACCATTGAAATAGAGAAAGAAACACGTTCGGCAGCTTTGGAAATCCTTACACTTAACTGAAATGTAGTACTACACTCTATAACGCAGTTGAGGGACAATGTTCCCGAGCTGGTTCAGTTCATAACAGTGTGTAGGAAGTTGTTTGATAAACTGGGCAAAGCTTATACATGGACCAGAAGGCAGAATATAGGAAACTACATGAAAACATGGATAATTCATAGAAAATGACTGTAAAGAGTTGAGAACTTGTTTAGAGCAGCTCAAAGAGATTCTACAAGTCAGTTCTTAGTGTAGAAAAGGTAGCTAAGATCCGGGAAATCCTTCATCCGAGTTAAGATCACATGAAACACTGTATGAATCCTATATTCTTTACTTAAAGGAGACTAGAGTGGTAAATGTGTGTTATACAAGGCAGAATACCATTGAAATAGAGAAAGAAACACGTTCGGCAGCTTTGGAAAGCCTTACACTTCACTGAAATGTAGTACTACACTCTATAACACAGTTGAGGGACAATGTTCCCGAGCTGCCTCAGTTCATTACAGTGTGTAGGAAGTTTTTTGATAAACTGGGCAAAGCTTATACTTGGATCAGAAGGCAGAATATAGGAAACTACATGAAAACTTGGATACTTCAGAGAAAATGACTGTAAAGAGATGAGAACTTGTTTAGAACAGCTCAAAGAGATTCTCCAAGTCAGTTCTTAGTGTAGAAAAGGTATCTAAGATTCGGAAAATCCTTAATTCGAGTTAAGATCACAGGAAACACTGTATGAATCCTATGTTCTTTACTTAAAGGAGACTAGAGTGGTAAATGTGTGTTATACAAGGCAGAATACCATTTAAATAGAGAAAGAAACACGTTCGGTAGCTTTGGAAAGCCTTATACTTAACTGAAATGTAGTACTACACTCTATAACACAGTTGAGAGACAATGTTCCCGAGCTGCCTCAGTTCATAACAGTTTGTAGGAAGTTGTTTGATAAAGTGGGCAAAGCTTATACTTGGACCGGAAGGCAGAATATTGGAAACTACATGAAAATTTGGATAATTCAGAGAAAATGACTGTAAAGAGATTAGAACTTGTTTAGAGCAGCTCAAAGAGATTCTCCAAGTCAGTACTTAGTGTAGAAAATGTAGCTAAGATCCGGGAAATCCTTAATTCGAGTTAAGATCACATGAAACACTGTATGAATCCTATATTCTTTACTTAAAGGACACTAGAGTGGTAAATGTGTGTTATACAAGGCAGAATACCATTGAAATAGAGAAAGAAACATGTTTGGCAGCTTTGGAAATCCTTACACTTAACTGAAATGTAGTACTACACTCTATAACACAGTTGAGGGACAATGTTCCCGAGCTGCCTCAGTTCATAACAGTGTGTAGGAAGTTGTTTGATAAACTGGGCAAAGCTTATACATGGACCAGAAGGCAGAATATAGGAAACTACATGAAAACATGGATAATTCATAGAAAATGACTGTAAAGAGATGAGAACTTGTTTAGAGCAGCTCAAAGAGATTCTACAAGTCAGTTCTTAGTGTAGAAAAGGTAGCTAAGATCTGGGAAATCCTTCATCCGAGTTAAGATCACATGAAACACTGTATGAATCCTATATTCTTTACTTAAAGGAGACTAGAGTGGTAAATGTGTGTTATACAAGGCAGAATACCATTGAAATAGAGCAAGAAACACGTTCGGCAGCTTTGGAAATCCTTACACTTCAATGAAATGTAGTACTACACTCTATAACACAGTTGAGAGACAATGTTCCCGAGCTGCCTCAGTTCATAACAGTGTGTAGGAAGTTGTTTGATAAACTGGGCAATGCTTATACTTGGATCAGAAGGCAGAATATAGGAAACTACATGAAAACTTGGATACTTCAGAGAAAATGACTGTAAAGAGATGAGAACTTGTTTAGAACAGCTCAAAGAGATTCTCCAAGTTAGTTCTTAGTGTAGAAAAGGTATTTAAGATTCGGGAAGTCCTTAATTTGAGTTAAGATCTCATGAAACAGTGTATGAATCCTATATTCTTTACTTAAAGGAGACTTGAGTGGTAAAAGTGTGTTATACAAGGCAGAATACCATTGAAATAGAGAAAGAAACACGATCGGCAGCTTTGGAAACCATACACTTCACTGAAATGTAGTACTACACTCTATAACACAGTTGAGAGACAATGTTCCTGAGCTGCCTCAGTTCATTACAGTGTGTAGGAAGTTGTTTGATAAAGTGGGCAAAACTTATACTTGGACCAGAAGGCAGAATATTGAAAACTACATGAAAATTTGGATAATTCAGAGAAAATGACTTTAAACAGATGAGAACTTGTTTAGAACAGCTCCAAGAGATTCTCCAAGTCAGTACTTAGTGTAGAAAAGGTAGCTAAGATCCGGGAAATCCTTAATTCGAGTTCAGATCACATAAAACAGTGTATGAATCCTATATTCTTTACTTAAAGGAGACTTGAGTGGTAAAAGTGTGTTATACAAGGCAGAATACCATTGAAATAGAGAAAGAAAAACGATCGGCAGCTTTGGAAAGCCATACACTTCACTGAAATGTAGTACTACACTCTATAACACAGTTGAGAGACAATGTTCCCGAGCTTCCTCAGTTCATAACAGTGTGTAGGAAGTTGTTTGATAAAGTGGGGAAAGCTTATACTTGGACCAGAAGGAGAATATAGGAAACTACATGAAAACATGGATAATTCAGAGAAAATGACTGTAAGCAGATGAGAACTTGTTTAGAACAGCTTAAAGAGATTCTCAAAGCCAGTTCTTAGTGTAGAAAAGGTAGCTAAGATCCGGGAAATCCTTAATTCGAGTTAAGATCACATGAAACACTGTATGAATCCTATATTCTTTACTTAAAGGAGACTTGAGTGGTAAAAGTGTGTTATACAAGGCAGAATACCATTGAAATAGAGAAAGAAACACGTTCGGCAGCTTTGGAAATCCTTACACTTCACTGAAATGTAGTACTACACTCTATAACACAGTTGAGGGACAATGTTCCAGAGCTGCCTCAGTTCATAACAGTGTGCAGGAAGTTGTTTGATAAACTGGGCAAAGCTTATACTTGGACCAGAAGGAGCATATAGGAAACTACATGAAAACATGGATAATTCAGAGAAAATGACTGTAAAGAGATTAGAACTTGTTGAGAGCAGCTCAAAGATATTCTCCAAGTCAGTACTTAGTGTAGAAAATGTAGCTAAGATCCGGGAAATCCTTAATTCGAGTTAAGATCACATGAAACACTGTATGAATCCTATATTCTTTACTTAAAGGACACTAGAGTGGTAAATGTGTGTTATACAAGGCAGAATACCATTGAAATAGAGAAAGAAACACGTTCGGTAGCTTTGGAAATCCTTACACTTAACTGAAATGTAGTACTACACTCTATAACGCAGTTGAGGGACAATGTTCCCGAGCTGGTTCAGTTCATAACAGTGTGTAGGAAGTTGTTTGATAAACTGGGCAAAGCTTATACATGGACCAGAAGGCAGAATATAGGAAACTACATGAAAACATGGATAATTCATAGAAAATGACTGTAAAGAGTTGAGAACTTGTTTAGAGCAGCTCAAAGAGATTCTACAAGTCAGTTCTTAGTGTAGAAAAGGTAGCTAAGATCCGGGAAATCCTTCATCCGAGTTAAGATCACATGAAACACTGTATGAATCCTATATTCTTTACTTAAAGGAGACTAGAGTGGTAAATGTGTGTTATACAAGGCAGAATACCATTGAAATAGAGAAAGAAACACGTTCGGCAGCTTTGGAAAGCCTTACACTTCACTGAAATGTAGTACTACACTCTATAACACAGTTGAGGGACAATGTTCCCGAGCTGCCTCAGTTCATTACAGTGTGTAGGAAGTTTTTTGATAAACTGGGCAAAGCTTATACTTGGATCAGAAGGCAGAATATAGGAAACTACATGAAAACTTGGATACTTCAGAGAAAATGACTGTAAAGAGATGAGAACTTGTTTAGAACAGCTCAAAGAGATTCTCCAAGTCAGTTCTTAGTGTAGAAAAGGTATTTAAGATTCGGGAAATCCTTAATTCGAGTTAAGATCTCATGAAACAGTGTATGAATCCTATATTCTTTACTTAAAGGAGACTTGAGTGGTAAAAGTGTGTTATACAAGGCAGAATACCATTGAAATAGAGAAACAAACACGATCAGCAGCTTTGGAAAGCCATACACTTCACTGAAATGTAGTACTACACTCTATAACACAGTTGAGAGACAATATTCCCGAGCTTCCTCAGTTCATAACAGTGTGTAGGAAGTTGTTTGATAAAGTGGGGAAAGCTTATACTTGGACCAGAAGGCAGAATATAGGAAACTACATGAAAACATGGCAAATTCAGAGAAAATGACTGTAAAGAGATTACAACTTGTTTAGAACAGCTCAAAGAGATTCTCCAAGTCAGTTCTTCGTGTAGAAAAGGTAGCTAAGATCCGGAAAATCCTTAATTTGAGTTAAGATCACATGAAACATTGTATGAATCCTATATTCTTTACTTAAAGGAGACTAGAGTGGTAAATGTGTGTTATACAAGGCAGAATACCATTGAAATAGAGAAAGAAACACGTTCGGCAGCTTTGGAAATCCTTACACTTCACTGAAATGTAGTACTACACTCTCTAACACAGTTGAGGGACAATGTTCGGGAGCTGCCTCAGTTCATAACAGTGTGTAGGAAGTTGTTTGATAAACTGGGCAAAGCTTATACTTGGACCAGAAGGAGAATATAGGAAACTACATGAAAACATGGATAATTCAGAGAAAATGACTGTAAAGAGATTAGAACTTGTTTAGAGCAGCTCAAAGAGATTCTCCAAGTCAGTACTTAGTGTAGAAAATGTAGCTAAGATCCGGGAAATCCTTAATTCGAGTTAAGATCACATGAAACACTGTATGAATCCTATATTCTTTACTTAAAGGACACTAGAGTGGTAAATGTGTGTTATACAAGGCAGAATACCATTGAAATAGAGAAAGAAACACGTTCGGCAGCTTTGGAAATCCTTACACTTAACTGAAATGTAGTACTACACTCTATAACGCAGTTGAGGTACAATGTTCCCGAGCTGGTTCAGTTCATAACAGTGTGTAGGAAGTTGTTTGATAAACTGGGCAAAGCTTATACATGGACCAGAAGGCAGAATATAGGAAACTACATGAAAACATGGATAATTCATAGAAAATGACTGTAAAGAGATGAGAACTTGTTTAGAGCAGCTCAAAGAGATTCTACAAGTCAGTTCTTAGTGTAGAAAAGGTAGCTAAGATCCGGGAAATCCTTCATCCGAGTTAAGATCACATGAAACACTGTATGAATCCAATATTCTTTACTTAAAGGAGACTAGAGTGGTAAATGTGTGTTATACAAGGCAGAATACCATTGAAATAGAGAAAGAAACACGTTCGGCAGCTTTGGAAAGCCTTACACTTCACTGAAATGTAGTACTACACTCTATAACACAGTTGAGAGACAATGTTCCCGAGCTGCCTCAGTAAATTACAGTGTGTAGGAAGTTGTTTGATAAAGTGGGCAAAGCTTATACTTGGACCAGAAGGCAGAATATAGGAAACTACATGAAAACTTGGATAATTCAGAGAAAATGACTGTAAACAGATGAGAACTTGTTTAGAACAGCTCAAAGAGATTCTCCAAGTCAGTTCTTAGTGTAGAAAAGGTAGCTAAGAACCGGGAAATCCTTAATTCTAGTTCAGATCACATAAAACCGTGTTTGAATCCTATATTCTTTACTTAAAGGAGATTAGAGTGGTAAATGTGTGTTATACAAGGCAGAATACCATTGAAATAGAGAAAGAAACACGTTTGGCAGCTTTGGAAAGCCTTACACTTCATTGAAATGTAGTACTACACTCTATAACACAGTTGAGAGACAATGTTCCCGAGCTGCCACAGTTCATAACGGTGTGTAGGAACTTGTTTGATAAAGTGGGCAAAGCTTATACTTATATATTCTGACCAGACGGCAGAATATAGGAAACTACATGAAAACATGGATAATTCAGAGAAAATGACTGTAAACAGATGAGAACTTGTTTAGAACAGCTCAAAGAGATTCCCGAAGTCAGTTTTAAGTGTAGAAAAGGTAGCTAAGATCCGGGAAATCCTTAATTCGAGTTAAGATCACATGAAACACTGTATGAATCCTATATTCTTTATTTAAAGGAGACTAGAATGGTAAATGTGTGTTATACAAGGCAAAATACCATTGAAATAGAGAAAGAAACACGTTCGGTAGCTTTGGAAAGCCTTACACTTCACTGAAATGTAGTACTACACTCTATAACACAGTTGAGAGACAATGTTCCTGAGCTGCCTCAGTTCATAACAGCGTGTAGGAAGTTGTTTGATAAAGTGGGCAAAACTTATACTTGGACCAGAAGGCAGAATATTGGAAACAACATGAAAATTTGGATAATTCAGAGAAAATGACTTTAAACAGATGAGAACTTGTTTAGAACAGCTCCAAGAGATTCTCCAAGTCAGTTCTTAGTGTAGAAAAGGTAGCTAAGATCCGGGAAATGCTTAATTCGAGTTCAGATCACATAAAACAGTGTATGAATCCTATATTCTTTACTTAAAGGAGACTTGAGTGGTAAAAGTGTGTTATACAAGGCAGAATACCATTGAAATAGAGAAAGAAAAACGATCGGCAGCTTTGGAAAGCCATACACTTCACTGAAATGTAGTACTACACTCTATAACACAGTTGAGAGACAATGTTCCCGAGCTTCCTCAGTTCATAACAGTGTGTAGGAAGTTGTTTGATAAAGTGGGGAAAGCTTATACTTGGACCAGAAGGAGAATATAGGAAACTACATGAAAACATGGATAATTCAGAGAAAATGACTGTAAGCAGATGAGAACTTGTTTAGAACAGCTCAAAGAGATTCTCAAAGCCAGTTCTTAGTGTAGAAAAGGTAGCTAAGATCCGGGAAATCCTTAATTCGAGTTAAGATCACATGAAACACTGTATGAATCCTATATTCTTTACTTAAAGGAGACTTGAGTGGTAAAAGTGTGTTATACAAGGCAGAATACCATTGAAATAGAGAAAGAAACACGTTCGGCAGCTTTGGAAATCCTTACACTTCACTGAAATGTAGTACTACACTCTATAACACAGTTGAGGGACAATGTTCCAGAGCTGCCTCAGTTCATAACAGTGTGTAGGAAGTTGTTTGATAAACTGGGCAAAGCTTATACTTGGACCAGAAGGAGAATATAGGAAACTACATGAAAACATGGATAATTCAGAGAAAATGACTGTAAAGAGATTAGAACTTGTTTAGAGCAGCTCAAAGAGATTCTACAAGTCAGTTCTTAGTGTAGAAAAGGTAGCTAAGATCCGGGAAATCCTTCATCCGAGTTAAGATCACATGAAACACTGTATGAATCCTATATTCTTTATTTAAAGGAGACTAGAATGGTAAATGTGTGTTATACAAGGCAGAATACCATTGAAATAGAGAAAGAAACACGTTCGGTAGCTTTGGAAAGCCTTACACTTCACTGAAATGTAGTACTACACTCTATAACACAGTTGAGAGACAATGTTCCCGAGCTGCCTCAGTTCATAACAGTGTGTAGGAAGTTGTTTGATAAAGTGGTCAAAACTTATACTTGGACCAGAAGGCAGAATATTGGAAACTACATGAAAATTTGGATAATTCAGAGAAAATGACTTTAAACAGATGAGAACTTGTTTAGAACAGCTCCAAGAGATTCTCCAAGTCAGTTCTTAGTGTAGAAAAGGTAGCTAAGATCCGGGAAATCCTTAATTCGAGTTCAGATCACAGAAAACAGTGTATGAATCCTATATTCTTTACTTAAAGGAAACTTGAGTGGTAAAAGTGTGTTATACAAGGCAGAATACCATTGAAATAGAGAAAGAAAAACGATCGGCAGCTTTGGAAAGCCATACACTTCACTGAAATGTAGTACTACACTCTATAACACAGTTGAGAGACAATGTTCCCGAGCTTCCTCAGTTCATAACAGTGTGTAGGAAGTTGTTTGATAAAGTGGGCAAAGCTAATACTTGGACCAGAAGGAGAATATAGGAAAATACATGAAAACATGGATAATTCAGAGAAAATGACGGTAAGCAGATGAGAACTTGTTTAGAACAGCTCAAAGAGATTCTCAAAGCCAGTTCTTAGTGTAGAAAAGGTAGCTAAGATCCGGGAAATCCTTAATTCGAGTTAAGATCACATGAAACACTGTATGAATCCTATATTCTTTACTTAAAGGAGACTTGAGTGGTAAAAGTGTGTTATACAAGGCAGAATACCATTGAAATAGAGAAAGAAACACGATCGGCAGCTTTGGAAAGCCATACACTTCACTGAAATGTAGTACTACACTCTATAACACAGTTGAGAGACAATGTTCCCGAGCTGCCTCAGTTCATAACAGTGTGTAGGAAGTTGTTTGATAAACTGGGCAAAGCTTATACTTGGACCAGAAGGAGAATATAGGCAACTACATGAAAACATGGATAATTCAGAGAAAATGACTGTAAAGAGATTAGAACTTGTGTAGAGCAGCTCAAAGAGATTCTCCAAGTCAGTACTTAGTGTAGAAAATGTAGCTATGATCTGGGAAATCCTTAATTCGAGTTAAGATCTCATGAAACAGTGTATGAATCCTATATTCTTTACTTAAAGGAGACTTGAGTGGTAAAAGTGCGTTATACAAGGCAGAATACCATTGAAATAGAGAAAGAAACACGATCAGCAGCTTTGGAAAGCCATACACTTCACTGAAATGTAGTACTACACTCTATAACACAGTTGAGAGACAATGTTCCCGAGCTTCCTCAGTTCATAACAGTGTGTAGGAAGTTGTTTGATAAAGTGGGGAAAGCTTATACTTGGACCAGAAGGCAGAATATAGGAAACTACATGAAAACATGGCAAATTCAGAGAAAATGACTGTAAAGAGATTACAACTTGTTTAGAACAGCTCAAAGAGATTCTCCAAGTCAGTTCTTCGTGTAGAAAAGGTAGCTAAGATCCGGAAAATCCTTAATTCGAGTTAAGATCACATGAAACATTGTATGAATCCTATATTTTTTACTTAAAGGAGACTAGAGTGGTAAATGTGTGTTATACAAGGCAGAATACCATTGAAATAGAGAAAGAAACACGTTCGGCAGCTTTGGAAATCCTTACACTTCACTGAAATGTAGTACAACACTCTATAACACAGTTGAGGGACAATGTTCCGGAGCTGCCTCAGTTCATAACAGTGTGTAGGAAGTTGTTTGATAAACTGGGAAAAGCTTATACTTGGACCAGAAGGAGAATATAGGAAACTACATGAAAACATGGATAATTCAGAGAAAATGACTGTGAAGAGATTAGAACTTGTTTAGAGCAGCTCAAAGAGATTCTCCAAGTCAGTACTTAGTGTAGAAAATGTAGCTAAGATCCGGGAAATCCTTAATTCGAGTTAAGATCACATGAAACACTGTATGAATCCTATATTCTTTACTTAAAGGACACTAGAGTGGTAAATGTGTGTTATACAAGGCAGAATACCATTGAAATAGAGAAAGAAACACGTTCGGCAGCTTTGGAAATCCTTACACTTAACTGAAATGTAGTACTACACTCTATAACACAGTTGAGGGACAATGTTCCCGAGCTGCCTCAGTTCATAACAGTGTGTAGGAAGTTGTTTGATAAACTGGGCAAAGCTTATACATGGACCAGAAGGCAGAATATAGGAAACTACATGAAAACATGGATAATTCATAGAAAATGACTGTAAAGAGATGAGAACTTGTTTAGAGCAGCTCAAAGAGATTCTACAAGTCAGTTCTTAGTGTAGAAAAGGTAGCTAAGATCCGGGAAATCCTTCATCCGAGTTAAGATCACATGAAACACTGTATGAATCCTATATTCTTTACTTAAAGGAGACTAGAGTGGTAAATGTGTGTTATACAAGGCAGAATACCATTGAAATAGAGAAATAAACACATTCGGCAGCTTTGGAAAGCCTTACACTTCACTGAAATGTAGTACTACACTCTATAACACAGTTGAGAGACAATGTTCCCGAGCTGCCTCATTTCATTACAGTGTGTAGGAAGTTGTTTGATAAAGTGGGCAAAGCTTATACTTGGACCAGAAGGCAGAATATAGGAAACTACATGAAAATTTGGATAATTCAGAGAAAATGACTGTAAACAGATGAGAACTTGTTTAGAACAGCTCAAAGAGATTCTCCAAGTCAGTTCTTAGTGTAGAAAAGGTAGCTAAGATCCGGGAAATCCTTACTTTGAGTTAAGATCACATGAAACAGTTTATGAATCCTATATTCTTTACTTAAAGGAGACTAGAGTGGTAAAAGTGTGTTATACAAGGCAGAATACCATTGAAATAGAGAAAGAAACACGTTCGGCAGCTTTGGAAATCCTTACACTTAACTGAAATGTAGTACTACACTCTATAACACAGTTGAGGGACAATGTTCCCGAGCTGCCTCAGTTCATAACAGTGTGTGGGAAGTTGTTTGATAAACTGGGCAAAGCTTATATTGGACCAGAAGGCAGATTATAGGAAACTACATGAAAACATGGATAATTCATAGAAAATGACTATAAAGAGAGGAGAACTTGTTTAGAGCAGCTCAAAGAGATTCTACAAGTCAGTTCTTAGTGTAGAAAAGGTAGCTAAGATCCGTGAAATCCTTAATTCGAGTTAAGATCACAGGAAACACTGTATGAATCCAATATTCTTTACTTAAAGGAGACTAGAGTGGTAAATGTGTGTTATACAAGGCAGAATACCATTGAAATAGAGAAAGAAACACGTTCGGCAGCTTTGGAAAGCCTTACACTTCACTGAAATGTAGTACTACACTCTATAACACAGTTGAGAGACAATGTTCCCGAGCTGCCTGAGTTCATAACAGTGTGTAGGAAGTTGTTTGATTAAGTGGGCAAAGCTTATATTTGGACCAGAAGGCACAATATAGGAAACTACATGAAAACATGGATAATTCAGAGAAAATGACTGTAAACAGATGAGAACTTGTTTAGAACAGCTCAAAGAGATTCTCCAAGTCAGTTCTTAGTGTAGAAAAGGTAGCTAAGATACGGGAAATCCTTAATTCGAGTTAAGATCACATGAAACAGTGTTTGAATCCTATATTCTTTAATTAAAGGAGACTAGAGTGGTAAATGTGTGTTATACAAGGCAGAATACCATTGAAATAGAGAAAGAAACACGTTCGGCAGCTTTGGAAATCCTTACACTTAACTGAAATGTAGTACTACACTCTATAACACAGTTGAGGGACAATGTTCCCGAGCTGCCACAGTTCATAACAGTGTGTAGGAACTTGTTTGATAAAGTGGGCAAAGCTTATACTTGGACCTTCGGCAGAATAAAGGAAACTACATGAAAACATGGATAATTCAGAGAAAATGACTGTAAACAGATGAAAACTTGTTTAGAACAGCTCAAAGAGATTCTCGAAGTCAGTTCTTAGTGTAGAAAAGGTAGCTAAGATCCGGGAAATCCTTACTTCGAGTTAACATCACATGAAACAGTGTATGAATCCTATATTCTTTACTCAAAGGAGACTAGAGTGGTAAAAGTGTGTTATACAAGGCAGAATACCATTGAAATAGAGAAAGAAACACGTTCGGCAGCTTTGGCAATCCTTACACTTAACTGAAATGTAGTACTATACTCTATAACACAGTTGAGGGACAATGTTCCCAAGCTGCCTCAGTTCATAACAGTGTGTAGGAAGTTGTTTGATAAACTGGGCAAAGCTTATACTTGGACCAGAAGGCAGAATATAGGAAACTACATGAAAACATGGATAATTCATAGAAAATGACTATAAAGAGAGGAGAACTTGTTTAGCGCAGCTCAAAGAGATTCTACAAGTCAGTTCTTAGTGTAGAAAAGGTAGCTAAGATCCGGGAAATCCTTAATTCGAGTTAAGATCACATGAAACACTGTATGAATCCAATATTCTTTACTTAAAGGAGACTAGAGTGGTAAATGTGTGTTATACAAGGCAGAATACAATTGAAATAGAGAAAGAAACACGTTCGGCAGCTTTGGAAAGCCTTACACTTCACTGAAATGTAGTACTACACTCTATAACACAGTTGAGAGACAATGTTCCCGAGCTGCCTCAGTTCATAACAGTGTGTAGGAAGTTGTTTGATAAAGTGGGCAAAGCTTATACTTGGACCAGAAGGCAGAATATAGGAAACTACATGAAAACTTGGATAATTCAGAGAAAATGACTGTAAACAGATAAGAACTTGTTTAGAACAGCTCAAAGAGATTCTCAAAGCCAGTTCTTAATGTAGAAAAGGTAGCTAAGATCCGGGAAATCCTTTATTCGAGTTAATATCACATGAAACACTGTATGAATCCTATATTCTTTACTTAAAGGAGACTAGAGTGGTAAATGTGTGTTATACAAGGCAGAATACCATTGAAATAGAGAAAGAAACACGTTCGGTAGCTTTGGAAAGACTTATACTTAACTGAAATGTAGTACTACACTCTATAACACAGTTGAGAGACAATGTTCCCGAGCTGCCTCAGTTCATAACAGTGTGTAGGAAGTTGTTTGATAAAGTGGGCAAAGCTTATACATGGACCAGAAGGCAGAATATAGGAAACTACATGAAAACATGGATAATTCATAGAAAATGACTGTAAAGAGATGAGAACTTGTTTAGAGCAGCTCAAAGAGATTCTCCAAGTCAGTTCTTAGTGTAGAAAAGGTAGCTAAGATCCGGGAAATCCTTCATTCGAGTTAAGATCACATGAAACACTGTATGAATCCTATATTCTTTACTTAAAGGAGACTAGAGTGGTAAATGTGTGTTATACAAGGCAGAATACCATTGAAACAGAGAAAGAAACACGTTCGGCAGCTTTGGAAAGCCTTACACTTCACTGAAATGTAGTACTACACTCTATAACACAGTTGAGAGACAATGTTCCCGAGCTGCCTAAGTTCATTACAGTGTGTAGGAAGTTGTTTGATTAAGTGGGCAAAGCTTATATTTGGACCAGAAGGCAGAATATAGGAAACTACATGAAAACATGGATAATTCAGAGAAAATGACTGTAAACAGATGAGAACTTGTTTAGAACAGCTCAAAGAGATTCTCCAAGTCAGTTCTTAGTGTAGAAAAGGTAGCTAAGATACGGGAAATCCTTAATTCGAGTTAAGATCACATGAAACAGTGTTTGAATCCTATATTCTTTAATTAAAGGAGACTAGAGTGGTAAATGTGTGTTATACAAGGCAGAATACCATTGAAATAGAGAAAGAAACACGTTCGGCAGCTTTGGAAATCCTTACACTTAACTGAAATGTAGTACTACACTCTATAACACAGTTGAGGGACAATGTTCCCGAGCTGCCACAGTTCATAACAGTGTGTAGGAACTTGTTTGATAAAGTGGGCAAAGCTTATACTTGGACCTTCGGCAGAATAAAGGAAACTACATGAAAACATGGATAATTCAGAGAAAATGACTGTAAACAGATGAGAACTTGTTTAGAACAGCTCAAAGAGATTCTCCAAGTCAGTTCTTAGTGTAGAAAAGGTAGCTAAGATCCGGGAAATCCTTACTTTGAGTTAAGATCACATGAAAATGTTTATGAATCCTATATTCTTTACTTAAAGGAGACTAGAGTGGTAAAAGTGTGTTATACAAGGCAGAATACCATTGAAATAGAGAAAGAAACACGTTCGGCAGCTTTGGAAATCCTTACACTTAACTGAAATGTAGTACTACACTCTATAACACAGTTGAGGGACAATGTTCCCGAGCTGCCTCAGTTCATAACAGTGTGTGGGAAGTTGTTTGATAAACTGGGCAAAGCTTATATTGGACCAGAAGGCAGATTATAGGAAACTACATGAAAACATGGATAATTCATAGAAAATGACTATAAAGAGAGGAGAACTTGTTTAGAGCAGCTCAAAGAGATTCTCCAAGTCAGTTCTTAGTGTAGAAAAGGTAGCTAAGATCCGTGAAATCCTTAATTCGAGTTAAGATCACAGGAAACACTGTATGAATCCAATATTCTTTACTTAAAGGAGACTAGAGTGGTAAATGTGTGTTATACAAGGCAGAATACCATTGAAATAGAGAAAGAAACACGTTCGGCAGCTTTGGAAAGCCTTACACTTCACTGAAATGTAGTACTACACTCTATAACACAGTTGAGAGACAATGTTCCCGAGCTGCCTGAGTTCATAACAGTGTGTAGGAAGTTGTTTGATTAAGTGGGCAAAGCTTATATTTGGACCAGAAGGCAGAATATAGGAAACTACATGAAAACATGGATAATTCAGAGAAAATGACTGTAAACAGATGAGAACTTGTTTAGAACAGCTCAAAGAGATTCTCCAAGTCAGTTCTTAGTGTAGAAAAGGTAGCTAAGATACGGGAAATCCTTAATTCGAGTTAAGATCACATGAAACAGTGTTTGAATCCTATATTCTTTAATTAAAGGAGACTAGAGTGGTAAATGTGTGTTATACAAGGCAGAATACCATTGAAATAGAGAAAGAAACACGTTCGGCAGCTTTGGAAATCCTTACACTTAACTGAAATGTAGTACTACACTCTATAACACAGTTGAGGGACAATGTTCCCGAGCTGCCACAGTTCATAACAGTGTGTAGGAACTTGTTTGATAAAGTGGGCAAAGCTTATACTTGGACCTTCGGCAGAATAAAGGAAACTACATGAAAACATGGATAATTCAGAGAAAATGACTGTAAACAGATGAAAACTTGTTTAGAACAGCTCAAAGAGATTCTCGAAGTCAGTTCTTAGTGTAGAAAAGGTAGCTAAGATCCGGGAAATCCTTACTTCGAGTTAACATCACATGAAACACTGTATGAATCCTATATTCTTTACTTAAAGGAGACTAGAGTGGTAAATGTGTGTTATACAAGGCAGAATACCATTGAAATAGAGAAAGGAACACGTTCGGCAGCTTTGGAAATCCTTACACTTAACTGAAATGTAGTACTACACTCTATAACACAGTTGAGGGACAATGTTCCCGAGCTGCCTCAGTTCATAACAGTGTGTAGGAAGTTGTTTGATAAACTGGGCAAAGCTTATACTTGGACCAGAAGGCAGAATATAGGAAACTACATGAAAACATGGATAATTCATAGAAAATGACTATAAAGAGAGGAGAACTTGTTTAGAGCAGCTCAAAGAGATTCTACAAGTCAGTTCTTAGTGTAGAAAAGGTAGCTAAGATCTGGGAAATCCTTAATTCGAGTTAAGATCACATGAAACACTGTATGAATCCAATATTCTTTACTTAAAGGAGACTAGAGTGGTAAATGTGTGTTATACAAGGCAGAATACCATTGAAATACAGAAAGAAACACGTTCGGCAGCTTTGGAAAGCCTTACACTTCACTGAAATGTAGTACTACACTCTATAACACAGTTGAGAGACAATGTTCCCGAGCTGCCTCAGTTCATAACAGTGTGTAGGAAGTTGTTTGATAAAGTGGGCAAAGCTTATACTTGGACCAGAAGGCAGAATATAGGAAACTACATGAAAACTTGGATAATTCAGAGAAAATGACTGTAAACAGATAAGAACTTGTTTAGAACAGCTCAAAGAGATTCTCAAAGCCAGTTCTTAATGTAGAAAAGGTAGCTAAGATCCGGGAAATCCTTTATTCGAGTTAATATCACATGAAACACTGTATGAATCCTATATTCTTTACTTAAAGGAGACTAGAGTGGTAAATGTGTGTTATACAAGGCAGAATACCATTGAAATAGAGAAAGAAACACGTTCGGTAGCTTTGGAAAGACTTATACTTAACTGAAATGTAGTACTACACTCTATAACACAGTTGAGAGACAATGTTCCCGAGCTGCCTCAGTTCATAACAGTGTGTAGGAAGTTGTTTGATATAGTGGGCAAAGCTTATACTTGGACCAGAAGGCAGAATATAGGAAACCACATGAAAACATGGATAATGCAGAGAAAATGACTGTAAACAGACGAGAACTTGTTTAGAACAGCTCAAAGAGATTCTCCAAGTCAGTTCTTAGTGTAGAAAAGGTAGCTAAGATCAGGGAAATCCTTACTTCGAGTTAAAATCACATGAAACAGTGTATGAATCCTATATTCTTTACTTAAAGGAGACTAGAGTGATAAATGTGTGTTATACAAGGCAGAATACCATTGAAATAGAGAAAGAAACACGTTCGGCAGCTTTGGAAAGCCTTACACTTCACTGAAATGTAGTACTACAATCTATAACACAGTTGAGAGACAATGTTCCCGAGCTGCCTAAGTTCATTACAGTGTGTAGGAAGTTGTTTGATTAAGTGGGCAAAGCTTATATTTGGCCCAGAAGGCAGAATATAGGAAACTACATGAAAACTTGGATAATTCAGAGAAAATGACTGTAAACAGATGAGAACTTGTTTAGAACAGCTCAAAGAGATTCTCCAAGTCAGTTCTTAGTGTAGAAAAGGTAGCTAAGATCCGGGAAATCCTTAATTCGAGTTAAGATCACATGAAACAGTGTTTGAATCCTATATTCTTTACTTAAAGGAGACTAGAGTGGTAAATGTGTGTTATACAAGGCAGAATACCATTGAAATAGAGAAAGAAACATGTTCGGCAGCTTTGGAAATCCTTACACTTAACTGAAATGTTGTACTACACTCTATAACACAGTTGAGGGACAATGTTCCCCAGCTGCCACAGTTCATAACAGTGTGTAGGAACTTGTTTGATAAAGCGGGCAAAGCTTATACTTGGACCTTCGGCAGAATATAGGAAACTACATGAAAACATGGATAATTCAGAGAAAATGACTGTAAACAGATGAAAACTTATTTAGAACAGCTCAAAGAGATTCTCGAAGTCAGTTCTTAGTGTAGAAAAGGTAGCTAAGATCCGGGAAATCCTTACTTCGAGTTAAGATCACATGAAACAGTGTATGAATCCTATATTCTTTACTTAAAGGAGACTAGAGTGGTAAAAGTGTGTTATACAAGGCAGAATACCATTGAAATAGAGAAAGAAACACGTTCGGCAGCTTTGGAAAGCCTTACACTTCACTGAAATGTAGTACTACACTCTATAACACAGTTGAGTGACAATTTTCCCGAGCTGGCTCAGTTCATAACAGTGTGTAGGAAGTTGTTTGATAAAGTGGGCAAAGCTTATACTTGGACCAGAAGGCAGAGTATAGGAAACTACATGAAAACTTGGATAATTCAGAGAAAATGACTGTAAACAGATGAGAACTTGTTTAGAACAGCTCAAAGGGATTCTCAAAGCCAGTTCTTAGTGTAGAAAAGGTAGCTAAGATCAGGGAAATCCTTTATTCGAGTTAATATCACATGAAACACTGTATGAATCCTATATTCTTTACTTAAAGGAGACTAGAGTGGTAAATGTGTGTTATACAAGGCAGAATACCATTGAAATAGAGAAAGAAACACGTTCGGTAGCTTTGGAAAGACTTATACTTAACTGAAATGTAGTACTACACTCTATAACACACTTGAGAGACAATGTTCCCGAGCTGCCTCAGTTCATAACAGTGTGTAGGAAGTTGTTTGATAAAGTGGGCAAAGCTTATACTAGGACCAGAAGGCAGAATATTGGAAACTACATGAAAACTTGGATAATTCAGAGAAAATGACTTTAAACAGATGAGAACTTGTTTAGAACAGCTCCAAGAGATTCTCCAAGTCAGTTCTTAGTGTAGAAAAGGTAGCTAAGATCCGGGAAATCCTTAATTCGAGTTAAGATCACATGAAACACTGTATGAATCCTATATTCTTTACTTAAAGGAGACTAGAGTGGTAAATGTGTGTTATACATTGCAGAATACCATTGAAATAGAGAAAGAAACACGTTCGGCAGCTTTGGAAAGCCTTACACTTCACTGAAATGTAGTACTACACTCTATAACACAGTTGAGAGACAATGTTCCCGAGCTGGCTCAGTTCATAACAGTGTGTAGGAAGTTGTTTGATAAAGTGGGCAAAGCTTATACTTGGACCAGAAGGCAGAATATAGGAAACTACATGAAAACTTGGATAATTCAGAGAAAATGACTGTAAACAGATGAGAACTTGTTTAGAACAGCTCAAAGAGATTCTCCAAGTCAGTTCTTAGTGTAGAAAAGGTAGCTAAGATCCGGGAAATCCTTAATTCGAGTTAAGATCACATGAAACAGTGTTTGAATCCTATATTCTTTACTTAAAGGAGACTAGAGTGGTAAATGTGTGTTATACAAGGCAGAATACCATTGAAATAGAGAAAGAAACATGTTCGGCAGCTTTGGAAATCCTTACACTTAACTGAAATGTTGTACTACACTCTATAACACAGTTGAGGGACAATGTTCCCGAGCTGCCACAGTTCATAACAGTGTGTAGGAACTTGTTTGATAAAGCGGGCAAAGCTTATACTTGGACCTTCGGCAGAATATAGGAAACTACATGAAAACATGGATAATTCAGAGAAAATGACTGTAAACAGATGAAAACTTGTTTAGAACAGCTCAAAGAGATTCTCGAAGTCAGTTCTTAGTGTAGAAAAGGTAGCTAAGATCCGGGAAATCCTTACTTCGAGTTAAGATCACATGAAACAGTGTATGAATCCTATATTCTTTACTTAAAGGAGACTAGAGTGGTAAAAGTGTGTTATACAAGGCAGAATACCATTGAAATAGAGAAAGAAACACGTTCGGCAGCTTTGGAAATCCTTACACTTAACTGAAATGTAGTACTACACTCTATAACACAGTTGAGGGACAATGTTCCCGAGTTGCCTCAGTTCATAACAGTGTGTAGGAAGTTGTTTGATAAACTGGGGAAAGCTTATACTTGGACCAGAAGGCAGAATATAGGAAACTACATGAAAACATGGATAATGCAGAGAAAATGACTGTAAACAGACGAGAACTTGTTTAGAACAGCTCCAAGAGATTCTCCATGTCAGTTCTTAGTGTAGAAAAGGTAGCTAAGATCCGGGAAATCCTTTATTTGAGTTAATATCACATGAAACACTGTATGAATCCTATATTCTTTACTTAAAGGAGACTAGAGTGGTAAATGTGTGTTATACAAGGCAGAATATCATTGAAATAGAGAAAGAAACACGTTCGGTAGCTTTGGAAAGACTTATACTTAACTGAAATGTAGTACTACACTCTATAACACAGTTGAGAGACAATGTTCCCGAGCTGCCTCAGTTCATAACAGTGTGTAGGAAGTTGTTTGATAAAGTGGGCAAAGCTTATACTTGGACCACAAGGCAGAATATTGGAAACTACATGAAAACTTGGATAATTCAGAGAAAATGACTTTAAACAGATGAGAACTTGTTTAGAACAGCTCCAAGAGATTCTCCAAGTCAGTTCTTAGTGTAGAAAAGGTAGCTAAGAACCGGGAAATCCTTAATTCGAGTTAAGATCACATGAAACAGTGTTTGAATCCTTTATTCTTTACTTAAAGGAGACTAGAGTGGTAAAAGTGTGTTATACAAGGCAGAATACCATTGAAATAGAGAAAGAAACACGTTCGGCAGCTTTGGAAAGCCTTACAGTTCACTGAAATGTAGTACTACACTCTATAACACAGTTGAGAGACAATGTTCCCGAGCTTCCTCAGTTCATAACAGTGTGTAGGAAGTTGTTTGATATAGTGGGCAAAGCTTATACTTGGACCAGAAGGCAGAATATAGGAAACCACATGAAAACATGGATAATGCAGAGAAAATGACTGTAAACAGACTAGAAATTGTTTAGAACAGCTCAAAGAGATTCTCCAAGTCAGTTCTTAGTGTAGAAAAGGTAGCTAAGATCCGGGAAATCCTTACTTCGAGTTAAAATCACATGAAACAGTGTATGAATCCTATATTCTTTACTTAAAGGAGACTAGAGTGGTAAAAGTGTGTTATACAAGGCAGAATACCCTTGAAATAGAGAAAGAAACACGTTCGGCAGCTTTGGAAATCCTTACACTTCACTGAAATGTAGTACTACACTCTATAACACAGTTGAGGGACAATGTTCCCGAGCTGACTCAGTTCATAACAGTGTGTAGGAAGTTGTTTGATAAACTGGGCAAAGCTTATACTTGGACCAGAAGGCAGAATATAGGAAACTACATGAAAACATGGATAATTCATAGAAAATGACTGTAAACAGATGAGAACTTGTTTAGAACAGCTCAAAGAGATTCTCAAAGCCAGTTCTTAGTGTAGAAAAGGTAGCTAAGATCAGGGAAATCCTTTATTCGAGTTAATATCACATGAAACACTGTATGAATCCTATATTCTTTACTTAAAGGAGACTAGAGTGGTAAATGTGTGTTATACAAGGCAGAATACCATTGAAATAGAGAAAGAAACACGTTCGGTAGCTTTGGAAAGACTTATACTTAACTGAAATGTAGTACTACACTCTATAACACAGTTGAGAGACAGTGTTCCCGAGCTGCCTCAGTTCATAACAGTGTGTAGGAAGTTGTTTGATAAAGTTGGCAAAGCTCATACTTGGACCAGAAGGCAGAATATTGGAAACTACATGAAAACTTGGATAATTCAGAGAAAATGACTGTAAACAGATGAAAACTTGTTTAGTACAGCTCAAAGAGATTCTCGAAGTCAGTTCTTAGTGTAGAAAAGGTAGCTAAGATCCGGGAAATCCTTTATTTGAGTTAATATCACATGAAACACTGTATGAATCCTATATTCTTTACTTAAAGGAGACTAGAGTGGTAAAAGTGTGTTATACAAGGCAGAATACCATTGAAATAGAGAAAGAAACACGTTCGGCAGCTTTGGAAATCCTTACACTTAACTGAAATGTAGTACTACACTCTATAACACAGTTGAGGGACAATGTTCCCGAGCTGCCTCAGTTCAGAACAGTGTGTAGGAAGTTGTTTGATAAACTGGGCAAAGCTTATACTTGGACCAGAAGGCAGAATATAGGAAAGTACATGAAAACATGGATAATTCATAGAAAATGACTATAAAGAGAGGAGAACTTGTTTAGAGCAGCTCAAAGAGATACTACAAGTCAGTTCTTAGTGTAGAAAAGGTAGCTAAGATCCGGGAAATCCTTAATTCGAGTTAAGATCACATGAAACACTGTATGAATCCAATATTCTTTACTTAAAGGAGAATAGAGTGGTAAATGTGTGTTATACAAGGCAGAATACCATTGAAATAGAGAAAGAAACACGTTCGGCAGCTTTGGAAAGCCTTACACTTCACTGAAATGTAGTACTACACTCTATAACACAGTTGAGAGACAATGTTCCCGAGCTGCCTCAGTTCATAACAGTGTGTAGGAAGTTGTTTGATAAAGTGGGCAAAGCTTATACTTGGACCAGAAGGCAGAATATTGGAAACTACATGAAAACTTGGATAATTCAGAGAAAATGACTTTAAACAGATGAGAACTTGTTTAGAACAGCTCCAAGAGATTCTCCAAGTCAGTTCTGAGTGTAGAAAAGGTAGCTAAGATCCGGGAAATCCTTAATTCGAGTTAAGATCACATGAAACAGTGTTTGAATCCTTTATTCTTTACTTAAAGGAGACTAGAGTGGTAAAAGTGTGTTATACAAGGCAGAATACCATTGAAATAGAGAAAGAAACACGTTCGGCAGCTTTGGAAAGCCTTACACTTCACTGAAATGTAGTACTACACTCTATAACACAGTTGAGAGACAATGTTCCCGAGCTTCCTCAGTTCATAACAGTGTGTAGGAAGTTGTTTGATATAGTGGGCAAAGCTTATACTTGGACCAGAAGGCAGAATATAGGAAACCACATGAAAACATGGATAATGCAGAGAAAATGACTGTAAACAGACGAGAACTTGTTTAGAACAGCTCAAAGAGATTCTCCAAGTCAGTTCTTAGTGTAGAAAAGGTAGCTAAGAACCGGGAAATCCTTACTTCGAGTTAAAATCACATGAAACAGTGTATGAATCCTATATTCTTTACTTAAAGGAGACTAGAGTGGTAAAAGTGTGTTATACAAGGCAGAATACCATTGAAATAGAGAAAGAAACACGTTCGGCAGCTTTGGAAATCCTTACACTTAACTGAAATGTAGTACTACACTCTATAACACAGTTGAGGGACAATGTTCCCGAGCTGCCTCAGTTCAGAACAGTGTGTAGGAAGTTGTTTGATAAACTGGGCAAAGCTTATACTTGGACCAGAAGGCAGAATATAGGAAAGTACATGAAAACATGGATAATTCATAGAAAATGACTATAAAGAGAGGAGAACTTGTTTAGAACAGCTCCAAGAGATTCTCCAAGTCAGTTCTGAGTGTAGAAAAGGTAGCTAAGATCCGGGAAATCCTTAATTCGAGTTAAGATCACATGAAACAGTGTTTGAATCCTTTATTCTTTACTTAAAGGAGACTAGAGTGGTAAAAGTGTGTTATACAAGGCAGAATACCATTGAAATAGAGAAAGAAACACGTTCGGCTGCTTTGGAAAGCCTTACACTTCACTGAAATGTAGTACTACACTCTATAACACAGTTGAGAGACAATGTTCCCGAGCTTCCTCAGTTCATAACAGTGTGTAGGAAGTTGTTTGATATAGTGGGCAAAGCTTATACTTGGACCAGAAGGCAGAATATAGGAAACCACATGAAAACATGGATAATGCAGAGAAAATGACTGTAAACAGACGAGAACTTGTTTAGAACAGCTCAAAGAGATTCTCCAAGTCAGTTCTTAGTGTAGAAAAGGTAGCTAAGAACCGGGAAATCCTTACTTCGAGTTAAAATCACATGAAACAGTGTATGAATCCTATATTCTTTACTTAAAGGAGACTAGAGTGGTAAAAGTGTGTTATACAAGGCAGAATACCATTGAAATAGAGAAAGAAACACGTTCGGCAGCTTTGGAAATCCTTACACTTAACTGAATGTAGTACTACACTCTATAACACAGTTGAGGAACAATGTTCCCGAGCTGCCTCAGTTCATAACAGTGTGTAGGAAGTTGTTTGATAAACTGGGCAAAGCTTATACTTGGACCAGAAGGCAGAATATAGGAAACTACATGAAAACATGGATAATTCATAGAAAATGACTATAAAGAGAGGAGAACTTGTTTAGAGCAGCTCAAAGAGATTCTACAAGTCAGTTCTTAGTGTAGAAAAGGTAGCTAAGATCCGGGAAATCCTTACTTCGAGTTAAGATCACATGAAACAGTGTATGAATCCTATATTCTTTACTTAAAGGAGACTAGAGTGGTAAAAGTGTGTTATACAATTCAGAATACCATTGAAATAGAGAAAGAAACACGTTCGGCAGCTTTGGAAATCCTTACACTTAACTGAAATGTAGTACTACACTCTATAACACAGTTGAGGGACAATGTTCCCGAGCTGCCTCAGTTCAGAACAGTGTGTAGGAAGTTGTTTGATAAACTGGGCAAAGCTTATACTTGGACCAGAAGGCAGAATATAGGAAAGTACATGAAAACATGGATAATTCATAGAAAATGACTATAAAGAGAGGAGAACTTGTTTAGAGCAGCTCAAAGAGATACTACAAGTCAGTTCTTAGTGTAGAAAACGTAGCTAAGATCCGGGAAATCCTTAATTCGAGTTAAGATCACATGAAACACTGTATGAATCCAATATTCTTTACTTAAAGGAGACTAGAGTGGTAAATGTGTGTTATACAAGGCAGAATACCATTGAAATAGAGAAAGAAACACGTTCGGCTGCTTTGGAAAGCCTTACACTTCACTGAAATGTAGTACTACACTCTATAACACAGTTGAGAGACAATGTTCCCGAGCTGCCTCAGTTCATAACAGTGTGTAGGAAGTTGTTTGATAAAGTGGGCAAAGCTTATACTTGGACCAGAAGGCAGAATATTGGAAACTACATGAAAACTTGGATAATTCAGAGAAAATGACTTTAAACAGATTAGAACTTGTTTAGAACAGCTCCAAGAGATTCTCCAAGTCAGTTCTGAGTGTAGAAAAGGTAGCTAAGATCCGGGAAATCCTTAATTCGAGTTAAGATCACATGAAACAGTGTTTGAATCCTTTATTCTTTACTTAAAGGAGACTAGAGTGGTAAAAGTGTGTTATACAAGGCAGAATACCATTGAAATAGAGAAAGAAACACGTTCGGCAGCTTTGGAAAGCCTTACACTTAACTGAATGTAGTACTACACTCTATAACACAGTTGAGGGACAATGTTCCCGAGCTGCCTCAGTTCATAACAGTGTGTAGGAAGTTGTTTGATAAACTGGGCAAAGCTTATACTTGGACCAGAAGGCAGAATATAGGAAACTACATGAAAACATGGATAATTCATAGAAAATGACTATAAAGAGAGGAGAACTTGTTTAGAGCAGCTCAAAGAGATTCTACAAGTCAGTTCTTAGTGTAGAAAAGGTAGCTAAGATCCGGGAAATCCTTACTTCGAGTTAAGATCACATGAAACAGTGTATCAATCCTATATTCTTTACTTAAAGGAGACTAGAGTGGTAAATGTGTGTTATACAAGGCAGAATACCATTGAAATAGAGAAAGAAACACGTTCGGCAGCTTTGGAAATCCTTACACTTAACTGAAATGTAGTACTACACTCTATAACACAGTTGAGGGACAATGTTCCCGAGCTGCCTCAGTTCAGAACAGTGTGTAGGAAGTTGTTTGATAAACTGGGCAAAGCTTATACTTGGACCAGAAGGCCGAATATAGGAAAGTACATGAAAACATGGATAATTCATAGAAAATGACTATAAAGAGAGGAGAACTTGTTTAGAGCAGCTCAAAGAGATACTACAAGTCAGTTCTTAGTGTAGAAAAGGTAGCTAAGATCCGGGAAATCCTTCATTCGAGTTAAGATCACATGAAACACTGTATGAATCCAATATTCTTTACTTAAAGGAGACTAGAGTGGTAAATGTGTGTTATACAAGGCAGAATACCATTGAAATAGAGAAAGAAACACGTTCGGCAGCTTTGGAAAGCCTTACACTTCACTGAAATGTAGTACTACACTCTATAACACAGTTGAGAGACAATGTTCCCGAGCTGCCTCAGTTCATAACAGTGTGTAGGAAGTTGTTTGATAAAGTGGGCAAAGCTTATACTTGGACCAGAAGGCAGAATATTGGAAACTACATGAAAACTTGGATAATTCAGAGAAAATGACTTTAAACAGATGAGAACTTGTTTAGAACAATTCCAAGAGATTCTCCAAGTCAGTTCTGAGTGTAGAAAAGGTAGCTAAGATCCGGGAAATCCTTAATTCGAGTTAAGATCACATGAAACAGTGTTTGAATCCTTTATTCTTTACTTAAAGGAGACTAGAGTGGTAAAAGTGTGTTATACAAGGCAGAATACCATTGAAATAGAGAAAGAAACACGTTCGGCAGCTTTGGAAAGCCTTACACTTCACTGAAATGTAGTACTACACTCTATAACACAGTTGAGAGACAATGTTCCCGAGCTTCCTCAGTTCATAACAGTGTGTAGGAAGTTGTTTGATATAGTGGGCAAAGCTTATACTTGGACCAGAAGGCAGAATATAGGAAACCACATGAAAACATGGATAATGCAGAGAAAATGACTGTAAACAGACGAGAACTTGTTTAGAACAGCTCAAAGAGATTCTCCAAGTCAGTTCTTAGTGTAGAAAAGGTAGCTAAGATCCGGGAAATCCTTCATTCGAGTTAAAATCACATGAAACAGTGTATGAATCCTATATTCTTTACTTAAAGGAGACTAGAGTGGTAAAAGTGTGTTATACAAGGCAGAATACCATTGAAATAGAGAAAGAAACACGTTCGGCAGCTTTGGCAATCCTTACACTTAACTGAAATGTAGTACTACACTCTATAACACAGTTGAGGGACAATGTTCCCGAGCTGCCTCAGTTCATAACAGTGTGTAGGAAGTTGTTTGATAAACTGGGCAAAGCTTATACTTGGACCAGAAGGCAGAATATAGGAAACTACATGAAAACATGGATAATTCATAGAAAATGACTATAAAGAGAGGAGAACTTGTTTAGAGCAGCTCAAAGAGATTCTACAAGTCAGTTCTTAGTGTAGAAAAGGTAGCTAAGATCCGGGAAATCCTTAATTCGAGTTAAGATCACATGAAACACTGTATGAATCCAATATTCTTTACTTAAAGGAGACTAGAGTGGTAAATGTGTGTTATACAAGTCAGAATACCATTGAAATAGAGAAAGAAACACGTTCGGCAGCTTTGGAAAGCCTTACACTTCACTGAAATGTAGTACTACACTCTATAACACAGTTGAGAGACAATGTTCCCGAGCTGGCTCAGTTCATAACAGTGTGTAGGAAGTTGTTTGATAAAGTGGGCAAAGCTTATACTTGGACCAGAAGGCAGAATATAGGAAACTACATGAAAACTTGGATAATTCAGAGAAAATGACTGTAAACAGATGAGAACTTGTTTAGAACAGCTCAAAGAGATTCTCAAAGCCAGTTCTTAGTGTAGAAAAGGTAGCTAAGATCAGGGAAATCCTTTATTCGAGTTAATATCACATGAAACGCTGTATGAATCCTATATTCTTTACTTAAAGGAGACTAGAGTGGTAAATGTGTGTTATACAAGGCAGAATACCATTGAAATAGAGAAAGAAACATGTTCGGTAGCTTTGGAAAGACTTATACTTAACTGAAATGTAGTACTACACTCTATAACACAGTTGAGAGACAATGTTCCCGAGCTGGCTCAGGTCATAACAGTGTGTAGGAAGTTGTTTGATAAAGTGGGCAAAGCTTATACTTGGACCAGAAGGCAGAATATAGGAAACAACATGAAAACTTGGATAATTCAGAGAAAATGACTGTAAACAGATGAGAACTTGTTTAGAACAGCTCAAAGAGATTCTCCAAGTCAGTTCTTAGTGTAGAAAAGGTAGCTAAGATTCGGGAAATCCTTCATTCGAGTTAAGATCACATGAAACACTGTATGAATCCTATATTCTTTACTTAAAGGAGACTAGAGTGATAAATGTGTGTTATACAAGGCAGAATACCATTGAAACAGAGAAAGAAACACGTTCGGCAGCTTTGGAAATCCTTACACTTCACTGAAATGTAGTACTACACTCTATAACACAGTTGAGAGACAATGTTCCCGAGCTGCCTAAGTTCATTACAGTGTGTAGGAAGTTGTTTGATTAAGTGGGCAAAGCTTATATTTGGACCAGAAGGCAGAATATAGGAAACTACATGAAAACTTGGATAATTCAGAGAAAATGACTGTAAACAGATGAGAACTTGTTTAGAACAGCTCAAAGAGATTCTCCAAGTCAGTTCTTAGTGTAGAAAAGGTAGCTAAGATCCGGGAAATCCTTAATTCGAGTTAAGATCACATGAAACAGTGTTTGAATCCTATATTCTTTACTTAAAGGAGACTAGAGTGGTAAATGTGTGTTATACAAGGCAGAATACCATTGAAATAGAGAAAGAAACATGTTCGGCAGCTTTGGAAATCCTTACACTTAACTGAAATGTTGTACTACACTCTATAACACAGTTGAGGGACAATGTTCCCGAGCTGCCACAGTTCATAACAGTGTGTAGGAACTTGTTTGATAAAGCGGGCAAAGCTTATACTTGGACCTTCGGCAGAATATAGGAAACTACATGAAAACATGGATAATTCAGAGAAAATGACTGTAAACAGATGAAAACTTGTTTAGAACAGCTCAAAGAGATTCTCGAAGTCAGTTCTTAGTGTAGAAAAGGTAGCTAAGATCCGGGAAATCCTTACTTCGAGTTAAGATCACATGAAACAGTGTATGAATCCTATATTCTTTACTTAAAGGAGACTAGAGTGGTAAAAGTGTGTTATACAAGGCAGAATACCATTGAAATAGAGAAAGAAACACGTTCGGGAGCTTTGGAAATCCTTACACTTAACTGAAATGTAGTACTACACTCTATAACACAGTTGAGGGACAATGTTCCCGAGTTGCCTCAGTTCATAACAGTGTGTAGGAAGTTGTTTGATAAACTGGGGAAAGCTTATACTTGGACCAGAAGGCAGAATATAGGAAACTACATGAAAACATGGATAATGCAGAGAAAATGACTGTAAACAGACGAGAACTTGTTTAGAACAGCTCCAAGAGATTCTCCATGTCAGTTCTTAGTGTAGAAAAGGTAGCTAAGATCCGGGAAATCCTTTATTTGAGTTAATATCACATGAAACACTGTATGAATCCTATATTCTTTACTTAAAGGAGACTAGAGTGGTAAATGTGTGTTATACAAGGCAGAATACCATTGAAATAGAGAAAGAAACACGTTCGGTAGCTTTGGAAAGACTTATACTTAACTGAAATGTAGTACTACACTCTATAACACAGTTGAGAGACAATGTTCCCGAGCTGCCTCAGTTCATAACAGTGTGTAGGAAGTTGTTTGATAAAGTGGGCAAAGCTTATACTTGGACCAGAAGGCAGAATATTGGAAACTACATGAAAACTTGGATAATTCAGAGAAAATGACTTTAAACAGATGAGAACTTGTTTAGAACAGCTCCAAGAGATTCTCCAAGTCAGTTCTTAGTGTAGAAAAGGTAGCTAAGATCCGGGAAATCCTTAATTCGAGTTAAGATCACATGAAACAGTGTTTGAATCCTTTATTCTTTACTTAAAGGAGACTAGAGTGGTAAAAGTGTGTTATACAAGGCAGAATACCATTGAAATAGAGAAAGAAACACGTTCGGCAGCTTTGGAAAGCCTTACAGTTCACTGAAATGTAGTACTACACTCTATAACACAGTTGAGAGACAATGTTCCCGAGCTTCCTCAGTTCATAACAGTGTGTAGGAAGTTGTTTGATATAGTGGGCAAAGCTTATACTTGGACCAGAAGGCAGAATATAGGAAACCACATGAAAACATGGATAATGCAGAGAAAATGACTGTAAACAGACTAGAAATTGTTTAGAACAGCTCAAAGAGATTCTCCAAGTCAGTTCTTAGTGTAGAAAAGGTAGCTAAGTTCCGGGAAATCCTTACTTCGAGTTAAAATCACATGAAACAGTGTATGAATCCTATATTCTTTACTTAAAGGAGACTAGAGTGGTAAAAGTGTGTTATACAAGGCAGAATACCCTTGAAATAGAGAAAGAACCACGTTCGGCAGCTTTGGAAATCCTTACACTTCACTGAAATGTAGTACTACACTCTATAACACAGTTGAGGGACAATGTTCCCGAGCTGACTCAGTTCATAACAGTGTGTAGGAAGTTGTTTGATAAACTGGGCAAAGCTTATACTTGGACCAGAAGGCAGAATATAGGAAACTACATGAAAACATGGATAATTCATAGAAAATGACTGTAAACAGATGAGAACTTGTTTAGAACAGCTCAAAGAGATTCTCAAAGCCAGTTCTTAGTGTAGAAAAGGTAGCTAAGATCAGGGAAATCCTTTATTCGAGTTAATATCACATGAAACACTGTATGAATCCTATATTCTTTACTTAAAGGAGACTAGAGTGGTAAATGTGTGTTATACAAGGCAGAATACCATTGAAATAGAGAAAGAAACACGTTCGGTAGCTTTGGAAAGACTTATACTTAACTGAAATGTAGTACGACACTCTATAACACAGTTGAGAGACAGTGTTCCCGAGCTGCCTCAGTTCATAACAGTGTGTAGGAAGTTGTTTGATAAAGTTGGCAAAGCTCATACTTGGACCAGAAGGCAGAATATTGGAAACTACATGAAAACTTGGATAATTCAGAGAAAATGACTGTAAACAGATGAAAACTTGTTTAGTACAGCTCAAAGAGATTCTCGAAGTCAGTTCTTAGTGTAGAAAAGGTAGCTAAGATCCGGGAAATCCTTTATTTGAGTTAATATCACATGAAACACTGTATGAATCCTATATTCTTTACTTAAAGGAGACTAGAGTGGTAAAAGTGTGTTATACAAGGCAGAATACCATTGAAATAGAGAAAGAAACACGTTCGGCAGCTTTGGAAATCCTTACACTTAACTGAAATGTAGTACTACACTCTATAACACAGTTGAGGGACAATGTTCCCGAGCTGCCTCAGTTCAGAACAGTGTGTAGGAAGTTGTTTGATAAACTGGGCAAAGCTTATACTTGGACCAGAAGGCAGAATATAGGAAAGTACATGAAAACATGGATAATTCATAGAAAATGACTATAAAGAGAGGAGAACTTGTTTAGAGCAGCTTAAAGAGATACTACAAGTCAGTTCTTAGTGTAGAAAAGGTAGCTAAGATCCGGGAAATCCTTAATTCGAGTTAAGATCACATGAAACACTGTATGAATCCAATATTCTTTACTTAAAGGAGAATAGAGTGGTAAATGTGTGTTATACAAGGCAGAATACCATTGAAATAGAGAAAGAAACACGTTCGGCAGCTTTGGAAAGCCTTACACTTCACTGAAATGTAGTACTACACTCTATAACACAGTTGAGAGACAATGTTCCCGAGCTGCCTCAGTTCATAACAGTGTGTAGGAAGTTGTTTGATAAAGTGGGCAAAGCTTATACTTGGACCAGAAGGCAGAATATTGGAAACTACATGAAAACTTGGATAATTCAGAGAAAATGACTTTAAACAGATGAGAACTTGTTTAGAACAGCTCCAAGAGATTCTCCAAGTCAGTTCTGAGTGTAGAAAAGGTAGCTAAGATCCGGGAAATCCTTAATTCGAGTTAAGATCACATGAAACAGTGTTTGAATCCTTTATTCTTTACTTAAAGGAGACTAGAGTGGTAAAAGTGTGTTATACAAGGCAGAATACCATTGAAATAGAGAAAGAAACACGTTCGGCAGCTTTGGAAAGCCTTACACTGCACTGAAATGTAGTACTACACTCTATAACACAGTTGAGAGACAATGTTCCCGAGCTTCCTCAGTTCATAACAGTGTGTAGGAAAATGTTTGATATAGTGGGCAAAGCTTATACTTGGACCAGAAGGCAGAATATAGGAAACCACATGAAAACATGGATAATGCAGAGAAAATGACTGTAAACAGACGAGAACTTGTTTAGAACAGCTCAAAGAGATTCTCCAAGTCAGTTCTTAGTGTAGAAAAGGTAGCTAAGATCCGGGAAATCCTTCATTCGAGTTAAAATCACATGAAACAGTGTATGAATCCTATATTCTTTACTTAAAGGAGACTAGAGTGGTAAAAGTGTGTTATACAAGGCAGAATACCATTGAAATAGAGAAAGAAACACGTTCGGGAGCTTTGGCAATCCTTACACTTAACTGAAATGTAGTACTACACTCTATAACACAGTTGAGGGACAATGTTCCCGAGCTGCCTCAGTTCATAACAGTGTGTAGGAAGTTGTTTGATAAACTGGGCAAAGCTTATACTTGGACCAGAAGGCAGAATATAGGAAACTACATGAAAACATGGATAATTCATAGAAAATGACTATAAAGAGAGGAGAACTTGTTTAGAGCAGCTCAAAGAGATTCTACAAGTCAGTTCTTAGTGTAGAAAAGGTAGCTAAGATCCGGGAAATCCTTAATTCGAGTTAAGATCACATGAAACACTGTATGAATCCAATATTCTTTACTTAAAGGAGACTAGAGTGGTAAATGTGTGTTATACAAGTCAGAATACCATTGAAATAGAGAAAGAAACACGTTCGGCAGCTTTGGAAAGCCTTACACTTCACTGAAATGTAGTACTACACTCTATAACACAGTTGAGAGACAATGTTCCCGAGCTGGCTCAGTTCATAACAGTGTGTAGGAAGTTGTTTGATAAAGTGGGCAAAGCTTATACTTGGACCAGAAGGCAGAATATAGGAAACTACATGAAAACTTGGATAATTCAGAGAAAATGACTGTAAACAGATGAGAACTTGTTTAGAACAGCTCAAAGAGATTCTCAAAGCCAGTTCTTAGTGTAGAAAAGGTAGCTAAGATCAGGGAAATCCTTTATTCGAGTTAATATCACATGAAACGCTGTATGAATCCTATATTCTTTACTTAAAGGAGACTAGAGTGGTAAATGTGTGTTATACAAGGCAGAATACCATTGAAATAGAGAAAGAAACATGTTCGGCAGCTTTGGAAATCCTTACACTTAACTGAAATGTTGTACTACACTCTATAACACAGTTGAGGGACAATGTTCCCGAGCTGCCACAGTTCATAACAGTGTGTAGGAACTTGTTTGATAAAGCGGGCAAAGCTTATACTTGGACCTTCGGCAGAATATAGGAAACTACATGAAAACATGGATAATTCAGAGAAAATGACTGTAAACAGATGAAAACTTGTTTAGAACAGCTCAAAGAGATTCTCGAAGTCAGTTCTTAGTGTAGAAAAGGTAGCTAAGATCCGGGAAATCCTTACTTCGAGTTAAGATCACATGAAACAGTGTATGAATCCTATATTCTTTACTTAAAGGAGACTAGAGTGGTAAAAGTGTGTTATACAAGGCAGAATACCATTGAAATAGAGAAAGAAACACGTTCGGGAGCTTTGGAAATCCTTACACTTAACTGAAATGTAGTACTACACTCTATAACACAGTTGAGGGACAATGTTCCCGAGTTGCCTCAGTTCATAACAGTGTGTAGGAAGTTGTTTGATAAACTGGGGAAAGCTTATACTTGGACCAGAAGGCAGAATATAGGAAACTACATGAAAACATGGATAATGCAGAGAAAATGACTGTAAACAGACGAGAACTTGTTTAGAACAGCTCCAAGAGATTCTCCATGTCAGTTCTTAGTGTAGAAAAGGTAGCTAAGATCCGGGAAATCCTTTATTTGAGTTAATATCACATGAAACACTGTATGAATCCTATATTCTTTACTTAAAGGAGACTAGAGTGGTAAATGTGTGTTATACAAGGCAGAATACCATTGAAATAGAGAAAGAAACACGTTCGGTAGCTTTGGAAAGACTTATACTTAACTGAAATGTAGTACTACACTCTATAACACAGTTGAGAGACAATGTTCCCGAGCTGCCTCAGTTCATAACAGTGTGTAGGAAGTTGTTTGATAAAGTGGGCAAAGCTTATACTTGGACCAGAAGGCAGAATATTGGAAACTACATGAAAACTTGGATAATTCAGAGAAAATGACTTTAAACAGATGAGAACTTGTTTAGAACAGCTCCAAGAGATTCTCCAAGTCAGTTCTTAGTGTAGAAAAGGTAGCTAAGATCCGGGAAATCCTTAATTCGAGTTAAGATCACATGAAACAGTGTTTGAATCCTTTATTCTTTACTTAAAGGAGACTAGAGTGGTAAAAGTGTGTTATACAAGGCAGAATACCATTGAAATAGAGAAAGAAACACGTTCGGCAGCTTTGGAAAGCCTTACAGTTCACTGAAATGTAGTACTACACTCTATAACACAGTTGAGAGACAATGTTCCCGAGCTTCCTCAGTTCATAACAGTGTGTAGGAAGTTGTTTGATATAGTGGGCAAAGCTTATACTTGGACCAGAAGGCAGAATATAGGAAACCACATGAAAACATGGATAATGCAGAGAAAATGACTGTAAACAGACTAGAAATTGTTTAGAACAGCTCAAAGAGATTCTCCAAGTCAGTTCTTAGTGTAGAAAAGGTAGCTAAGATCCGGGAAATCCTTACTTCGAGTTAAAATCACATGAAACAGTGTATGAATCCTATATTCTTTACTTAAAGGAGACTAGAGTGGTAAAAGTGTGTTATACAAGGCAGAATACCATTGAAATAGAGAAAGAAACACGTTCGGCAGCTTTGGAAATCCTTACACTTCACTGAAATGTAGTACTACACTCTATAACACAGTTGAGGGACAATGTTCCCGAGCTGACTCAGTTCATAACAGTGTGTAGGAAGTTGTTTGATAAACTGGGCAAAGCTTATACTTGGACCAGAAGGCAGAATATAGGAAACTACATGAAAACATGGATAATTCATAGAAAATGACTGTAAACAGATGAGAACTTGTTTAGAACAGCTCAAAGAGATTCTCAAAGCCAGTTCTTAGTGTAGAAAAGGTAGCTAAGATCAGGGAAATCCTTTATTCGAGTTAATATCACATGAAACACTGTATGAATCCTATATTCTTTACTTAAAGGAGACTAGAGTGGTAAATGTGTGTTATACAAGGCAGAATACCATTGAAATAGAGAAAGAAACACGTTCGGTAGCTTTGGAAAGACTTATACTTAACTGAAATGTAGTACTACACTCTATAACACAGTTGAGAGACAGTGTTCCCGAGCTGCCTCAGTTCATAACAGTGTGTAGGAAGTTGTTTGATAAAGTTGGCAAAGCTCATACTTGGACCAGAAGGCAGAATATTGGAAACTACATGAAAACTTGGATAATTCAGAGAAAATGACTGTAAACAGATGAAAACTTGTTTAGTACAGCTCAAAGAGATTCTCGAAGTCAGTTCTTAGTGTAGAAAAAATGTAGCTAAGATCTGGGAAATCCTTTATTTGAGTTAATATCACATGAAACACTGTATGAATCCTATATTCTTTACTTAAAGGAGACTAGAGTGGTAAAAGTGTGTTATACAAGGCAGAATACCATTGAAATAGAGAAAGAAACACGTTCGGCAGCTTTGGAAATCCTTACACTTAACTGAAATGTAGTACTACACTCTATAACACAGTTGAGGGACAATGTTCCCGAGCTGCCTCAGTTCAGAACAGTGTGTAGGAAGTTGTTTGATAAACTGGGCAAAGCTTATACTTGGACCAGAAGGCAGAATATAGGAAAGTACATGAAAACATGGATAATTCATAGAAAATGACTATAAAGAGAGGAGAACTTGTTTAGAGCAGCTCAAAGAGATACTACAAGTCAGTTCTTAGTGTAGAAAAGGTAGCTAAGATCCGGGAAATCCTTAATTCGAGTTAAGATCACATGAAACACTGTATGAATCCAATATTCTTTACTTAAAGGAGAATAGAGTGGTAAATGTGTGTTATACAAGGCAGAATACCATTGAAATAGAGAAAGAAACACGTTCGGCAGCTTTGGAAAGCCTTACACTTCACTGAAATGTAGTACTACACTCTATAACACAGTTGAGAGACAATGTTCCCGAGCTGCCTCAGTTCATAACAGTGTGTAGGCAGTTGTTTGATAAAGTGGGCAAAGCTTATACTTGGACCAGAAGGCAGAATATTGGAAACTACATGAAAACTTGGATAATTCAGAGAAAATGACTTTAAACAGATGAGAACTTGTTTAGAACAGCTCCAAGAGATTCTCCAAGTCAGTTCTGAGTGTAGAAAAGGTAGCTAAGATCTGGGAAATCCTTAATTCGAGTTAAGATCACATGAAACAGTGTTTGAATCCTTTATTCTTTACTTAAAGGAGACTAGAGTGGTAAAAGTGTGTTATACAAGGCAGAATACCATTGAAATAGAGAAAGAAACACGTTCGGCAGCTTTGGAAAGCCTTACACTTCACTGAAATGTAGTACTACACTCTATAACACAGATGAGAGACAATGTTCCCGAGCTTCCTCAGTTCATAACAGTGTGTAGGAAGTTGTTTGATATAGTGGGCAAAGCTTATACTTGGACCAGAAGGCTGAATATAGGAAACCACATGAAAACATGGATAATGCAGAGAAAATGACTGTAAACAGACGAGAACTTGTTTAGAACAGCTCAAAGAGATTCTCCAAGTCAGTTCTTAGTGTAGAAAAGGTAGCTAAGATCCGGGAAATCCTTCATTCGAGTTAAAATCACATGAAACAGTGTATGAATCCTATATTCTTTACTTAAAGGAGACTAGAGTGGTAAAAGTGTGTTATACAAGGCAGAATACCATTGAAATAGAGAAAGAAACACGTTCGGCAGCTTTGGAAATCCTTACACTTAACTGAAATGTAGTACTACACTCTATAACACAGTTGAGGGACAATGTTCCCGAGCTGCCTCAGTTCAGAACAGTGTGTAGGAAGTTGTTTGATAAACTGGGCAAAGCTTATACTTGGACCAGAAGGCAGAATATAGGAAAGTACATGAAAACATGGATAATTCATAGAAAATGACTATAAAGAGAGGAGAACTTGTTTAGAACAGCTCCAAGAGATTCTCCAAGTCAGTTCTGAGTGTAGAAAAGGTAGCTAAGATCCGGGAAATCCTTAATTCGAGTTAAGATCACATGAAACAGTGTTTGAATCCTTTATTCTTTACTTAAAGGAGACTAGAGTGGTAAAAGTGTGTTATACAAGGCAGAATACCATTGAAATAGAGAAAGAAACACGTTCGGCTGCTTTGGAAAGCCTTACACTTCACTGAAATGTAGTACTACACTCTATAACACAGTTGAGAGACAATGTTCCCGAGCTTCCTCAGTTCATAACAGTGTGTAGGAAGTTGTTTGATATAGTGGGCAAAGCTTATACTTGGACCAGAAGGCAGAATATAGGAAACCACATGAAAACATGGATAATGCAGAGAAAATGACTGTAAACAGACGAGAACTTGTTTAGAACAGCTCAAAGAGATTCTCCAAGTCAGTTCTTAGTGTAGAAAAGGTAGCTAAGAACCGGGAAATCCTTACTTCGAGTTAAAATCACATGAAACAGTGTATGAATCCTATATTCTTTACTTAAAGGAGACTAGAGTGGTAAAAGTGTGTTATACAAGGCAGAATACCATTGAAATAGAGAAAGAAACACGTTCGGCAGCTTTGGAAATCCTTACACTTAACTGAATGTAGTACTACACTCTATAACACAGTTGAGGAACAATGTTCCCGAGCTGCCTCAGTTCATAACAGTGTGTAGGAAGTTGTTTGATAAACTGGGCAAAGCTTATACTTGGACCAGAAGGCAGAATATAGGAAACTACATGAAAACATGGATAATTCATAGAAAATGACTATAAAGATAGGAGAACTTGTTTAGAGCAGCTCAAAGAGATTCTACAAGTCAGTTCTTAGTGTAGAAAAGGTAGCTAAGATCCGGGAAATCCTTACTTCGAGTTAAGATCACATGAAACAGTGTATGAATCCTATATTCTTTACTTAAAGGAGACTAGAGTGGTAAAAGTGTGTTATACAATTCAGAATACCATTGAAATAGAGAAAGAAACACGTTCGGCAGCTTTGGAAATCCTTACACTAAACTGAAATGTAGTACTACACTCTATAACACAGTTGAGGGACAATGTTCCCGAGCTGCCTCAGTTCAGAACAGTGTGTAGGAAGTTGTTTGATAAACTGGGCAAAGCTTATACTTGGACCAGAAGGCAGAATATAGGAAAGTACATGAAAACATGGATAATTCATAGAAAATGACTATAAAGAGAGGAGAACTTGTTTAGAGCAGCTCAAAGAGATACTACAAGTCAGTTCTTAGTGTAGAAAAGGTAGCTAAGATCCGGGAAATCCTTAATTCGAGTTAAGATCACATGAAACACTGTATGAATCCAATATTCTTTACTTAAAGGAGACTAGAGTGGTAAATGTGTGTTATACAAGGCAGAATACCATTGAAATAGAGAAAGAAACACGTTCGGCAGCTTTGGAAAGCCTTACACTTCACTGAAATGTAGTACTACACTCTATAACACAGTTGAGAGACAATGTTCCCGAGCTGCCTCAGTTCATAACAGTGTGTAGGAAGTTGTTTGATAAAGTGGGCAAAGCTTATACTTGGACCAGAAGGCAGAATATTGGAAACTACATGAAAACTTAAATAATTCAGAGAAAATGACTTTAAACAGATTAGAACTTGTTTAGAACAGCTCCAAGAGATTCTCCAAGTCAGTTCTGAGTGTAGAAAAGGTAGCTAAGATCCGGGAAATCCTTAATTCGAGTTAAGATCACATGAAACAGTGTTTGAATCCTTTATTCTTTACTTAAAGGAGACTAGAGTGGTAAAAGTGTGTTATACAAGGCAGAATACCATTGAAATAGAGAAAGAAACACGTTCGGCAGCTTTGGAAAGCCTTACACTTAACTGAATGTAGTACTACACTCTATAACACAGTTGAGGGACAATGTTCCCGAGCTGCCTCAGTTCATAACAGTGTGTAGGAAGTTGTTTGATAAACTGGGCAAAGCTTATACTTGGACCAGAAGGCAGAATATAGGAAACTACATGAAAACATGGATAATTCATAGAAAATGACTATAAAGAGAGGAGAACTTGTTTAGAGCAGCTCAAAGAGATTCTACAAGTCAGTTCTTAGTGTAGAAAAGGTAGCTAAGATCCGGGAAATCCTTACTTCGAGTTAAGATCACATGAAACAGTGTATGAATCCTATATTCTTTACTTAAAGGAGACTAGAGTGGTAAATGTGTGTTATACAAGGCAGAATACCATTGAAATAGAGAAAGAAACACGTTCGGCAGCTTTGGAAATCCTTACACTTAACTGAAATGTAGTACTACACTCTATAACACAGTTGAGGGACAATGTTCCCGAGCTGCCTCAGTTCAGAACAGTGTGTAGGAAGTTGTTTGATAAACTGGGCAAAGCTTATACTTGGACCAGAAGGCAGAATATAGGAAAGTACATGAAAACATGGATAATTCATAGAAAATGACTATAAAGAGAGGAGAACTTGTTTAGAGCAGCTCAAAGAGATACTACAAGTCAGTTCTTAGTGTAGAAAAGGTAGCTAAGATCCGGGAAATCCTTCATTCGAGTTAAGATCACATGAAACACTGTATGAATCCAATATTCTTTACTTAAAGGAGACTAGAGTGGTAAATGTGTGTTATACAAGGCAGAATACCATTGAAATAGAGAAAGAAACACGTTCGGCAGCTTTGGAAAGCCTTACACTTCACTGAAATGTAGTACTACACTCTATAACACAGTTGAGAGACAATGTTCCCGAGCTGCCTCAGTTCATAACAGTGTGTAGGAAGTTGTTTGATAAAGTGGGCAAAGCTTATATTTGGACCAGAAGGCAGAATATTGGAAACTACATGAAAACTTGGATAATTCAGAGAAAATGACTTTAAACAGATGAGAACTTGTTTAGAACAGCTCCAAGAGATTCTCCAAGTCAGTTCTGAGTGTAGAAAAGGTAGCTAAGATCCGGGAAATCCTTAATTCGAGTTAAGATCACATGAAACAGTGTTTGAATCCTTTATTCTTTACTTAAAGGAGACTAGAGTGGTAAAAGTGTGTTATACAAGGCAGAATACCATTGAAATAGAGAAAGAAACACGTTCGGCAGCTTTGGAAAGCCTTACACTTCACTGAAATGTAGTACTACACTCTATAACACAGTTGAGAGACAATGTTCCCGAGCTTCCTCAGTTCATAACAGTGTGTAGGAAGTTGTTTGATATAGTGGGCAAAGCTTATACTTGGACCAGAAGGCAGAATATAGGAAACCACATGAAAACATGGATAATGCAGAGAAAATGACTGTAAACAGACGAGAACTTGTTTAGAACAGCTCAAAGAGATTCTCCAAGTCAGTTCTTAGTGTAGAAAAGGTAGCTAAGATCCGGGAAATCCTTCATTCGAGTTAAAATCACATGAAACAGTGTATGAATCCTATATTCTTTACTTAAAGGAGACTAGAGTGGTAAAAGTGTGTTATACAAGGCAGAATACCATTGAAATAGAGAAAGAAACACGTTCGGCAGCTTTGGCAATCCTTACACTTAACTGAAATGTAGTACTACACTCTATAACACAGTTGAGGGACAATGTTCCCGAGCTGCCTCAGTTCATAACAGTGTGTAGGAAGTTGTTTGATAAACTGGGCAAAGCTTATACTTGGACCAGAAGGCAGAATATAGGAAACTACATGAAAACATGGATAATTCATAGAAAATGACTATAAAGAGAGGAGAACTTGTTTAGAGCAGCTCAAAGAGATTCTACAAGTCAGTTCTTAGTGTAGAAAAGGTAGCTACGATCCGGGAAATACTTAATTCGAGTTAAGATCACATGAAACACTGTATGAATCCAATATTCTTTACTTAAAGGAGACTAGAGTGGTAAATGTGTGTTATACAAGTCAGAATACCATTGAAATAGAGAAAGAAACACGTTCGGCAGCTTTGGAAAGCCTTACACTTCACTGAAATGTAGTACTACACTCTATAACACAGTTGAGAGACAATGTTCCCGAGCTGGCTCAGTTCATAACAGTGTGTAGGAAGTTGTTTGATAAAGTGGGCAAAGCTTATACTTGGACCAGAAGGCAGAATATAGGAAACTACATGAAAACTTGGATAATTCAGAGAAAATGACTGTAAACAGATGAGAACTTGTTTAGAACAGCTCAAAGAGATTCTCAAAGCCAGTTCTTAGTGTAGAAAAGGTAGCTAAGATCAGGGAAATCCTTTATTCGAGTTAATATCACATGAAACGCTGTATGAATCCTATATTCTTTACTTAAAGGAGACTAGAGTGGTAAATGTGTGTTATACAAGGCAGAATACCATTGAAATAGAGAAAGAAACATGTTCGGTAGCTTTGGAAAGACTTATACTTAACTGAAATGTAGTACTACACTCTATAACACAGTTGAGAGACAATGTTCCCGAGCTGGCTCAGGTCATAACAGTGTGTAGGAAGTTGTTTGATAAAGTGGGCAAAGCTTATACTTGGACCAGAAGGCAGAATATAGGAAACAACATGAAAACTTGGATAATTCAGAGAAAATGACTGTAAACAGACTAGAAATTGTTTAGAACAGCTCAAAGAGATTCTCCAAGTCAGTTCTTAGTGTAGAAAAGGTAGCTAAGATCCGGGAAATCCTTACTTCGAGTTAAAATCACATGAAACAGTGTATGAATCCTATATTCTTTACTTAAAGGAGACTAGAGTGGTAAAAGTGTGTTATACAAGGCAGAATACCATTGAAATAGAGAAAGAAACACGTTCGGCAGCTTTGGAAAGCCTTACAGTTCACTGAAATGTAGTACTACACTCTATAACACAGTTGAGAGACAATGTTCCCGAGCTTCCTCAGTTCATAACAGTGTGTAGGAAGTTGTTTGATATAGTGGGCAAAGCTTATACTTGGACCAGAAGGCAGAATATAGGAAACCACATGAAAACATGGATAATGCAGAGAAAATGACTGTAAACAGACTAGAAATTGTTTAGAACAGCTCAAAGAGATTCTCCAAGTCAGTTCTTAGTGTAGAAAAGGTAGCTAAGATCCGGGAAATCCTTACTTCGAGTTAAAATCACATGAAACAGTGTATGAATCCTATATTCTTTACTTAAAGGAGACTAGAGTGGTAAAAGTGTGTTATACAAGGCAGAATACCATTGAAATAGAGAAAGAAACACGTTCGGCAGCTTTGGAAATCCTTACACTTCACTGAAATGTAGTACTACACTCTATAACACAGTTGAGGGACAATGTTCCCGAGCTGACTCAGTTCATAACAGTGTGTAGGAAGTTGTTTGATAAACTGGGCAAAGCTTATACTTGGACCAGAAGGCAGAATATAGGAAACTACATGAAAACATGGATAATTCATAGAAAATGACTGTAAACAGATGAGAACTTGTTTAGAACAGCTCAAAGAGATTCTCAAAGCCAGTTCTTAGTGTAGAAAAGGTAGCTAAGATCAGGGAAATCCTTTATTCGAGTTAATATCACATGAAACACTGTATGAATCCTATATTCTTTACTTAAAGGAGACTAGAGTGGTAAATGTGTGTTATACAAGGCAGAATACCATTGAAATAGAGAAAGAAACACGTTCGGTAGCTTTGGAAAGACTTATACTTAACTGAAATGTAGTACTACACTCTATAACACAGTTGAGAGACAGTGTTCCCGAGCTGCCTCAGTTCATAACAGTGTGTAGGAAGTTGTTTGATAAAGTTGGCAAAGCTCATACTTGGACCAGAAGGCAGAATATTGGAAACTACATGAAAACTTGGATAATTCAGAGAAAATGACTGTAAACAGATGAAAACTTGTTTAGTACAGCTCAAAGAGATTCTCGAAGTCAGTTCTTAGTGTAGAAAAAATGTAGCTAAGATCTGGGAAATCCTTTATTTGAGTTAATATCACATGAAACACTGTATGAATCCTATATTCTTTACTTAAAGGAGACTAGAGTGGTAAAAGTGTGTTATACAAGGCAGAATACCATTGAAATAGAGAAAGAAACACGTTCGGCAGCTTTGGAAATCCTTACACTTAACTGAAATGTAGTACTACACTCTATAACACAGTTGAGGGACAATGTTCCCGAGCTGCCTCAGTTCAGAACAGTGTGTAGGAAGTTGTTTGATAAACTGGGCAAAGCTTATACTTGGACCAGAAGGCAGAATATAGGAAAGTACATGAAAACATGGATAATTCATAGAAAATGACTATAAAGAGAGGAGAACTTGTTTAGAGCAGCTCAAAGAGATACTACAAGTCAGTTCTTAGTGTAGAAAAGGTAGCTAAGATCCGGGAAATCCTTAATTCGAGTTAAGATCACATGAAACACTGTATGAATCCAATATTCTTTACTTAAAGGAGAATAGAGTGGTAAATGTGTGTTATACAAGGCAGAATACCATTGAAATAGAGAAAGAAACACGTTCGGCAGCTTTGGAAAGCCTTACACTTCACTGAAATGTAGTACTACACTCTATAACACAGTTGAGAGACAATGTTCCCGAGCTGCCTCAGTTCATAACAGTGTGTAGGCAGTTGTTTGATAAAGTGGGCAAAGCTTATACTTGGACCAGAAGGCAGAATATTGGAAACTACATGAAAACTTGGATAATTCAGAGAAAATGACTTTAAACAGATGAGAACTTGTTTAGAACAGCTCCAAGAGATTCTCCAAGTCAGTTCTGAGTGTAGAAAAGGTAGCTAAGATCTGGGAAATCCTTAATTCGAGTTAAGATCACATGAAACAGTGTTTGAATCCTTTATTCTTTACTTAAAGGAGACTAGAGTGGTAAAAGTGTGTTATACAAGGCAGAATACCATTGAAATAGAGAAAGAAACACGTTCGGCAGCTTTGGAAAGCCTTACACTTCACTGAAATGTAGTACTACACTCTATAACACAGTTGAGAGACAATGTTCCCGAGCTTCCTCAGTTCATAACAGTGTGTAGGAAGTTGTTTGATATAGTGGGCAAAGCTTATACTTGGACCAGAAGGCTGAATATAGGAAACCACATGAAAACATGGATAATGCAGAGAAAATGACTGTAAACAGACGAGAACTTGTTTAGAACAGCTCAAAGAGATTCTCCAAGTCAGTTCTTAGTGTAGAAAAGGTAGCTAAGATCCGGGAAATCCTTCATTCGAGTTAAAATCACATGAAACAGTGTATGAATCCTATATTCTTTACTTAAAGGAGACTAGAGTGGTAAAAGTGTGTTATACAAGGCAGAATACCATTGAAATAGAGAAAGAAACACGTTCGGCAGCTTTGGAAATCCTTACACTTAACTGAAATGTAGTACTACACTCTATAACACAGTTGAGGGACAATGTTCCCGAGCTGCCTCAGTTCAGAACAGTGTGTAGGAAGTTGTTTGATAAACTGGGCAAAGCTTATACTTGGACCAGAAGGCAGAATATAGGAAAGTACATGAAAACATGGATAATTCATAGAAAATGACTATAAAGAGAGGAGAACTTGTTTAGAACAGCTCCAAGAGATTCTCCAAGTCAGTTCTGAGTGTAGAAAAGGTAGCTAAGATCCGGGAAATCCTTAATTCGAGTTAAGATCACATGAAACAGTGTTTTAATCCTTTATTCTTTACTTAAAGGAGACTAGAGTGGTAAAAGTGTGTTATACAAGGCAGAATACCATTGAAATAGAGAAAGAAACACGTTCGGCTGCTTTGGAAAGCCTTACACTTCACTGAAATGTAGTACTACACTCTATAACACAGTTGAGAGACAATGTTCCCGAGCTTCCTCAGTTCATAACAGTGTGTAGGAAGTTGTTTGATATAGTGGGCAAAGCTTATACTTGGACCAGAAGGCAGAATATAGGAAACCACATGAAAACATGGATAATGCAGAGAAAATGACTGTAAACAGACGAGAACTTGTTTAGTACAGCTCAAAGAGATTCTCCAAGTCAGTTCTTAGTGTAGAAAAGGTAGCTAAGAACCGGGAAATCCTTACTTCGAGTTAAAATCACATGAAACAGTGTATGAATCCTATATTCTTTACTTAAAGGAGACTAGAGTGGTAAAAGTGTGTTATACAAGGCAGAATACCATTGAAATAGAGAAAGAAACACGTTCGGCAGCTTTGGAAATCCTTACACTTAACTGAATGTAGTACTACACTCTATAACACAGTTGAGGAACAATGTTCCCGAGCTGCCTCAGTTCATAACAGTGTGTAGGAAGTTGTTTGATAAACTGGGCAAAGCTTATACTTGGACCAGAAGGCAGAATATAGGAAACTACATGAAAACATGGATAATTCATAGAAAATGACTATAAAGATAGGAGAACTTGTTTAGAGCAGCTCAAAGAGATTCTACAAGTCAGTTCTTAGTGTAGAAAAGGTAGCTAAGATCCGGGAAATCCTTACTTCGAGTTAAGATCACATGAAACAGTGTATGAATCCTATATTCTTTACTTAAAGGAGACTAGAGTGGTAAAAGTGTGTTATACAATTCAGAATACCATTGAAATAGAGAAAGAAACACGTTCGGCAGCTTTGGAAATCCTTACACTAAACTGAAATGTAGTACTACACTCTATAACACAGTTGAGGGACAATGTTCCCGAGCTGCCTCAGTTCAGAACAGTGTGTAGGAAGTTGTTTGATAAACTGGGCAAAGCTTATACTTGGACCAGAAGGCAGAATATAGGAAAGTACATGAAAACATGGATAATTCATAGAAAATGACTATAAAGAGAGGAGAACTTGTTTAGAGCAGCTCAAAGAGATACTACAAGTCAGTTCTTAGTGTAGAAAAGGTAGCTAAGATCCGGGAAATCCTTAATTCGAGTTAAGATCACATGAAACACTGTATGAATCCAATATTCTTTACTTAAAGGAGACTAGAGTGGTAAATGTGTGTTATACAAGGCAGAATACCATTGAAATAGAGAAAGAAACACGTTCGGCAGCTTTGGAAAGCCTTACACTTCACTGAAATGTAGTACTACACTCTATAACACAGTTGAGAGACAATGTTCCCGATCTGCCTCAGTTCATAACAGTGTGTAGGAAGTTGTTTGATAAAGTGGGCAAAGCTTATACTTGGACCAGAAGGCAGAATATTGGAAACTACATGAAAACTTAAATAATTCAGAGAAAATGACTTTAAACAGATTAGAACTTGTTTAGAACAGCTCCAAGAGATTCTCCAAGTCAGTTCTGAGTGTAGAAAAGGTAGCTAAGATCCGGGAAATCCTTAATTCGAGTTAAGATCACATGAAACAGTGTTTGAATCCTTTATTCTTTACTTAAAGGAGACTAGAGTGGTAAAAGTGTGTTATACAAGGCAGAATACCATTGAAATAGAGAAAGAAACACGTTCGGCAGCTTTGGAAAGCCTTACAGTTCACTGAAATGTAGTACTACACTCTATAACACAGTTGAGAGACAATGTTCCCGAGCTTCCTCAGTTCATAACAGTGTGTAGGAAGTTGTTTGATATAGTGGGCAAAGCTTATACTTGGACCAGAAGGCAGAATATAGGAAACCACATGAAAACATGGATAATGCAGAGAAAATGACTGTAAACAGACTAGAAATTGTTTAGAACAGCTCAAAGAGATTCTCCAAGTCAGTTCTTAGTGTAGAAAAGGTAGCTAAGATCCGGGAAATCCTTACTTCGAGTTAAAATCACATGAAACAGTGTATGAATCCTATATTCTTTACTTAAAGGAGACTAGAGTGGTAAAAGTGTGTTATACAAGGCAGAATACCATTGAAATAGAGAAAGAAACACGTTCGGCAGCTTTGGAAATCCTTACACTTCACTGAAATGTAGTACTACACTCTATAACACAGTTGAGGGACAATGTTCCCGAGCTGACTCAGTTCATAACAGTGTGTAGGAAGTTGTTTGATAAACTGGGCAAAGCTTATACTTGGACCAGAAGGCAGAATATAGGAAACTACATGAAAACATGGATAATTCATAGAAAATGACTGTAAACAGATGAGAACTTGTTTAGAACAGCTCAAAGAGATTCTCAAAGCCAGTTCTTAGTGTAGAAAAGGTAGCTAAGATCAGGGAAATCCTTTATTCGAGTTAATATCACATGAAACACTGTATGAATCCTATATTCTTTACTTAAAGGAGACTAGAGTGGTAAATGTGTGTTATACAAGGCAGAATACCATTGAAATAGAGAAAGAAACACGTTCGGTAGCTTTGGAAAGACTTATACTTAACTGAAATGTAGTACTACACTCTATAACACAGTTGAGAGACAGTGTTCCCGAGCTGCCTCAGTTCATAACAGTGTGTAGGAAGTTGTTTGATAAAGTTGGCAAAGCTCATACTTGGACCAGAAGGCAGAATATTGGAAACTACATGAAAACTTGGATAATTCAGAGAAAATGACTGTAAACAGATGAAAACTTGTTTAGTACAGCTCAAAGAGATTCTCGAAGTCAGTTCTTAGTGTAGAAAAAATGTAGCTAAGATCTGGGAAATCCTTTATTTGAGTTAATATCACATGAAACACTGTATGAATCCTATATTCTTTACTTAAAGGAGACTAGAGTGGTAAAAGTGTGTTATACAAGGCAGAATACCATTGAAATAGAGAAAGAAACACGTTCGGCAGCTTTGGAAATCCTTACACTTAACTGAAATGTAGTACTACACTCTATAACACAGTTGAGGGACAATGTTCCCGAGCTGCCTCAGTTCAGAACAGTGTGTAGGAAGTTGTTTGATAAACTGGGCAAAGCTTATACTTGGACCAGAAGGCAGAATATAGGAAAGTACATGAAAACATGGATAATTCATAGAAAATGACTATAAAGAGAGGAGAACTTGTTTAGAGCAGCTCAAAGAGATACTACAAGTCAGTTCTTAGTGTAGAAAAGGTAGCTAAGATCCGGGAAATCCTTAATTCGAGTTAAGATCACATGAAACACTGTATGAATCCAATATTCTTTACTTAAAGGAGAATAGAGGGGTAAATGTGTGTTATACAAGGCAGAATACCATTGAAATAGAGAAAGAAACACGTTCGGCAGCTTTGGAAAGAATTACACTTCACTGAAATGTAGTACTACACTCTATAACACAGTTGAGAGACAATGTTCCCGAGCTGCCTCAGTTCATAACAGTGTGTAGGCAGTTGTTTGATAAAGTGGGCAAAGCTTATACTTGGACCAGAAGGCAGAATATTGGAAACTACATGAAAACTTGGATAATTCAGAGAAAATGACTTTAAACAGATGAGAACTTGTTTAGAACAGCTCCAAGAGATTCTCCAAGTCAGTTCTGAGTGTAGAAAAGGTAGCTAAGATCTGGGAAATCCTTAATTCGAGTTAAGATCACATGAAACAGTGTTTGAATCCTTTATTCTTTACTTAAAGGAGACTAGAGTGGTAAAAGTGTGTTATACAAGGCAGAATACCATTGAAATAGAGAAAGAAACACGTTCGGCAGCTTTGGAAAGCCTTACACTTCACTGAAATGTAGTACTACACTCTATAACACAGTTGAGAGACAATGTTCCCGAGCTTCCTCAGTTCATAACAGTGTGTAGGAAGTTGTTTGATATAGTGGGCAAAGCTTATACTTGGACCAGAAGGCTGAATATAGGAAACCACATGAAAACATGGATAATGCAGAGAAAATGACTGTAAACAGACGAGAACTTGTTTAGAACAGCTCAAAGAGATTCTCCAAGTCAGTTCTTAGTGTAGAAAAGGTAGCTAAGATCCGGGAAATCCTTCATTCGAGTTAAAATCACATGAAACAGTGTATGAATCCTATATTCTTTACTTAAAGGAGACTAGAGTGGTAAAAGTGTGTTATACAAGGCAGAATACCATTGAAATAGAGAAAGAAACACGTTCGGCAGCTTTGGAAATCCTTACACTTAACTGAAATGTAGTACTACACTCTATAACACAGTTGAGGGACAATGTTCCCGAGCTGCCTCAGTTCAGAACAGTGTGTAGGAAGTTGTTTGATAAACTGGGCAAAGCTTATACTTGGACCAGAAGGCAGAATATAGGAAAGTACATGAAAACATGGATAATTCATAGAAAATGACTATAAAGAGAGGAGAACTTGTTTAGAACAGCTCCAAGAGATTCTCCAAGTCAGTTCTGAGTGTAGAAAAGGTAGCTAAGATCCGGGAAATCCTTAATTCGAGTTAAGATCACATGAAACAGTGTTTGAATCCTTTATTCTTTACTTAAAGGAGACTAGAGTGGTAAAAGTGTGTTATACAAGGCAGAATACCATTGAAATAGAGAAAGAAACACGTTCGGCTGCTTTGGAAAGCCTTACACTTCACTGAAATGTAGTACTACACTCTATAACACAGTTGAGAGACAATGTTCCCGAGCTTCCTCAGTTCATAACAGTGTGTAGGAAGTTGTTTGATATAGTGGGCAAAGCTTATACTTGGACCAGAAGGCAGAATATAGGAAACCACATGAAAACATGGATAATGCAGAGAAAATGACTGTAAACAGACGAGAACTTGTTTAGAACAGCTCAAAGAGATTCTCCAAGTCAGTTCTTAGTGTAGAAAAGGTAGCTAAGAACCGGGAAATCCTTACTTCGAGTTAAAATCACATGAAACAGTGTATGAATCCTATATTCTTTACTTAAAGGAGACTAGAGTGGTAAAAGTGTGTTATACAAGGCAGAATACCATTGAAATAGAGAAAGAAACACGTTCGGCAGCTTTGGAAATCCTTACACTTAACTGAATGTAGTACTACACTCTATAACACAGTTGAGGAACAATGTTCCCGAGCTGCCTCAGTTCATAACAGTGTGTAGGAAGTTGTTTGATAAACTGGGCAAAGCTTATACTTGGACCAGAAGGCAGAATATAGGAAACTACATGAAAACATGGATAATTCATAGAAAATGACTATAAAGATAGGAGAACTTGTTTAGAGCAGCTCAAAGAGATTCTACAAGTCAGTTCTTAGTGTAGAAAAGGTAGCTAAGATCCGGGAAATCCTTACTTCGAGTTAAGATCACATGAAACAGTGTATGAATCCTATATTCTTTACTTAAAGGAGACTAGAGTGGTAAAAGTGTGTTATACAATTCAGAATACCATTGAAATAGAGAAAGAAACACGTTCGGCAGCTTTGGAAATCCTTACACTAAACTGAAATGTAGTACTACACTCTATAACACAGTTGAGGGACAATGTTCCCGAGCTTCCTCAGTTCATAACAGTGTGTAGGAAGTTGTTTGATATAGTGGGCAAAGCTTATACTTGGACCAGAAGGCAGAATATAGGAAACCACATGAAAACATGGATAATGCAGAGAAAATGACTGTAAACAGACGAGAACTTGTTTAGAACAGCTCAAAGAGATTCTCCAAGTCAGTTCTTAGTGTAGAAAAGGTAGCTAAGATCCGGGAAATCCTTCATTCGAGTTAAAATCACATGAAACAGTGTATGAATCCTATATTCTTTACTTAAAGGAGACTAGAGTGGTAAAAGTGTGTTATACAAGGCAGAATACCATTGAAATAGAGAAAGAAACACGTTCGGCAGCTTTGGCAATCCTTACACTTAACTGAAATGTAGTACTACACTCTATAACACAGTTGAGGGACAATGTTCCCGAGCTGCCTCAGTTCATAACAGTGTGTAGGAAGTTGTTTGATAAAGTGGGCAAAGCTTATACTTGGACCAGAAGGCAGAATATAGGAAACTACATGAAAACATGGATAATTCATAGAAAATGACTATAAAGAGAGGAGAACTTGTTTAGAGCAGCTCAAAGAGATTCTACAAGTCAGTTCTGAGTGTAGAAAAGGTAGCTACGATCCGGGAAATCCTTAATTCGAGTTAAGATCACATGAAACACTGTATGAATCCAATATTCTTTACTTAAAGGAGACTAGAGTGGTAAATGTGTGTTATACAAGTCAGAATACCATTGAAATAGAGAAAGAAACACGTTCGGCAGCTTTGGAAAGCCTTACACTTCACTGAAATGTAGTACTACACTCTATAACACAGTTGAGAGACAATGTTCCCGAGCTGGCTCAGTTCATAACAGTGTGTAGGAAGTTGTTTGATAAAGTGGGCAAAGCTTATACTTGGACCAGAAGGCAGAATATAGGAAACTACATGAAAACTTGGATAATTCAGAGAAAATGACTGTAAACAGATGAGAACTTGTTTAGAACAGCTCAAAGAGATTCTCAAAGCCAGTTCTTAGTGTAGAAAAGGTAGCTAAGATCAGGGAAATCCTTTATTCGAGTTAATATCACATGAAACGCTGTATGAATCCTATATTCTTTACTTAAAGGAGACTAGAGTGGTAAATGTGTGTTATACAAGGCAGAATACCATTGAAATAGAGAAAGAAACATGTTCGGTAGCTTTGGAAAGACTTATACTTAACTGAAATGTAGTACTACACTCTATAACACAGTTGAGAGACAATGTTCCCGAGCTGGCTCAGGTCATAACAGTGTGTAGGAAGTTGTTTGATAAAGTGGGCAAAGCTTATACTTGGACCAGAAGGCAGAATATAGGAAACAACATGAAAACTTGGATAATTCAGAGAAAATGACTGTAAACAGATGAGAACTTGTTTAGAACAGCTCAAAGAGATTCTCCAAGTCAGTTCTTAGTGTAGAAAAGGTAGCTAAGATTCGGGAAATCCTTCATTCGAGTTAAGATCACATGAAACACTGTATGAATCCTATATTCTTTACTTAAAGGAGACTAGAGTGATAAATGTGTGTTATACAAGGCAGAATACCATTGAAACAGAGAAAGAAACACGTTCGGCAGCTTTGGAAATCCTTACACTTCACTGAAATGTAGTACTACACTCTATAACACAGTTGAGAGACAATGTTCCCGAGCTGCCTAAGTTCATTACAGTGTGTAGGAAGTTGTTTGATTAAGTGGGCAAAGCTTATATTTGGACCAGAAGGCAGAATATAGGAAACTACATGAAAACTTGGATAATTCAGAGAAAATGACTGTAAACAGATGAGAACTTGTTTAGAACAGCTCAAAGAGATTCTCCAAGTCAGTTCTTAGTGTAGAAAAGGTAGCTAAGATCCGGGAAATCCTTAATTCGAGTTAAAATCACATGAAACAGTGTTTGAATCCTATATTCTTTACTTAAAGGAGACTAGAGTGGTAAATGTGTGTTATACAAGGCAGAATACCATTGAAATAGAGAAAGAAACATGTTCGGCAGCTTTGGAAATCCTTACACTTAACTGAAATGTTGTACTACACTCTATAACACAGTTGAGGGACAATGTTCCCGAGCTGCCACAGTTCATAACAGTGTGTAGGAACTTGTTTGATAAAGCGGGCAAAGCTTATACTTGGACCTTCGGCAGAATATAGGAAACTACATGAAAACATGGATAATTCAGAGAAAATGACTGTAAACAGATGAAAACTTGTTTAGAACAGCTCAAAGAGATTCTCGAAGTCAGTTCTTAGTGTAGAAAAGGTAGCTAAGATCCGGGAAATCCTTACTTCGAGTTAAGATCACATGAAACAGTGTATGAATCCTATATTCTTTACTTAAAGGAGACTAGAGTGGTAAAAGTGTGTTATACAAGGCAGAATACCATTGAAATAGAGAAAGAAACACGTTCGGGAGCTTTGGAAATCCTTACACTTAACTGAAATGTAGTACTACACTCTATAACACAGTTGAGGGACAATGTTCCCGAGTTGCCTCAGTTCATAACAGTGTGTAGGAAGTTGTTTGATAAACTGGGGAAAGCTTATACTTGGACCAGAAGGCAGAATATAGGAAACTACATGAAAACATGGATAATGCAGAGAAAATGACTGTAAACAGACGAGAACTTGTTTAGAACAGCTCCAAGAGATTCTCCATGTCAGTTCTTAGTGTAGAAAAGGTAGCTAAGATCCGGGAAATCCTTTATTTGAGTTAATATCACATGAAACACTGTATGAATCCTATATTCTTTACTTAAAGGAGACTAGAGTGGTAAATGTGTGTTATACAAGGCAGAATACCATTGAAATAGAGAAAGAAACACGTTCGGTAGCTTTGGAAAGACTTATACTTAACTGAAATGTAGTACTACACTCTATAACACAGTTGAGAGACAATGTTCCCGAGCTGCCTCAGTTCATAACAGTGTGTAGGAAGTTGTTTGATAAAGTGGGCAAAGCTCATACTTGGACCAGAAGGCAGAATATTGGAAACTACATGAAAACTTGGATAATTCAGAGAAAATGACTGTAAACAGATGAAAACTTGTTTAGTACAGCTCAAAGAGATTCTCGAAGTCAGTTCTTAGTGTAGAAAAGGTAGCTAAGATCCGGGAAATCCTTTATTTGAGTTAATATCACATGAAACACTGTATGAATCCTATATTCTTTACTTAAAGGAGACTAGAGTGGTAAAAGTGTGTTATACAAGGCAGAATACCATTGAAATAGAGAAAGAAACACGTTCGGCAGCTTTGGAAATCCTTACACTTAACTGAAATGTAGTACTACACTCTATAACACAGTTGAGGGACAATGTTCCCGAGCTGCCTCAGTTCAGAACAGTGTGTAGGAAGTTGTTTGATAAACTGGGCAAAGCTTATACTTGGACCAGAAGGCAGAATATAGGAAAGTACATGAAAACATGGATAATTCATAGAAAATGACTATAAAGAGAGGAGATCTTGTTTAGAGCAGCTCAAAGAGATACTACAAGTCAGTTCTTAGTGTAGAAAAGGTAGCTAAGATCCGGGAAATCCTTAATTCGAGTTAAGATCACATGAAACACTGTATGAATCCAATATTCTTTACTTAAAGGAGAATAGAGTGGTAAATGTGTGTTATACAAGGCAGAATACCATTGAAATAGAGAAAGAAACACGTTCGGCAGCTTTGGAAAGCCTTACACTTCACTGAAATGTAGTACTACACTCTATAACACAGTTGAGAGACAATGTTCCCGAGCTGCCTCAGTTCATAACAGTGTGTAGGAAGTTGTTTGATAAAGTGGGCAAAGCTTATACTTGGACCAGAAGGCAGAATATTGGAAACTACATGAAAACTTGGATAATTCAGAGAAAATGACTTTAAACAGATGAGAACTTGTTTAGAACAGCTCCAAGAGATTCTCCAAGTCAGTTCTGAGTGTAGAAAAGGTAGCTAAGATCCGGGAAATCCTTAATTCGAGTTAAGATCACATGAAACAGTGTTTGAATCCTTTATTCTTTACTTAAAGGAGACTAGAGTGGTAAAAGTGTGTTATACAAGGCAGAATACCATTGAAATAGAGAAAGAAACACGTTCGGCAGCTTTGGAAAGCCTTACACTTCACTGAAATGTAGTACTACACTCTATAACACAGTTGAGAGACAATGTTCCCGAGCTTCCTCAGTTCATAACAGTGTGTAGGAAGTTGTTTGATATAGTGGGCAAAGCTTATACTTGGACCAGAAGGCAGAATATAGGAAACCACATGAAAACATGGATAATGCAGAGAAAATGACTGTAAACAGACGAGAACTTGTTTAGAACAGCTCCAAGAGATTCTCCAAGTCAGTTCTTAGTGTAGAAAAGGTAGCTAAGAACCGGGAAATCCTTACTTCGAGTTAAAATCACATGAAACAGTGTATGAATCCTATATTCTTTACTTAAAGGAGACTAGAGTGGTAAAAGTGTGTTATACAAGGCAGAATACCATTGAAATAGAGAAAGAAACACGTTCGGCAGCTTTGGAAATCCTTACACTTAACTGAATGTAGTACTACACTCTATAACACAGTTGAGGGACAATGTTCCCGAGCTGCCTCAGTTCATAACAGTGTGTAGGAAGTTGTTTGATAAACTGGGCAAAGCTTATACTTGGACCAGAAGGCAGAATATAGGAAACTACATGAAAACATGGATAATTCATAGAAAATGACTATAAAGAGAGGAGAACTTGTTTAGAGCAGCTCAAAGAGATTCTACAAGTCAGTTCTTAGTGTAGAAAAGGTAGCTAAGATCCGGGAAATCCTTACTTCGAGTTAAGATCACATGAAACAGTGTATGAATCCTATATTCTTTACTTAAAGGAGACTAGAGTGGTAAATGTGTGTTATACAAGGCAGAATACCATTGAAATAGAGAAAGAAACACGTTCGGCAGCTTTGGAAATCCTTACACTTAACTGAAATGTAGTACTACACTCTATAACACAGTTGAGGGACAATGTTCCCGAGCTGCCTCAGTTCAGAACAGTGTGTAGGAAGTTGTTTGATAAACTGGGCAAAGCTTATACTTGGACCAGAAGGCAGAATATAGGAAAGTACATGAAAACATGGATAATTCATAGAAAATGACTATAAAGAGAGGAGAACTTGTTTAGAGCAGCTCAAAGAGATACTACAAGTCAGTTCTTAGTGTAGAAAAGGTAGCTAAGATCCGGGAAATCCTTAATTCGAGTTAAGATCACATGAAACACTGTATGAATCCAATATTCTTTACTTAAAGGAGACTAGAGTGGTAAATGTGTGTTATACAAGGCAGAATACCATTGAAATAGAGAAAGAAACACGTTCGGCAGCTTTGGAAAGCCTTACACTTCACTGAAATGTAGTACTACACTCTATAACACAGTTGAGAGACAATGTTCCCGAGCTGCCTCAGTTCATAACAGTGTGTAGGAAGTTGTTTGATAAAGTGGGCAAAGCTTATACTTGGACCAGAAGGCAGAATATTGGAAACTACATGAAAACTTGGATAATTCAGAGAAAATGACTTTAAACAGATGAGAACTTGTTTAGAACAGCTCCAAGAGATTCTCCAAGTCAGTTCTGAGTGTAGAAAAGGTAGCTAAGATCCGGGAAATCCTTAATTCGAGTTAAGATCACATGAAACAGTGTTTGAATCCTTTATTCTTTACTTAAAGGAGACTAGAGTGGTAAAAGTGTGTTATACAAGGCAGAATACCATTGAAATAGAGAAAGAAACACGTTCGGCAGCTTTGGAAAGCCTTACACTTCACTGAAATGTAGTACTACACTCTATAACACAGTTGAGAGACAATGTTCCCGAGCTTCCTCAGTTCATAACAGTGTGTAGGAAGTTGTTTGATATAGTGGGCAAAGCTTATACTTGGACCAGAAGGCAGAATATAGGAAACCACATGAAAACATGGATAATGCAGAGAAAATGACTGTAAACAGACGAGAACTTGTTTAGAACAGCTCAAAGAGATTCTCCAAGTCAGTTCTTAGTGTAGAAAAGGTAGCTAAGATCCGGGAAATCCTTCATTCGAGTTAAAATCACATGAAACAGTGTATGAATCCTATATTCTTTACTTAAAGGAGACTAGAGTGGTAAAAGTGTGTTATACAAGGCAGAATACCATTGAAATAGAGAAAGAAACACGTTCGGCAGCTTTGGAAATCCTTACACTTAACTGAAATGTAGTACTACACTCTATAACACAGTTGAGGGACAATGTTCCCGAGCTGCCTCAGTTCAGAACAGTGTGTAGGAAGTTGTTTGATAAACTGGGCAAAGCTTATACTTGGACCAGAAGGCAGAATATAGGAAAGTACATGAAAACATGGATAATTCATAGAAAATGACTATAAAGAGAGGAGAACTTGTTTAGAGCAGCTCAAAGAGATACTACAAGTCAGTTCTTAGTGTAGAAAAGGTAGCTAAGATCCGGGAAATCCTTAGTTCGAGTTAAGATCACATGAAACACTGTATGAATCCAATATTCTTTACTTAAAGGAGACTAGAGTGGTAAATGTGTGTTATACAAGGCAGAATACCATTGAAATAGAGAAAGAAACACGTTCGGCAGCTTTGGAAAGCCTTACACTTCACTGAAATGTAGTACTACACTCTATAACACAGTTGAGAGACAATGTTCCCGAGCTGCCTCAGTTCATAACAGTGTGTAGGAAGTTGTTTGATAAAGTGGGCAAAGCTTATACTTGGACCAGAAGGCAGAATATTGGAAACTACATGAAAACTTGGATAATTCAGAGAAAATGACTTTAAACAGCTGAGAACTTGTTTAGAACAGCTCCAAGAGATTCTCCAAGTCAGTTCTGAGTGTAGAAAAGGTAGCTAAGATCCGGGAAATCCTTCATTCGAGTTAAAATCACATGAAACAGTGTATGAATCCTATATTCTTTACTTAAAGGAGACTAGAGTGGTAAAAGTGTGTTATACAAGGCAGAATACCATTGAAATAGAGAAAGAAACACGTTCGGCAGCTTTGGAAAGCCTTACACTTCACTGAAATGTAGTACTACACTCTATAACACAGTTGAGGGACAATGTTCCCAAGCTGCCTCAGTTAATAACAGTGTGTAGGAAGTTGTTTGATAAACTGGGCAAAGCTTATACTTGGACTAGAAGGCAGAATATAGGAAACTACATGAAAACTTGGATAATTCAGAGAAAATGACTGTAAACAGATGAGAACTTGTTTAGAACAGCTCAAAGAGATTCTCCAAGTCAGTTCTTAGTGTAGAAAAGGTAGCTAAGAACCGGGAAATCCTTACTTCGAGTTAAAATCACATGAAACAGTGTATGAATCCTATATTCTTTACTTAAAGGAGACTAGAGTGGTAAAAGTGTGTTATACAAGGCAGAATACCATTGAAATAGAGAAAGAAACACGTTCGGCAGCTTTGGAAATCCTTACACTTAACTGAAATGTAGTCCTACAATCTATAACACAGTTGAGGGACAATGTTCCCGAGCTGCCTCAGTTCAGAACAGTGTGTAGGAAGTTGTTTGATAAACTGGGCAAAGCTTATACTTGGACCAGAAGGCAGAATATAGGAAAGTACATGAAAAAATGGATAATTCATAGAAAATGACTATAAAGAGAGGAGAACTTGTTTAGAACAGCTCCAAGAGATTCTCCAAGTCAGTTCTGAGTGTAGAAAAGGTAGCTAAGATCCGGGAAATCCTTAATTCGAGTTAAGATCACATGAAACAGTGTTTGAATCCTTTATTCTTTACTTAAAGGAGACTAGAGTGGTAAAAGTGTGTTATACAAGGCAGAATACCATTGAAATAGAGAAAGAAACACGTTCGGCAGCTTTGGAAAGCCTTACACTTCACTGAAATGTAGTACTACACTCTATAACACAGTTGAGAGACAATGTTCCCGAGCTTCCTCAGTTCATAACAGTGTGTAGGAAGTTGTTTGATATAGTGGGCAAAGCTTATACTTGGACCAGAAGGCAGAATATAGGAAACCACATGAAAACATGGATAATGCAGAGAAAATGACTGTAAACATACGAGAACTTGTTTAGAACAGCTCAAAGAGATTCTCCAAGTCAGTTCTTAGTGTAGAAAAGGTAGCTAAGAACCGGGAAATCCTTAATTCGAGTTAAAATCACATGAAACAGTGCATGAATCCTATATTCTTTACTTAAAGGAGACTAGAGTGGTAAAAGTGTGTTATACAAGGCAGAATACCATTGAAATAGAGAAAGAAACACGTTCGGCAGCTTTGGAAATCCTTACACTTAACTGAATGTAGTACTACACTCTATAACACAGTTGAGGAACAATGTTCCCGAGCTGCCTCAGTTCATAACAGTGTGTAGGAAGTTGTTTGATAAACTGGGCAAAGCTTATACTTGGACCAGAAGGCAGAATATAGGAAACTACATGAAAACATGGATAATTCATAGAAAATGACTATAAAGAGAGGAGAACTTGTTTAGAGCAGCTCAAAGAGATTCTACAAGTCAGTTCTTAGTGTAGAAAAGGTAGCTAAGATCCGGGAAATCCTTACTTCGAGTTAAGATCACATGAAACAGTGTATGAATCCTATATTCTTTACTTAAAGGAGACTAGAGTGGTAAAAGTGTGTTATACAATTCAGAATACCATTGAAATAGAGAAAGAAACACGTTCGGCAGCTTTGGAAATCCTTACACTTAACTGAAATGTAGTACTACACTCTATAACACAGTTGAGGGACAATGTTCCCGAGCTGCCTCAGTTCAGAACAGTGTGTAGGAAGTTGTTTGATATAGTGGGCAAAGCTTATACTTGGACCAGAAGGCAGAATATAGGAAACCACATGAAAACATGGATAATGCAGAGAAAATGACTATAAAGAGAGGAGAACTTGTTTAGAGCAGCTCAAAGAGATACTACAAGTCAGTTCTTAGTGTAGAAAAGGTAGCTAAGATCCGGGAAATCCTTAATTCGAGTTAAGATCACATGAAACACTGTATGAATCCAATATTCTTTACTTATAGGAGAATAGAGTGGTAAATGTGTGTTATACAAGGCAGAATACCATTGAAATAGAGAAAGAAACACGTTCGGCAGCTTTGGAAAGCCTTACACTTCACTGAAATGTAGTACTACACTCTATAACACAGTTGAGAGACAATGTTCCCGAGCTGCCTCAGTTCATAACAGTGTGTAGGAAGTTGTTTGATAAAGTGGGCAAAGCTTATACTTGGACCAGAAGGCAGAATATTGGAAACTACATGAAAACTTGGATAATTCAGAGAAAATGACTTTAAACAGATGAGAACTTGTTTAGAACAGCTCCAAGAGATTCTCCAAGTCAGTTCTGAGTGTAGAAAAGGTAGCTAAGATCCGGGAAATCCTTAATTCGAGTTAAGATCACATGAAACAGTGTTTGAATCCTTTATTCTTTACTTAAAGGAGACTAGAGTGGTAAAAGTGTGTTATACAAGGCAGAATACCATTGAAATAGAGAAAGAAACACGTTCGGCAGCTTTGGAAAGCCTTACACTTCACTGAAATGTAGTACTACACTCTATAACACAGTTGAGAGACAATGTTCCCGAGCTTCCTCAGTTCATAACAGTGTGTAGGAAGTTGTTTGATATAGTGGGCAAAGCTTATACTTGGACCAGAAGGCAGAATATAGGAAACCACATGAAAACATGGATAATGCAGAGAAAATGACTGTAAACAGACGAGAACTTGTTTAGAACAGCTCAAAGAGATTCTCCAAGTCAGTTCTTAGTGTAGAAAAGGTAGCTAAGATCCGGGAAATCCTTCATTCGAGTTAAAATCACATGAAACAGTGTATGAATCCTATATTCTTTACTTAAAGGAGACTAGAGTGGTAAAAGTGTGTTATACAAGGCAGAATACCATTGAAATAGAGAAAGAAACACGTTCGGCAGCTTTGGAAATCCTTACACTTAACTGAAATGTAGTACTACACTCTATAACACAGTTGAGGGACAATGTTCCCGAGCTGCCTCAGTTCAGAACAGTGTGTAGGAAGTTGTTTGATAAACTGGGCAAAGCTTATACTTGGACCAGAAGGCAGAATATAGGAAAGTACATGAAAACATGGATAATTCATAGAAAATGACTATAAAGAGAGGAGAACTTGTTTAGAACAGCTCCAAGAGATTCTCCAAGTCAGTTCTGAGTGTAGAAAAGGTAGCTAAGATCCGGGAAATCCTTAATTCGAGTTAAGATCACATGAAACAGTGTTTGAATCCTTTATTCTTTACTTAAAGGAGACTAGAGTGGTAAAAGTGTGTTATACAAGGCAGAATACCATTGAAATAGAGAAAGAAACACGTTCGGCAGCTTTGGAAATCCTTACACTTAACTGAAATGTAGTACTACACTCTATAACACAGTTGAGGGACAATGTTCCCGAGCTGCCTCAGTTCAGAACAGTGTGTAGGAAGTTGTTTGATAAACTGGGCAAAGCTTATACTTGGACCAGAAGGCAGAATATAGGAAAGTACATGAAAACATGGATAATTCATAGAAAATGACTATAAAGAGAGGAGAACTTGTTTAGAACAGCTCCAAGAGATTCTCCAAGTCAGTTCTGAGTGTAGAAAAGGTAGCTAAGATCCGGGAAATCCTTAATTCGAGTTAAGATCACATGAAACAGTGTTTGAATCCTTTATTCTTTACTTAAAGGAGACTAGAGTGGTAAAAGTGTGTTATACAAGGCAGAATACCATTGAAATAGAGAAAGAAACACGTTCGGCAGCTTTGGAAAGCCTTACACTTCACTGAAATGTAGTACTACACTCTATAACACAGTTGAGAGACAATGTTCCCGAGCTTCCTCAGTTCATAACAGTGTGTAGGAAGTTGTTTGATATAGTGGGCAAAGCTTATACTTGGACCAGAAGGCAGAATATAGGAAACCACATGAAAACATGGATAATGCAGAGAAAATGACTGTAAACATACGAGAACTTGTTTAGAACAGCTCAAAGAGATTCTCCAAGTCAGTTCTTAGTGTAGAAAAGGTAGCTAAGAACCGGGAAATCCTTACTTCGAGTTAAAATCACATGAAACAGTGCATGAATCCTATATTCTTTACTTAAAGGAGACTAGAGTGGTAAAAGTGTGTTATACAAGGCAGAATACCATTGAAATAGAGAAAGAAACACGTTCGGCAGCTTTGGAAATCCTTACACTTAACTGAATGTAGTACTACACTGTATAACACAGTTGAGGAACAATGTTCCCGAGCTGCCTCAGTTCATAACAGTGTGTAGGAAGTTGTTTGATAAACTGGGCAAAGCTTATACTTGGACCAGAAGGCAGAATATAGGAAACTACATGAAAACATGGATAATTCATAGAAAATGACTATAAAGAGAGGAGAACTTGTTTAGAGCAGCTCAAAGAGATTCTACAAGTCAGTTCTTAGTGTAGAAAAGGTAGCTAAGATCCGGGAAATCCTTACTTCGAGTTAAGATCACATGAAACAGTGTATGAATCCTATATTCTTTACTTAAAGGAGACTAGAGTGGTAAAAGTGTGTTATACAATTCAGAATACCATTGAAATAGAGAAAGAAACACGTTCGGCAGCTTTATAAATCCTTACACTTAACTGAAATGTAGTACTACACTCTATAACACAGTTGAGGGACAATGTTCCCGAGCTGCCTCAGTTCAGAACAGTGTGTAGGAAGTTGTTTGATAAACTGGGCAAAGCTTATACTTGGACCAGAAGGCAGAATATAGGAAAGTACATGAAAACATGGATAATTCATAGAAAATGACTATAAAGAGAGGAGAACTTGTTTAGAGCAGCTCAAAGAGATACTACAAGTCAGTTCTTAGTGTAGAAAAGGTAGCTAAGATCCGGGAAATCCTTAATTCGAGTTAAGATCACATGAAACACTGTATGAATCCAATATTCTTTACTTAAAGGAGACTAGAGTGGTAAATGTGTGTTATACAAGGCAGAATACCATTGAAATAGAGAAAGAAACACGTTCGGCAGCTTTGGAAAGCCTTACACTTCACTGAAATGTAGTACTACACTCTATAACACAGTTGAGAGACAATGTTCCCGAGCTGCCTCAGTTCATAACAGTGTGTAGGAAGTTGTTTGATAAAGTGGGCAAAGCTTATACTTGGACCAGAAGGCAGAATATTGGAAACTACATGAAAACTTGGATAATTCAGAGAAAATGACTTTAAACAGATGAGAACTTGTTTAGAACAGCTCCAAGAGATTCTCCAAGTCAGTTCTGAGTGTAGAAAAGGTAGCTAAGATCCGGGAAATCCTTAATTCGAGTTAAGATCACATGAAACAGTGTTTGAATCCTTTATTCTTTACTTAAAGGAGACTAGAGTGGTAAAAGTGTGTTATACAAGGCAGAATACCATTGAAATAGAGAAAGAAACACGTTCGGCAGCTTTGGAAAGCCTTACACTTCACTGAAATGTAGTACTACACTCTATAACACAGTTGAGAGACAATGTTCCCGAGCTTCCTCAGTTCATAACAGTGTGTAGGAAGTTGTTTGATATAGTGGGCAAAGCTTATACTTGGACCAGAAGGCAGAATATAGGAAACCACATGAAAACATGGATAATGCAGAGAAAATGACTGTAAACAGACGAGAACTTGTTTAGAACAGCTCAAAGAGATTCTCCAAGTCAGTTCTTAGTGTAGAAAAGGTAGCTAAGATCCGGGAAATCCTTCATTCGAGTTAAAATCACATGAAACAGTGTATGAATCCTATATTCTTTACTTAAAGGAGACTAGAGTGGTAAAAGTGTGTTATACAAGGCAGAATACCATTGAAATAGAGAAAGAAACACGTTCGGCAGCTTTGGAAATCCTTACACTTAACTGAAATGTAGTACTACACTCTATAACACAGTTGAGGGACAATGTTCCCGAGCTGCCTCAGTTCAGAACAGTGTGTAGGAAGTTGTTTGATAAACTGGGCAAAGCTTATACTTGGACCAGAAGGCAGAATATAGGAAAGTACATGAAAACATGGATAATTCATAGAAAATGACTATAAAGAGAGGAGAACTTGTTTAGAGCAGCTCAAAGAGATACTACAAGTCAGTTCTTAGTGTAGAAAAGGTAGCTAAGATCCGGGAAATCCTTAGTTCGAGTTAAGATCACATGAAACACTGTATGAATCCAATATTCTTTACTTAAAGGAGACTAGAGTGGTAAATGTGTGTTATACAAGGCAGAATACCATTGAAATAGAGAAAGAAACACGTTCGGCAGCTTTGGAAAGCCTTACACTTCACTGAAATGTAGTACTACACTCTATAACACAGTTGAGAGACAATGTTCCCGAGCTGCCTCAGTTCATAACAGTGTGTAGGAAGTTGTTTGATAAAGTGGGCAAAGCTTATACTTGGACCAGAAGGCAGAATATTGGAAACTACATGAAAACTTGGATAATTCAGAGAAAATGACTTTAAACAGCTGAGAACTTGTTTAGAACAGCTCCAAGAGATTCTCCAAGTCAGTTCTGAGTGTAGAAAAGGTAGCTAAGATCCGGGAAATCCTTCATTCGAGTTAAAATCACATGAAACAGTGTATGAATCCTATATTCTTTACTTAAAGGAGACTAGAGTGGTAAAAGTGTGTTATACAAGGCAGAATACCATTGAAATAGAGAAAGAAACACGTTCGGCAGCTTTGGAAAGCCTTACACTTCACTGAAATGTAGTACTACACTCTATAACACAGTTGAGGGACAATGTTCCCGAGCTGCCTCAGTTAATAACAGTGTGTAGGAAGTTGTTTGATAAACTGGGCAAAGCTTATACTTGGACTAGAAGGCAGAATATAGGAAACTACATGAAAACTTGGATAATTCAGAGAAAATGACTGTAAACAGATGAGAACTTGTTTAGAACAGCTCAAAGAGATTCTCAAAGCCAGTTCTTAGTGTAGAAAAGGTAGCTAAGATCCGGGAAATCCTTAATTCGAGTTAAGATCACATGAAACACTGTATGAATCCAATATTCTTTACTTAAAGGAGACTAGAGTGGTAAATGTGTGTTATACAAGGCAGAATACCATTGAAATAGAGAAAGAAACACGTTCGGCAGCTTTGGAAAGCCTTACACTTCACTGAAATGTAGTACTACACTCTATAACACAGTTGAGAGACAATGTTCCCGAGCTGCCTCAGTTCATAACAGTGTGTAGGAAGTTGTTTGATAAAGTGGGCAAAGCTTATACTTGGACCAGAAGGCAGAATATTGGAAACTACATGAAAACTTGGATAATTCAGAGAAAATGACTTTAAACAGATGAGAACTTGTTTAGAACAGCTCCAAGAGATTCTCCAAGTCAGTTCTGAGTGTAGAAAAGGTAGCTAAGATCCGGGAAATCCTTAATTCGAGTTAAGATCACATGAAACAGTGTTTGAATCCTTTATTCTTTACTTAAAGGAGACTAGAGTGGTAAAAGTGTGTTATACAAGGCAGAATACCATTGAAATAGAGAAAGAAACACGTTCGGCAGCTTTGGAAAGCCTTACACTTCACTGAAATGTAGTACTACACTCTATAACACAGTTGAGAGACAATGTTCCCGAGCTTCCTCAGTTCATAACAGTGTGTAGGAAGTTGTTTGATATAGTGGGCAAAGCTTATACTTGGACCAGAAGGCAGAATATAGGAAACCACATGAAAACATGGATAATGCAGAGAAAATGACTGTAAACAGACGAGAACTTGTTTAGAACAGCTCAAAGAGATTCTCCAAGTCAGTTCTTAGTGTAGAAAAGGTAGCTAAGAACCGGGAAATCCTTACTTCGAGTTAAAATCACATGAAACAGTGTATGAATCCTATATTCTTTACTTAAAGGAGACTAGAGTGGTAAAAGTGTGTTATACAAGGCAGAATACCATTGAAATAGAGAAAGAAACACGTTCGGCAGCTTTGGAAATCCTTACACTTAACTGAATGTAGTACTACACTCTATAACACAGTTGAGGGACAATGTTCCCGAGCTGCCTCAGTTCATAACAGTGTGTAGGAAGTTGTTTGATATAGTGGGCAAAGCTCATACTTGGACCAGAAGGCAGAATATTGGAAACTACATGAAAACTTGGATAATTCAGAGAAAATGACTTTAAACAGATGAGAACTTGTTTAGAACAGCTCCAAGAGATTCTCCAAGTCAGTTCTTAGTGTAGAAAAGGTAGCTAAGATCCGGGAAATCCTTCATTCGAGTTAAGATCACATGAAACACGGTATGAATCCTATATTCTTTACTTAAAGGAGACTAGAGTGGTAAATGTGTGTTATACAAGGCAGAATACCATTGAAACAGAGAAAGAAACACGTTCGGCAGCTTTGGAAAGCCTTACACTTCACTGAAATGTAGTACTACACTCTATAACACAGTTGAGAGACAATGTTCCCGAGCTGCCTAAGTTCATTACAGTGTGTAGGAAGTTGTTTGATTAAGTGGGCAAAGCTTATACTTGGACCAGAAGGCAGAATATAGGAAACTACATGAAAACATGGATAATTCATAGAAAATGACTATAAAGAGAGGAGAACTTGTTTAGAGCCGCTCAAAGAGATTCTACAAGTCAGTTCTTAGTGTAGAAAAGGTAGCTACGATCCGGCAAATCCTTACTTCGAGTTAAGATCACATGAAACAGTGTATGAATCCTATATTCTTTACTTAAAGGAGACTAGAGTGGTAAAAGTGTGTTATACAAGGCAGAATACCATTGAAATAGAGAAAGAAACACGTTCGGCAGCTTTGGAAATCCTTACACTTAACTGAAATGTAGTACTACACTCTATAACACAGTTGAGGGACAATGTTCCCGAGCTGCCTCAGTGCATAACAGTGTGTAGGAAGTTATTTGATAAACTGGGCAAAGCTTATACTTGGACCAGAAGGCAGAATATAGGAAACTACATGAAAACATGGATAATTCATAGAAAATGACTATAAAGAGAGGAGAACTTGTTTAGAGCAGCTCAAAGAGATTCTACAAGTCAGTTCTTAGTGTAGAAAAGGTAGCTAAGATCCGGGAAATCCTTAATTCGAGTTAAGATCACATGAAACACTGTATGATTCCAATATTCTTTACTTAAAGGAGACTAGAGTGGTAAATGTGTGTTATACAAGTCAGAATACCATTGAAATAGAGAAAGAAACACGTTCGGCAGCTTTGGAAAGCCTTACACTTCACTGAAATGTAGTACTACACTCTATAACACAGTTGAGAGACAATGTTCCCGAGCTGCCTCAGTTCATAACAGTGTGTAGGAAGTTGTTTGATAAAGTGGGCAAAGCTTATACTTGGACCAGAAGGCAGAATATAGGAAACTACATGAAAACTTGGATAATCCAGAGAAAATGACTGTAAACAGATGAGAACTTGTTTAGAACAGCTCCAAGAGATTCTCCAAGTCAGTTCTGAGTGTAGAAAAGGTAGCTAAGATCCGGGAAATCCTTAATTCGAGTTAAGATCACATGAAACACTGTATGAATCCTATATTCTTTACTTAAAGGAGACTGGAGTGGTAAATGTGTTTTATACAAGGCAGAATACCATTGAAATAGAGAAAGAAACACGTTCGGCAGCTTTGGAAAGCCTTACACTTCACTGAAATGTAGTACTACACTCTATAACACAGTTGAGAGACAATGTTCCCGAGCTGCATCAGTTCATAACAGTGTGTAGGAAGTTGTTTGATATAGTGGGCAAAGCTTATACTTGGACCAGAAGGCAGAATATTGGAAACTACATGAAAACTTGGATAATTCAGAGAAAATGACTTTAAACAGATGAGAACTTGTTTAGAACAGCTCCAAGAGATTCTCCAAGTCAGTTCTTAGTGTAGAAAAGGTAGCTAAGATCCGGGAAATCCTTCATTCGAGTTAAGATCACATGAAACACTGTATGAATCCAATATTCTTTACTTAAAGGAGACTAGAGTGGTAAATGTGTGTTATACAAGGCAGAATACCATTGAAATAGAGAAAGAAACACGTTCGGCAGCTTTGGAAAGCCTTACACTTCACTGAAATGTAGTACTACACTCTATAACACAGTTGAGAGACAATGTTCCCGAGCTGCCTCAGTTCATAACAGTGTGTAGGAAGTTGTTTGATAAAGTGGGCAAAGCTTATACTTGGACCAGAAGGCAGAATATAGGAAACTACATGAAAACTTGGATAATTCAGAGAAAATGACTGTAAGCAGATGAGAACTTGTTTAGAACAGCTCAAAGAGATTCTCAAAGCCAGTTCTTAGTGTAGAAAAGTTAGCTAATATCCGGGAAATCCTTAATTCGAGTTAAGATCACATGAAACAGTGTTTGAATCCTTTATTCTTTACTTAAAGGAGACTAGAGTAGTAAATGTGTGTTATACAAGGCAGAATACCATTGAAATAGAGAAAGAAACACGTTCGGCAGCTTTGGAATGCCTTACACTTCACTGAAATGTAGTACTACACTCTATAACACAGTTGAGAGACAATGTTCCCGAGCTGCCTCAGTTCATAACAGTGTGTAGGAAGTTGTTTGATATAGTGGGCAAAGCTCATACTTGGACCAGAAGGCAGAATATTGGAAACTACATGAAAACATGGTTAATTCATAGAAAATGACTATAAAGAGAGGAGAACTTGTTTAGAGCCGCTCAAAGAGATTCTACAAGTCAGTTCTTAGTGTAGAAAAGGTAGCTACGATCCGGCAAATCCTTACTTCGAGTTAAGATCACATGAAACAGTGTATGAATCCTATATTCTTTACTTAAAGGAAACTAGAGTGGTAAAAGTGTGTTATACAAGGCAGAATACCATTGAAATAGAGAAAGAAACACGTTCGGCAGCTTTGGAAATCCTTACACTTAACTGAAATGTAGTACTACACTCTATAACACAGTTGAGGGACAATGTTCCCGAGCTGCCTCAGTGCATAACAGTGTGTAGGAAGTTATTTGATAAACTGGGCAAAGCTTATACTTGGACCAGAAGGCAGAATATAGGAAACTACATGAAAACATGGATAATTCATAGAAAATGACTATAAAGAGAGGAGAACTTGTTTAGAGCAGCTCAAAGAGATTCTCCAAGTCAGTTCTTAGTGTAGAAAAGGTAGCTAAGATCCGGGAAATCCTTAATTCGAGTTAAGATCACATGAAACACTGTATGAATCCAATATTCTTTACTTAAAGGAGACTAGAGTGGTAAATGTGTGTTATACAAGTCAGAATACCATTGAAATAGAGAAAGAAACACGTTCGGCAGCTTTGGAAAGCCTTACACTTCACTGAAATGTAGTACTACACTCTATAACACAGTTGAGAGACAATGTTCCCGAGCTGCCTCAGTTCATAACAGTGTGTAGGAAGTTGTTTGATAAAGTGGGCAAAGCTTATACTTGGACCAGAAGGCAGAATATAGGAAACTACATGAAAACTTGGATAATCCAGAGAAAATGACTGTAAACAGATGAGAACTTGTTTAGAACAGCTCAAAGAGATTCTCAAAGCCAGTTCTTAGTGTAGAAAAGGTAGCTAAGATCCGGGAAATCCTTTATTTGAGTTAATATCACATGAAACACTGTATGAATCCTATATTCTTTACTTAAAGGAGACTAGAGTGGTAAATGTGTGTTATACAAGGCAGAATACCATTGAAATAGAGAAAGAAACACGTTCGGTAGCTTTGGAAAGACTTATACTTAACTGAAATGTAGTACTACACTCTATAACACAGTTGAGAGACAATGTTCCCGAGCTGCCTCAGTTCATAACAGTGTGTAGGAAGTTGTTTGATAAAGTGGGCAAAGCTTATACTAGGACCAGAAGGCAGAATATTGGAAACTACATGAAAACTTGGATAATTCAGAGAAAATGACTTTAAACAGATGAGAACTTGTTTAGAACAGCTCCAAGAGATTCTCCAAGTCAGTTCTTAGTGTAGAAAAGGTAGCTAAGATCCGGGAAATCCTTAATTCGAGTTAAGATCACATGAAACAGTGTTTGAATCCTTTATTCTTTACTTAAAGGAGACTAGAGTGGTAAAAGTGTGTTATACAAGGCAGAATACCATTGAAATAGAGAAAGAAACACGTTCGGCAGCTTTGGAAAGCCTTACACTTCACTGAAATGTAGTACTACACTCTATAACACAGTTGAGAGACAATGTTCCCGAGCTGCCTCAGTTCATAACAGTGTGTAGGAAGTTGTTTGATATAGTGGGCAAAGCTCATACTTGGACCAGAAGGCAGAATATTGGAAACTACATGAAAACATGGTTAATTCATAGAAAATGACTATAAAGAGAGGAGAACTTGTTTAGAGCCGCTCAAAGAGATTCTACAAGTCAGTTCTTAGTGTAGAAAAGGTAGCTACGATCCGGCAAATCCTTACTTCGAGTTAAGATCACATGAAACAGTGTATGAATCCTATATTCTTTACTTAAAGGAAACTAGAGTGGTAAAAGTGTGTTATACAAGGCAGAATACCATTGAAATAGAGAAAGAAACACGTTCGGCAGCTTTGGAAATCCTTACACTTAACTGAAATGTAGTACTACACTCTATAACACAGTTGAGGGACAATGTTCCCGAGCTGCCTCAGTGCATAACAGTGTGTAGGAAGTTATTTGATAAACTGGGCAAAGCTTATACTTGGACCAGAAGGCAGAATATAGGAAACTACATGAAAACATGGATAATTCATAGAAAATGACTATAAAGAGAGGAGAACTTGTTTAGAGCAGCTCAAAGAGATTCTCCAAGTCAGTTCTTAGTGTAGAAAAGGTAGCTAAGATCCGGGAAATCCTTAATTCGAGTTAAGATCACATGAAACACTGTATGAATCCAATATTCTTTACTTAAAGGAGACTAGAGTGGTAAATGTGTGTTATACAAGTCAGAATACCATTGAAATAGAGAAAGAAACACGTTCGGCAGCTTTGGAAAGCCTTACACTTCACTGAAATGTAGTACTACACTCTATAACACAGTTGAGAGACAATGTTCCCGAGCTGCCTCAGTACATAACAGTGTGTAGGAAGTTGTTTGATAAAGTGGGCAAAGCTTATACTTGGACCAGAAGGCAGAATATAGGAAACTACATGAAAACTTGGATAATCCAGAGAAAATGACTGTAAACAGATGAGAACTTGTTTAGAACAGCTCAAAGAGATTCTCAAAGCCAGTTCTTAGTGTAGAAAAGGTAGCTAAGATCCGGGAAATCCTTTATTTGAGTTAATATCACATGAAACACTGTATGAATCCTATATTCTTTACTTAAAGGAGACTAGAGTGGTAAATGTGTGTTATACAAGGCAGAATACCATTGAAATAGAGAAAGAAACACGTTCGGTAGCTTTGGAAAGACTTATACTTAACTGAAATGTAGTACTACACTCTATAACACAGTTGAGAGACAATGTTCCCGAGCTGCCTCAGTTCATAACAGTGTGTAGGAAGTTGTTTGATAAAGTGGGCAAAGCTTATACTAGGACCAGAAGGCAGAATATTGGAAACTACATGAAAACTTGGATAATTCAGAGAAAATGACTTTAAACAGATGAGAACTTGTTTAGAACAGCTCCAAGAGATTCTCCAAGTCAGTTCTTAGTGTAGAAAAGGTAGCTAAGATCCGGGAAATCCTTAATTCGAGTTAAGATCACATGAAACAGTGTTTGAATCCTTTATTCTTTACTTAAAGGAGACTAGAGTGGTAAAAGTGTGTTATACAAGGCAGAATACCATTGAAATAGAGAAAGAAACACGTTCGGCAGCTTTGGAAAGCCTTACACTTCACTGAAATGTAGTACTACACTCTATAACACAGTTGAGGGACAATGTTCCCGAACTGACTCAGTTCATAACAGTGTGTAGGAAGTTGTTTGATAAACTGGGCAAAGCTTATACTTGGACCAGAAGGCAGAATATAGGAAACTACATGAAAACATGGATAATTCATAGAAAATGACTATAAAGAGAGGAGAACTTGTTTAGAGCAGCTCAAAGAGATTCTACAAGTCAGTTCTTAGTGTAGAAAAGGTAGCTAAGATCCGGGAAATCCTTACTTCGAGTTAAGATCACATGAAACAGTGTATGAATCCTATATTCTTTACTTAAAGGAGACTAGAGTGGTAAAAGTGTGTTATACAAGGCAGAATACCATTGAAATAGAGAAAGAAACACGTTCGGCAGCTTTGGAAATCCTTACACTTAACTGAAATGTAGTACTACACTGTATAACACAGTTGAGGGACAATGTTCCCGAGCTGCCTCAGTTCAGAACAGTGTGTAGGAAGTTGTTTGATAAACTGGGCAAAGCTTATACTTGGACCAGAAGGCAGAATATAGGAAAGTACATGAAAACATGGATAATTCATAGAAAATGACTATAAAGAGAGGAGAACTTGTTTAGAGCAGCTCAAAGAGATACTACAAGTCAGTTCTTAGTGTAGAAAAGGTAGCTAAGATCCGGGAAATCCTTAATTCGAGTTAAGATCACATGAAACACTGTATGAATCCAATATTCTTTACTTAAAGGAGACTAGAGTGGTAAATGTGTGTTATACAAGGCAGAATACCATTGAAATAGAGAAAGAAACACGTTCGGCAGCTTTGGAAATCCTTACACTTAACTGAAATGTAGTACTACACTCTATAACACAGTTGAGGGACAATGTTCCCGAGCTGCCTCAGTTCAGAACAGTGTGTAGGAACTTGTTTGATAAACTGGGCAAAGCTTATACTTGGACCAGAAGGCAGAATATAGGAAAGTACATGAAAACATGGATAATTCATAGAAAATGACTATAAAGAGAGGAGAACTTGTTTAGAGCAGCTCAAAGAGATACTACAAGTCAGTTCTTAGTGTAGAAAAGGTAGCTAAGATCCGGGAAATCCTTAATTCGAGTTAAGATCACATGAAACACTGTATGAATCCAATATTCTTTACTTAAAGGAGACTAGAGTGGTAAATGTGTGTTATACAAGGCAGAATACCATTGAAATAGAGAAAGAAACACGTTCGGCAGCTTTGGAAAGCCTTACACTTCACTGAAATGTAGTACTACACTCTATAACACAGTTGAGAGACAATGTTCCCGAGCTGCCTCAGTTCATAACAGTGTGTAGGAAGTTGTTTGATAAAGTGGGCAAAGCTTATACTTGGACCAGAAGGCAGAATATTGGAAACTACATGAAAACTTGGATAATTCAGAGAAAATGACTTTAAACAGATGAGAACTTGTTTAGAACAGCTCCAAGAGATTCTCCAAGTCAGTTCTGAGTGTAGAAAAGGTAGCTAAGATCCGGGAAATCCTTAATTCGAGTTAAGATCACATGAAACAGTGTTTGAATCCTTTATTCTTTACTTAAAGGAGACTAGAGTGGTAAAAGTGTGTTATACAAGGCAGAATACCATTGAAATAGAGAAAGAAACACGTTCGGCAGCTTTGGAAAGCCTTACACTTCACTGAAATGTAGTACTACACTCTATAACACAGTTGAGAGACAATGTTCCCGAGCTTCCTCAGTTCATAACAGTGTGTAGGAAGTTGTTTGATATAGTGGGCAAAGCTTATACTTGGACCAGAAGGCAGAATATAGGAAACCACATGAAAACATGGATAATGCAGAGAAAATGACTGTAAACAGACGAGAACTTGTTTAGAACAGCTCAAAGAGATTCTCCAAGTCAGTTCTTAGTGTAGAAAAGGTAGCTAAGATCCGGGAAATCCTTCATTCGAGTTAAAATCACATGAAACAGTGTATGAATCCTATATTCTATACTTAAAGGAGACTAGAGTGGTAAAAGTGTGTTATACAAGGCAGAATACCATTGAAATAGAGAAAGAAACACGTTCGGCAGCTTTGGAAATCCTTACACTTAACTGAAATGTAGTACTACACTCTATAACACAGTTGAGGGACAATGTTCCCGAGCTGCCTCAGTTCAGAACAGTGTGTAGGAAGTTGTTTGATAAACTGGGCAAAGCTTATACTTGGACCAGAAGGCAGAATATAGGAAACTACATGAAAACATGGATAATTCATAGAAAATGACTATAAAGAGAGGAGAACTTGTTTAGAGCAGCTCAAAGAGATTCTACAAGTCAGTTCTTAGTGTAGAAAAGGTAGCTAAGATCCGGGAAATCCTTAATTCGAGTTAAGATCACATGAAACACTGTATGAATCCAATATTCTTTACTTAAAGGAGACTAGAGTGGTAAATGTGTGTTATACAAGGCAGAATACCATTGAAATAGAGAAAGAAACACGTTCGGCAGCTTTGGAAAGCCTTACACTTCACTGAAATGTAGTTCTACACTCTATAACACAGTTGAGAGACAATGTTCCCAAGCTGCCTCAGTTCATAACAGTGTGTAGGAAGTTGTTTGATAAAGTGGGCAAAGCTTATACTTGGACCAGAAGGCAGAATATAGGAAACTACATGAAAACTTGGATAATTCAGAGAAAATGACTGTAAGCAGATGAGAACTTGTTTAGAACAGCTCAAAGAGATTCTCAAAGCCAGTTCTTAGTGTAGAAAAGGTAGCTAATATCCGGGAAATCCTTAATTCGAGTTAAGATCACATGAAACAGTGTTTGAATCCTTTATTCTTTACTTAAAGGAGACTAGAGTAGTAAATGTGTGTTATACAAGGCAGAATACCATTGAAATAGAGAAAGAAACACGTTCGGCAGCTTTGGAAAGCCTTACACTTCACTGAAATGTAGTACTACACTCTATAACACAGTTGAGAGACAATGTTCCCGAGCTGCCTCAGTTCATAACAGTGTGTAGGAAGTTGTTTGATATAGTGGGCAAAGCTCATACTTGGACCAGAAGGCAGAATATTGGAAACTACATGAAAACTTGGATAATTCAGAGATAATGACTTTAAACAGATGAGAACTTGTTTAGAACAGCTCCAAGAGATTCTCCAAGTCAGTTCTTAGTGTAGAAAAGGTAGCTAAGATCCGGGAAATCCTTCATTCGAGTTAAGATCACATGAAACACGGTATGAATCCTATATTCTTTACTTAAAGGAGACTAGAGTGGTAAATGTGTGTTATACAAGGCAGAATACCATTGAAACAGAGAAAGAAACACGTTCGGCAGCTTTGGAAAGCCTTACACTTCACTGAAATGTAGTACTACACTCTATAACACAGTTGAGAGACAATGTTCCCGAGCTGCCTAAGTTCATTACAGTGTGTAGGAAGTTGTTTGATTAAGTGGGCAAAGCTTATACTTGGACCAGAAGGCAGAATATAGGAAACTACATGAAAACATGGATAATTCATAGAAAATGACTATAAAGAGAGGAGAACTTGTTTAGAGCCGCTCAAAGAGATTCTACAAGTCAGTTCTTAGTGTAGAAAAGGTAGCTACGATCCGGCAAATCCTTACTTCGAGTTAAGATCACATGAAACAGTGTATGAATCCTATATTCTTTACTTAAAGGAGACTAGAGTGGTAAAAGTGTGTTATACAAGGCAGAATACCATTGAAATAGAGAAAGAAACACGTTCGGCAGCTTTGGAAATCCTTACACTTAACTGAAATGTAGTACTACACTCTATAACACAGTTGAGGGACAATGTTCCCGAGCTGCCTCAGTGCATAACAGTGTGTAGGAAGTTATTTGATAAACTGGGCAAAGCTTATACTTGGACCAGAAGGCAGAATATAGAAACTACATGAAAACATGGATAATTCATAGAAAATGACTATAAAGAGAGGAGAACTTGTTTAGAGCAGCTCAAAGAGATTCTACAAGTCAGTTCTTAGTGTAGAAAAGGTAGCTAAGATCCGGGAAATCCTTAATTCGAGGTAAGATCACATGAAACACTGTATGAATCCAATATTCTTTACTTAAAGGAGACTAGAGTGGTAAATGTGTGTTATACAAGTCAGAATACCATTGAAATAGAGAAAGAAACACGTTCGGCAGCTTTGGAAAGCCTTACACTTCACTGAAATGTAGTACTACACTCTATAACACAGTTGAGAGACAATGTTCCCGAGCTGCCTCAGTTCATAACAGTGTGTAGGAAGTTGTTTGATATAGTGGGCAAAGCTTATACTTGGACCAGAAGGCAGAATATTGGAAACTACATGAAAACTTGGATAATTCAGAGAAAATGACTTTAAACAGATGAGAACTTGTTTAGAACAGCTCCAAGAGATTCTCCAAGTCAGTTCTTAGTGTAGAAAAGGTAGCTAAGATCCGGGAAATCCTTCATTCGAGTAAAGATCACATGAAACACTGTATGAATCCAATATTCTTTACTTAAAGGAGACTAGAGTGGTAAATGTGTGTTATACAAGGCAGAATACCATTGAAATAGAGAAAGAAACACGTTCGGTAGCTTTGGAAAGCCTTACACTTCACTGAAATGTAGTACTACACTCTATAACACAGTTGAGAGACAATGTTCCCGAGCTGCCTCAGTTCATAACAGTGTGTAGGAAGTTGTTTGATGAAGTGGGCAAAGCTTATACTTGGACCAGAAGGCAGAATATAGGAAACTACATGAAAACTTGGATAATTCAGAGAAAATGACTGTAAGCAGATGAGAACTTGTTTAGAACAGCTCAAAGAGATTCTCAAAGCCAGTTCTTAGTGTAGAAAAGGTAGCTAATATCCGGGAAATCCTTAATTCGAGTTAAGATCACATGAAACAGTGTTTGAATCCTTTATTCTTTACTTAAAGGAGACTAGAGTAGTAAATGTGTGTTATACAAGGCAGAATACCATTGAAATAGAGAAAGAAACACGTTCGGCAGCTTTGGAAAGCCTTACACTTCACTGAAATGTAGTACTACACTCTATAACACAGTTGAGAGACAATGTTCCCGAGCTGCCTCAGTTCATAACAGTGTGTAGGAAGTTGTTTGATATAGTGGGCAAAGCTCATACTTGGACCAGAAGGCAGAATATTGGAAACTACATGAAAACTTGGATAATTCAGAGAAAATGACTTTAAACAGATGAGAACTTGTTTAGAACAGCTCCAAGAGATTCTCCAAGTCAGTTCTTAGTGTAGAAAAGGTAGCTAAGATCCGGGAAATCCTTCATTCGAGTTAAGATCACATGAAACACAGTATGAATCCTATATTCTTTACTTAAAGGAGACTAGAGTGGTAAATGTGTGTTATACAAGGCAGAAAACCATTGAAACAGAGAAAGAAACACGTTCGGCAGCTTTGGAAAGCCTTACACTTCACTGAAATGTAGTACTACACTCTATAACACAGTTGAGAGACAATGTTCCCGAGCTGCCTAAGTTCATTACAGTGTGTAGGAAGTTGTTTGATTAAGTGGGCAAAGCTTATACTTGGACCAGAAGGCAGAATATAGGAAACTACATGAAAACATGGATAATTCATAGAAAATGACTATAAAGAGAGGAGAACTTGTTTAGAGCCGCTCAAAGAGATTCTACAAGTCAGTTCTTAGTGTAGAAAAGGTAGCTACGATCCGGCAAATCCTTACTTCGAGTTAAGATCACATGAAACAGTGTATGAATCCTATATTCTTTACTTAAAGGAGACTAGAGTGGTAAAAGTGTGTTATACAAGGCAGAATACCATTGAAATAGAGAAAGAAACACGTTCGGCAGCTTTGGAAATCCTTACACTTAACTGAAATGTAGTACTACACTCTATAACACAGTTGAGGGACAATGTTCCCGAGCTGCCTCAGTGCATAACAGTGTGTAGGAAGTTATTTGATAAACTGGGCAAAGCTTATACTTGGACCAGAAGGCAGAATATAGGAAACTACATGAAAACATGGATAATTCATAGAAAATGACTATAAAGAGAGGAGAACTTGTTTAGAGCAGCTCAAAGAGATTCTACAAGTCAGTTCTTAGTGTAGAAAAGGTAGCTAAGATCCGGGAAATCCTTAATTCGAGGTAAGATCACATGAAACACTGTATGAATCCAATATTCTTTACTTAAAGGAGACTAGAGTGGTAAATGTGTGTTATACAAGTCAGAATACCATTGAAATAGAGAAAGAAACACGTTCGGCAGCTTTGGAAAGCCTTACACTTCACTGAAATGTAGTACTACGCTCTATAACACAGTTGAGAGACAATGTTCCCGAGCTGCCTCAGTTCATAACAGTGTGTAGGAAGTTGTTTGATAAAGTGGGCAAAGCTTATACTTGGACCAGAAGGCAGAATATAGGAAACTACATGAAAACTTGGATAATCCAGAGAAAATGACTGTAAACAGATGAGAACTTGTTTAGAACAGCTCAAAGAGATTCTCAAAGCCAGTTCTTAGTGTAGAAAAGGTAGCTAAGATCCGGGAAATCCTTTATTTGAGTTAATATCACATGAAACACTGTATGAATCCTATATTCTTTACTTAAAGGAGACTAGAGTGGTAAATGTGTGTTATACAAGGCAGAATACCATTGAAATAGAGAAAGAAACACGTTCGGTAGCTTTGGAAAGACTTATACTTAACTGAAATGTAGTACTACACTCTATAACACAGTTGAGAGACAATGTTCCCGAGCTGCCTCAGTTCATAACAGTGTGTAGGAAGTTGTTTGATATAGTGGGCAAAGCTTATACTTGGACCAGAAGGCAGAATATTGGAAACTACATGAAAACATGGATAATTCAGAGAAAATGACTGTAAACAGATGAAAACTTGTTTAGAACAGCTCAAAGAGATTCTCGAGGTCAGTTCTTAGTGTAGAAAAGGTAGCTAAGATCCGGGAAATCCTTACTTTGAGTTAAGATCACATGAAACAGTGTATGAATCCTATATTCTTTACTTAAAGGAGACTAGAGTGGTAAAATTGTGTTATACAAGGCAGAATACCATTGAAATAGAGAAAGAAACACGTTCGGCAGCTTTGGAAATCCTTACACTTAACTGAAATGTAGTACTACACTCTATAACACAGTTGAGGGACAATGTTCCCGAGCTGCCTCAGTTCATAACAGTGTGTAGGAAGTTGTTTGATAAACTGGGCAAAGCTTATACTTGGACCAGAAGGCAGAATATAGGAAACTACATGAAAACATGGATAATTCATAGAAAATGACTATAAAGAGAGGAGAACTTGTTTAGAGCCGCTCAAAGAGATTCTACAAGTCAGTTCTTAGTGTAGAAAAGGTAGCTAAGATCCGGGAAATCCTTAATTCGAGTTAAGATCACATGAAACACTGTATGAATCCTATATTCTTTCCCTAAAGTACTCTAGAGTGGTTAATGTGTGTTATACAAGGCAGAATACCATTGAAATAGAGAAAGAAACACGTTCGGCAGCTTTGGAAAGCCTTACACTTCACTGAAATGTAGTACTACACTCTATAACACAGTTGAGAGAGAAACTTCCCAAGCTGCCTCAGTTCATAACAGTGTGTAGGAAGTTGTTTGATGCAGTGGGCAAAGCTTATACTTGGACCAGAAGGCAGAATATAGGAAACTACATGAAAATATGGATAATTCAGAGAAAATGACTGTAAAAAGATGAGAACTCGTTTAGAACAGCTGAAAGAGATTCTCCAAGTCAGTTCTTAGTGTAGAAAAGGTAGCTAAGATAAGGTAAATCCTTCATTCGAGTTAAGATCATATGAAATACTGTATGAATCCTTTATTCTTTACTTAAAGGACTCTAGAGTGGTAAATGTGTGTTATACAAGTCAGAATACAATTGAAATAGAGAAAGAAACACGTTCGGCAGCTTTGGAAAGCCTTACACTTCACTGAAATGGAGTACTACACTCTATAACACAGTTGAGAGACAAAGTTCCCAAGCTGCCTCAGTTCATAACAGTGTGTAGGAAGTTGTTTGATAAGTGGGCAAAGCTTATACTTGGACCAGAAGGCAGAATATATGAAACTACATGAAAACATGGATAATTCAGAGAAAATGACTGTAAACAGATGAGAACTCGTTTAGAACAGCTGAAAGAGATTCTCCAAGTCAGTTCTTAGTGTAGAAAAGGTAGCTAAGATCCGGGAAATCCTTAATTCGAGTTAAGATCACATGAAACACTCTATGAATCCAATATTCTTTACTTAAAGGAGACTAGAGTGATAAATGTGTGTTATACAAGGCAGAATACCATTGAAATAGAGAAAGAAACACGTTCGGCAGCTTTGGAAATCCTTACACTTCACTGAAATGTAGTACTACACTCTATAACACGGTAGAGAGACTATGTTCTCGAGCTGCCTCAGTTCATAACAGTGTGTAGGAAGTTGTTTGATAAACTGGGCAAAGCTTATACATGGACCAGAAGGCAGAATATAGGAAACTACATGAAAACATGGATAATTCAGAGAAAATGACTGTAAGCAGATGAGAACTTGTTTAGAACAGCTCAAAGAGATTCTCAAAGCCAGTTCTTAGTGTAGAAAAGGTAACTAAGATCCGGGAAATCCTTAATTCGAGTTAAGATCACATGAAACAGTGTTTGAATCCTTTATTCTTTACTTAAAGGAGACTAGAGTGGTAACGGTGTGTTATACAAGGCAGAATACCATTGAAATAGAGAAAGAAACACGTTCGGCAGCTTTGGAAATCCTTACACTTCACTGAAATGTAGTACTACACTCTATAACACAGTTGAGGGACAATGTTCCCGAGCTGCCTCAGTTCATAACAGTGTGTAGGAAGTTGTTTGATAAACTGGGCAAAGCCTATACATGGACCAGAAGGCACAATATAGGTAACTACATGAAAACATGGATAATTCATAGAAAATGACTGTAAAGAGATGAGAACTTGTTTAGAGAAGCTCAAAGAGATTCTACAAGTCAGTTCTTAGTGTAGAAAAGGTAGCTAAGATCCGGGAAATCCTTCATTCGAGTTAAGATCACATGAAACACTGTATGAATCCTATATTCTTTACTTAAAGGAGACTAGAGTGCTAAATGTGTGTTATACAAGGCAGAATACCATTGAAACAGAGAAAGCAACACGTTCGGCAGCTTTGGAAAGCCTAACACTTCACTGAAATGTAGTACTACACTCTATAACACAGTTGAGAGACAATGTTCCCGAGCTGCCTAAGTTCATTACAGTGTGTAGGAAGTTGTTTGATTAAGTGGGCAAAGCTTATATTTGGACCAGAAGGCAGAATATAGGAAACTACATGAAAACTTGGATAACTCAGAGAAAATGACTGTAAACAGATGAGAACTTGTTTAGAACAGCTCAAAGAGATTCTCCAAGTCAGTTCTTAGTGTAGAAAAGGTAGCTAAGATAAGGGAACTCCTTAATTCGAGTTAAGATCACATGAAACACTGTATGAATCCTATATTCTTTCCCTAAAGGACTCTTGAGTGGTTAATGTGTGTTATACAAGTCAGAATACCATTGAAATAGAGAAAGAAACACGTTCGGCAGCTTTGGAAAGCCTTACACTTCATTGAAATGTAGTAAAGACTCTATAAAACAGTTGAGAGACAATGTTCCCAAGCTGCCTCAGTTCATAACAGTGTGTAGGAAGTTGTTTGATAAAGTCGGCAAAGCTTATACTTGGACCAGAAGGCAGAATATAGGAAACTACATGAAAACATGGATAATTCAGAGAAAATGACTGTAAACAGATGAGAACTCGTTTAGAACAGCTGAAAGAGATTCTCCAAGTCAGTTTTTAGTGTAGAAAAGGTAGCCAAGATAAGTGAAATCCTTAATTCGAGTTAAGATCACATGAAAAACTGTATGAATCCTATATTCTTTACTTAAAGGACTCTAGAGTCATAAATTTGTGTTATACAATGCAAAAAAACATTGAAATAGAGAAAGGAACAGGGTCGGCAGCTTTGGAAAGTCTTACACTTCACTGAAATGTAGTACTACACTCTATAAGACAGTTGAGAGAGAAACTTCCCAAGCTGCCTCAGTTCATAACAGTGTGTAGGAAGTTGTTTGATAAAGTGGGCAAAGCTTATACTTGGACCAGAAGGCAGAATATAGGAAACTACTTGAAAACATGGATAATTCAGAGAAAATGACTGTAAACAGATGAGAACTCGTTTAAAACAGCTGAAAGATATTCTCCAAGTCAGTTATTAGTGTAGAAAAGGTAGCTAAGATAAGGGAACTCCTTAATTCGAGTTAAGATCACATGAAACACTGTATGAATCCTATATTCTTTCCCTAAAGGACTCTAGAGTGGTAAATGTGTGTTATACAAGTCAGAATACCATTGAAATAGAGAAAGAAACACGTTCGGCAGCTTTGGAAAGCCTTACACTTCACTGAAATGTAGTACTACACTCTATAACACAGTTGAGAGACAATGTTCCCAAGCTGCCTCAGTTCATAACAGTGTGTAGGAAGTTGTTTGATAAAGTGGGCCAAGCTTATACTTGGACCAGAAGGCAGAATATAGGAAACTACATGAAAACATGGATAATTCAGAGAAAATGACTGTAAACAGATGAGAACTCATTTAAAACAGCTGAGAGAGATTCTCCAAGTCCTTCTTAGTGTAGAAAAGGTAGCTAAGATAAGGGAACTCCTTAATTCGAGTTAAGATCACATGAAACACTGTATGAATCCTATATTCTTTCCCTAAAGGACTCTTGAGTGGTAAATGTGTGTTATACAAGTCAGAATACCATTGAAATAGAGAAAGAAACACGTTCGGCAGCTTTGGAAAGCGTTACACTTCACTGAAATGTAGTACTACACTCTATAACACAGTTGAGAGACAATGTTCCCAAGCTGCCTCAGTTCATAACAGTGTGTAGGAAGTTGTTTGATAAAGTGGGCAAAGCTTATACTTGGACCAGAATGCAGAATATAGGAAACTACTTGAAAACATGGATAATTCAGAGAAAATGAATGTAAACAGATGAGAACTTGTTTAAAACAGCTCAAAGAGATTCTCCAAGTCAGTTCTTAGTGTAGAAAAGGTAGCTAAGATAAAGGAACTCCTTAATTCGAGTTAAGATCACATGAAACACTGTATGAATCCTATATTCTTTCCCTAAAGGACTCTAGAGTGGTTAATGTGTGTTATACAAGGCAGAATACCATTGAAATAGAGAAAGAAACACGTTCGGCAGCTTTGGAAAGCCTTACACTTCACTGAAATGTAGTACTACACTCTATAACACAGTTGAGAGAGAAACTTCCCAAGCTGCCTCAGTTCATAACAGTGTGTAGGAAGTTGTTTGATGCAGTGGGCAAAGCTTATACTTGGACCAGAAGGCAGAATATAGGAAACTACATGAAAATATGGATAATTCAGAGAAAATGACTGTAAAAAGATGAGAACTCGTTTAGAACAGCTGAAAGAGATTCTCCAAGTCAGTTCTTAGTGTAGAAAAGGTAGCTAAGATAAGGTAAATCCTTCATTCGAGTTAAGATCATATGAAATACTGTATGAATCCTTTATTCTTTACTTAAAGGACTCTAGAGTGGTAAATGTGTGTTATACAAGTAAGAATACAATTGAAATAGAGAAAGAAACACGTTCGGCAGCTTTGGAAAGCCTTACACTTCACTGAAATGGAGTACTACACTCTATAACACAGTTGAGAGACAAAGTTCCCAAGCTGCCTCAGTTCATAACAGTGTGTAGGAAGTTGTTTGATAAGTGGGCAAAGCTTATACTTGGACCAGAAGGCAGAATATATGAAACTACATGAAAACATGGATAATTCAGAGAAAATGACTGTAAACAGATGAGAACTCGTTTAGAACAGCTGAAAGAGATTCTCCAAGTCAGTTCTTAGTGTAGAAAAGGTAGCTAAGATAAGGGAACTCCTTAATTCGAGTTAAGATCACATGAAACACTGTATGAATCCTATATTCTTTACTTAAAGGACTCTAGATTCATAAATTTGTGTTATACAAGGCAAAAAAACATTGAAATAGAGAAAGGAACACGGTCGGCAGCTTTGGAAAGCCTTACACTTCACTGAAATGTAGTACTACACTCTATAAGACAGTTGAGAGAGAAACTTCCCAAGCTGCCTCAGTTCATAACAGTGTGTAGGAAGTTGTTTGATAAAGTGGGCCAAGCTTATACTTGGACCAGAAGGCAGAATATAGGAAACTACATGAAAACATGGATAATTCAGAGAAAATGACTGTAAACAGATGAGAACTCATTTAAAACAGCTGAGAGAGATTCTCCAAGTTCTTCTTAGTGTAGAAAAGGTAGCTAAGATAAGGGAACTCCTTAATTCGAGTTAAGATCACATGAAACACTGTATGAATCCTATATTCTTTCCCTAAAGGACTCTTGAGTGGTAAATGTGTGTTATACAAGTCAGAATACCATTGAAATAGAGAAAGAAACACGTTCGGCAGCTTTGGAAAGCCTTACACTTCACTGAAATGTAGTACTACACTCTATAACACAGTTGAGAGACAATGTTCCCAAGCTGCCTCAGTTCATAACAGTGTGTAGGAAGTTGTTTGATAAAGTGGGCAAAGCTTATACTTGGACCAGAATGCAGAATATAGGAAACTACTTGAAAACATGGATAATTCAGAGAAAATGAATGTAAACAGATGAGAACTTGTTTAAAACAGCTCAAAGAGATTCTCCAAGTCAGTTCTTAGTGTAGAAAAGGTAGCAAAGATAAGGGAACTCCTTAATTCGAGTTAAGATCACATGAAACACTGTATGAATCCTATATTCTTTCCCTAAAGGACTCTAGAGTGGTTAATGTGTGTTATACAAGGCAGAATACCATTGAAATAGAGAAAGAAACACGTTCGGCAGCTTTGGAAAGCCTTACACTTCACTGAAATGTAGTACTACACTCTATAACACAGTTGAGAGAGAAACTTCCCAAGCTGCCTCAGTTCATAACAGTGTGTAAGAAGTTGTTTGATGCAGTGGGCATAGCTTATACTTGGACCAGAAGGCAGAATATAGGAAACTACATGAAAACATGGATAATTCAGAGAAAATGACTGTAAACAGATGAGAACTCGTTTAGAAGAGCTGAAAGAGATTCTCCCAGTCAGTTCTTAGTGTAGAAAAGGTAGCTAAGATAAGGGAAATCCTTAATTCGAGTTAAGATCACCTGAAACACTGTATGATTCCTATATTCTTTACTTAAAGGACTCTAGAGTGGTAAATGTGTGTTATACAAGTCAGAATACCATTGAAATAGAGAATAGAACACGTTCGGCAGCTTTGGAAAGCCTTACACTTCACTGAAATGTAGTACTACACTCTATAACACAGTTGAGAGACAATGTTCCCGAGCTGCCTCAGTTCATAACAGTGTGTAGGAAGTTGTTTGATGCAGTGCGCAAAGCTTATACTTGGACCAGAAGGCAGAATATAGGAAACTACATGAAAATATGGATAATTCAGAGAAAATGACTGTAAAATGATGAGAACTCGTTTAGAACAGCTGAAAGAGATTCTCCAAGTCAGTTCTTAGTGTAGAAAAGGTAGCTAAGATAAGGGAAATCCTTCATTCGAGTTAAGATCATATGAAATACTGTATGAATCCTTTATTCTTTACTTAAAGGACTCTAGAGTGGTAAATGTGTGTTATACAAGTCAGAATACAATTGAAATAGAGAAAGAAACACGTTCGGCAGCTTTGGAAAGCCTTACACTTCACTGAAATGGAGTACTACACTCTATAACACAGTTGAGAGACAAAGTTCCCAAGCTGCCTCAGTTCATAACAGTGTGTAGGAAGTTGTTTGATAAGTGGGCAAAGCTTATACTTGGACCAGAAGGCAGAATATATGAAACTACATGAAAACATGGATAATTCAGAGAAAATGACTGTAAACAGATGAGAACTCGTTTAGAACAGCTGAAAGAGATTCTCCAAGTCAGTTCTTAGTGTAGAAAAGGTAGCTAAGATAAGGGAACTCCTTAATTCGAGTTAAGATCACATGAAACACTGTATTAATCCTATATTCTTTCCCTAAAGGACTCTAGAGTGGTAAATGTGTGTTATACACGTCAGAATACCATTGAAATAGAGAAAGAAACACGTTCGGAAGCTTTGGAAACCCTTACACTTCACTGAAATGTAGTACTACACTCTATAACACAGTTGAGAGAGAATGTTCCCAAGCTGCCTCAGTTCATAACAGTGTGTAGGAAGTTGTTTGATAAAGTGGGCCAAGCTTATACTTGGACCAGAAGGCAGAATATAGGAAACTACATGAAAACATGGATAATTCAGAGAAAATGACTGTAAACAGATGAGAACTCGTTTAGAACAGCTGAAAGAGATTCTCCCAGTCAGCTCTTAGTGTAGAAAAGGTAGCTAAGATAAGGGAACTCCTTAATTCGAGTTAAGATCACATGAAACACTGTATGAATCCTATATTCTTTCCCTAAAGGACTCTAGAGTGGTTAATGTGTGTTATACAAGGCAGAATACCATTGAAATAGAGAAAGAAACACGTTCGGCAGCTTTGGAAAGCCTTACACTTCACTGAAATGTAGTACTACACTCTATAACACAGTTGAGAGAGAAACTTCCCAAGCTGCCTCAGTTCATAACAGTGTGTAAGAAGTTGTTTGATGCAGTGGGCATAGCTTATACTTGGACCAGAAGGCAGAATATAGGAAACTACATGAAAACATGGATAATTCAGAGAAAATGACTGTAAACAGATGAGAACTCGTTTAGAAGAGCTGAAAGAGATTCTCCCAGTCAGTTCTTAGTGTAGAAAAGGTAGCTAAGATAAGGGAAATCCTTAATTCGAGTTAAGATCACATGAAACATTGTACGAATCCTATATTCTTTCCCTAATGGACTCTAGAGTGGTAAATGTGTGTTATACAAGTCAGAATACCATTGAAATAGAGAAAGAAACAGGTTGGCCAGCTTTGGAAAGCCTTACACTTCACTGAAATGGAGTACTACACTCTATAACACAGTTGAGAGACAAAGTTCCCAAGCTGCCTCAGTTCATAACAGTGTGTAGGAAGTTGTTTGATAAAGTGGGCAAAGCTTATACTTGGACCAGAAGGCAGAATATAGGAAACTACATGAAAACATGGATAATTCAGAGAAAATGACTGTAAACAGATGAGAACTCGTTTAGAACAGCTGAAAGAGATTCTCCAAGTCAGTTCTTAGTGTAGAAAAGGTAGCTAAGATAAGGGAAATCCTTCATTCGAGTTAAGATTAACTGAAACACTGTATGAATCCTATATTCTTTACTTAAAGGACTCTAGAGTGGTAAATGTGGGTTATACAAGGCAGAACACCATTGAAATAGAGAAAGAAACAGGTTGGGCAGCTTTGGAAAGCCTTACACTTCACTTAAATGGAGTACTACACTCTATAACACAGTTGAGAGAGAAACTTTCCAAGCTGCCTCAGTTCATAACAGTGTGTAGGAAGTTGTTTGATGCAGTGGGCATAGCTTATGCTTGGACCAGAAGGCAGAATATAGGAAACTACATGAAAACATGGATAATTCAGAGAAAATGACTGAAAACAGATGAGAACTCGTTTAGAACAGCTGAAAGAGATTCTCCAAGTCAGTTCTTAGTGTAGAAAAGGTAGCTAAGATAAGGGAAATCCTTAATTCGAGTTAAGATCAACTGAAACACTGTATGAATCCTATATTCTTTACTTAAAGGACTCTAGAGTGGTAAATGTGTGTTATACAATTCAGAATATCATTGAAATAGAGAAAGAAACATGTTCGGCAGCTTTGGAAAGCCTTACACTTCACTGAAATGTAGTACTGCACTCTATAATACAGTTGAGAGACAATGTTCCCAAGCTGCCTCAGTTCATAACAGTGTGTAGGAAGTTGTTTGATAAAGTGGGCAAAGCTTATACTTGGACCAGAAGGCAGAATATAGGAAACTACATGAAAACATGGGTAATTCAGAGAAAATGACTGTAAACAGACGAGAACTTGTTTAGAACAGCTCAAAGAGATTCTCCAAGTCAGTTCTTAGTGTAGAAAAGGTAGCTAAGATCCGGGAAATCCTTACTTCGAGTTAAGATCACATGAAACAGTGTATGAATCCTATATTCTTTACTTAAAGGAGACTAGAGTGGTAAAATTGTGTTATACAAGGCAGAATACCATTGAAATAGAGAAAGAAACACGTTCGGCAGCTTTGGAAATCCTTACACTTAACTGAAATGTAGTACTACACTCTATAACACAGTTGAGGGACAATGTTCCCGAGCTGCCTCAGTGCATAACAGTGTGTAGGAAGTTATTTGATAAACTGGGCAAAGCTTATACTTGGACCAGAAGGCAGAATATAGGAAACTACATGAAAACATGGATAATTCATAGAAAATGACTATAAAGAGAGGAGAACTTGTTTAGAGCAGCTCAAAGAGATTCTACAAGTCAGTTCTTAGTGTAGAAAAGGTAGCTAAGATCCGGGAAATCCTTAATTCGAGTTAAGATCACATGAAACACTGTATGAATCCAATATTCTTTACTTAAAGGAGACTAGAGTGGTAAATGTGTGTTATACAAGGCAGAATACCATTGAAATAGAGAAAGAAACACGTTCGGCAGCTTTGGAAAGCCTTACACTTCACTGAAATGTAGTACTACACTCTATAACACAGTTGAGAGACAATGTTCCCGAGCTGCCTCAGTTCATAACAGTGTGTAGGGAGTTGTTTGATAAAGTGGGCAAAGCTTATACTTGGACCAGAAGGCAGAATATAGGAAACTACATGAAAACTTGGAAAATCCAGAGAAAATGACTGTAAACAGATGAGAACTTGTTTAGAACAGCTCAAAGAGATTCTCAAAGCCAGTTCTTAGTGTAGAAAAGGTAGCTAAGATCCGGGAAATCCTTTATTTGAGTTAATATCACATGAAACACTGTATGAATCCTATATTCTTTACTTAAAGGAGACTAGAGTGGTAAATGTGTGTTATACAAGGCAGAATACCATTGAAATAGAGAAAGAAACACGTTCGGTAGCTTTGGAAAGACTTATACTTAACTGAAATGTAGTACTACACTCTATAACACAGTTGAGAGACAATGTTCCCGAGCTGCCTCAGTTCATAACAGTGTGTAGGAAGTTGTTTGATGCAGTGCGCAAAGCTTATACTTGGACCAGAAGGCAGAATATAGGAAACTACATGAAAATATGGATAATTCAGAGAAAATGACTGTAAAATGATGAGAACTCGTTTAGAACAGCTGAAAGAGATTCTCCAAGTCAGTTCTTAGTGTAGAAAAGGTAGCTAAGATAAGGGAAATCCTTCATTCGAGTTAAGATCATATGAAATACTGTATGAATCCTTTATTCTTTACTTAAAGGACTCTAGAGTGGTAAATGTGTGTTATACAAGTCAGAATACAATTGAAATAGAGAAAGAAACACGTTCGGCAGCTTTGGAAAGCCTTACACTTCACTGAAATGGAGTACTACACTCTATAACACAGTTGAGAGACAAAGTTCCCAAGCTGCCTCAGTTCATAACAGTGTGTAGGAAGTTGTTTGATAAGTGGGCAAAGCTTATACTTGGACCAGAAGGCAGAATATATGAAACTACATGAAAACATGGATAATTCAGAGAAAATGACTGTAAACAGATGAGAACTCGTTTAGAACAGCTGAAAGAGATTCTCCAAGTCAGTTCTTAGTGTAGAAAAGGTAGCTAAGATAAGGGAACTCCTTAATTCGAGTTAAGATCACATGAAACACTGTATTAATCCTATATTCTTTCCCTAAAGGACTCTAGAGTGGTAAATGTGTGTTATACACGTCAGAATACCATTGAAATAGAGAAAGAAACACGTTCGGAAGCTTTGGAAACCCTTACACTTCACTGAAATGTAGTACTACACTCTATAACACAGTTGAGAGAGAATGTTCCCAAGCTGCCTCAGTTCATAACAGTGTGTAGGAAGTTGTTTGATAAAGTGGGCCAAGCTTATACTTGGACCAGAAGGCAGAATATAGGAAACTACATGAAAACATGGATAATTCAGAGAAAATGACTGTAAACAGATGAGAACTCGTTTAGAACAGCTGAAAGAGATTCTCCCAGTCAGCTCTTAGTGTAGAAAAGGTAGCTAAGATAAGGGAACTCCTTAATTCGAGTTAAGATCACATGAAACACTGTATGAATCCTATATTCTTTCCCTAAAGGACTCTAGAGTGGTTAATGTGTGTTATACAAGGCAGAATACCATTGAAATAGAGAAAGAAACACGTTCGGCAGCTTTGGAAAGCCTTACACTTCACTGAAATGTAGTACTACACTCTATAACACAGTTGAGAGAGAAACTTCCCAAGCTGCCTCAGTTCATAACAGTGTGTAAGAAGTTGTTTGATGCAGTGGGCATAGCTTATACTTGGACCAGAAGGCAGAATATAGGAAACTACATGAAAACATGGATAATTCAGAGAAAATGACTGTAAACAGATGAGAACTCGTTTAGAAGAGCTGAAAGAGATTCTCCCAGTCAGTTCTTAGTGTAGAAAAGGTAGCTAAGATAAGGGAAATCCTTAATTCGAGTTAAGATCACATGAAACATTGTACGAATCCTATATTCTTTCCCTAATGGACTCTAGAGTGGTAAATGTGTGTTATACAAGTCAGAATACCATTGAAATAGAGAAAGAAACAGGTTGGGCAGCTTTGGAAAGCCTTACACTTCACTGAAATGGAGTACTACACTCTATAACACAGTTGAGAGACAAAGTTCCCAAGCTGCCTCAGTTCATAACAGTGTGTAGGAAGTTGTTTGATAAAGTGGGCAAAGCTTATACTTGGACCAGAAGGCAGAATATAGGAAACTACATGAAAACATGGATAATTCAGAGAAAATGACTGTAAACAGATGAGAACTCGTTTAGAACAGCTGAAAGAGATTCTCCAAGTCAGTTCTTAGTGTAGAAAAGGTAGCTAAGATAAGGGAAATCCTTCATTCGAGTTAAGATTAACTGAAACACTGTATGAATCCTATATTCTTTACTTAAAGGACTCTAGAGTGGTAAATGTGGGTTATACAAGGCAGAACACCATTGAAATAGAGAAAGAAACAGGTTGGGCAGCTTTGGAAAGCCTTACACTTCACTTAAATGGAGTACTACACTCTATAACACAGTTGAGAGAGAAACTTTCCAAGCTGCCTCAGTTCATAACAGTGTGTAGGAAGTTGTTTGATGCAGTGGGCATAGCTTATGCTTGGACCAGAAGGCAGAATATAGGAAACTACATGAAAACATGGATAATTCAGAGAAAATGACTGAAAACAGATGAGAACTCGTTTAGAACAGCTGAAAGAGATTCTCCAAGTCAGTTCTTAGTGTAGAAAAGGTAGCTAAGATAAGGGAAATCCTTAATTCGAGTTAAGATCAACTGAAACACTGTATGAATCCTATATTCTTTACTTAAAGGACTCTAGAGTGGTAAATGTGTGTTATACAATTCAGAATATCATTGAAATAGAGAAAGAAACATGTTCGGCAGCTTTGGAAAGCCTTACACTTCACTGAAATGTAGTACTGCACTCTATAATACAGTTGAGAGACAATGTTCCCAAGCTGCCTCAGTTCATAACAGTGTGTAGGAAGTTGTTTGATAAAGTGGGCAAAGCTTATACTTGGACCAGAAGGCAGAATATAGGAAACTACATGAAAACATGGGTAATTCAGAGAAAATGACTGTAAACAGACGAGAACTTGTTTAGAACAGCTCAAAGAGATTCTCCAAGTCAGTTCTTAGTGTAGAAAAGGTAGCTAAGATCCGGGAAATCCTTACTTCGAGTTAAGATCACATGAAACAGTGTATGAATCCTATATTCTTTACTTAAAGGAGACTAGAGTGGTAAAATTGTGTTATACAAGGCAGAATACCATTGAAATAGAGAAAGAAACACGTTCGGCAGCTTTGGAAATCCTTACACTTAACTGAAATGTAGTACTACACTCTATAACACAGTTGAGGGACAATGTTCCCGAGCTGCCTCAGTGCATAACAGTGTGTAGGAAGTTATTTGATAAACTGGGCAAAGCTTATACTTGGACCAGAAGGCAGAATATAGGAAACTACATGAAAACATGGATAATTCATAGAAAATGACTATAAAGAGAGGAGAACTTGTTTAGAGCAGCTCAAAGAGATTCTACAAGTCAGTTCTTAGTGTAGAAAAGGTAGCTAAGATCCGGGAAATCCTTAATTCGAGTTAAGATCACATGAAACACTGTATGAATCCAATATTCTTTACTTAAAGGAGACTAGAGTGGTAAATGTGTGTTATACAAGGCAGAATACCATTGAAATAGAGAAAGAAACACGTTCGGCAGCTTTGGAAAGCCTTACACTTCACTGAAATGTAGTACTACACTCTATAACACAGTTGAGAGACAATGTTCCCGAGCTGCCTCAGTTCATAACAGTGTGTAGGGAGTTGTTTGATAAAGTGGGCAAAGCTTATACTTGGACCAGAAGGCAGAATATAGGAAACTACATGAAAACTTGGAAAATCCAGAGAAAATGACTGTAAACAGATGAGAACTTGTTTAGAACAGCTCAAAGAGATTCTCAAAGCCAGTTCTTAGTGTAGAAAAGGTAGCTAAGATCCGGGAAATCCTTTATTTGAGTTAATATCACATGAAACACTGTATGAATCCTATATTCTTTACTTAAAGGAGACTAGAGTGGTAAATGTGTGTTATACAAGGCAGAATACCATTGAAATAGAGAAAGAAACACGTTCGGTAGCTTTGGAAAGACTTATACTTAACTGAAATGTAGTACTACACTCTATAACACAGTTGAGAGACAATGTTCCCGAGCTGCCTCAGTTCATAACAGTGTGTAGGAAGTTGTTTGATATAGTGGGCAAAGCTTATACTTGGACCAGAAGGCAGAATATAGGAAACTACATGAAAACATGGATAATTCAGAGAAAATGACTGTAAACAGATGAAAACTTGTTTAGAACAGCTCAAAGAGATTCTCGAGGTCAGTTCTTAGTGTAGAAAAGGTAGCTAAGATCCGGGAAATCCTTACTTCGAGTTAAGATCACATGAAACAGTGTATGAATCCTATATTCTTTACTTAAAGGAGACTAGAGTGGTAAAATTGTGTTATACAAGGCAGAATACCATTGAAATAGAGAAAGAAACACGTTCGGCAGCTTTGGAAATCCTTACACTTCACTGAAATGTAGTACTACACTCTATAACACAGTTGAGGGACAATGTTCCCGAGCTGCCTCAGTTCATAACAGTGTGTAGGAAGTTGTTTGATAAACTGGGCAAAGCTTATACTTGGACCAGAAGGCAGAATATAGGAAACTACATGAAAACATGGATAATTCATAGAAAATGACTATAAAGAGAGGAGAACTTGTTTAGAGCCGCTCAAAGAGATTCTACAAGTCAGTTCTTAGTGTAGAAAAGGTAGCTAAGATCCGGGAAATCCTTAATTCGAGTTAAGATCACATGAAACACTGTATGAATCCAATATTCTTTACTTAAAGGAGACTAGAGTGGTAAATGTGTGTTATACAAGGCAGAATACCATTGAAATAGAGAAAGAAACACGTTCGGCAGCTTTGGAAAGCCTTACACTTCACTGAAATGTAGTACTACACTCTATAACACAGTTGAGAGACAATGTTCCCGAGCTGCCTCAGTTCATAACAGTGTGTAGGAAGTTGTTTGATAAAGTGGGCAAAGCTTATACTTGGACCAGAAGGCAGAATATAGGAAACTACATGAAAACTTGGATAATTCAGAGAAAATGACTGTAAACAGATGAGAACTTGTTTAGAACAGCTCAAAGAAATTCGCAAAGCCAGTTCTTAGTGTAGAAAAGGTAGCTAAGATCCGGGAAATCCTTTATTTGAGTTAATATCACATGAAACACTGTATGAATCCTATATTCTTTACTTAAAGGAGACTAGAGTGGTAAATGTGTGTTATACAAGGCAGAATACCATTGAAATAGAGAAAGAAACACGTTCGGTAGCTTTGGAAAGACTTATACTTAACTGAAATGTAGTACTACACTCTATAACACAGTTGAGAGACAATGTTCCCGAGCTGCCTCAGTTCATAACAGTGTGTAGGAAGCTGTTTGATATAGTGGGCAAAGCTTATACTTGGACCAGAAGGCAGAATATTGGAAACTACATGAAAACTTGGATAATTCAGAGAAAATGACTTTAAACAGATGAGAACTTGTCTAGAACAGCTCCAAGAGATTCTCCAAGTCAGTTCTTAGTGTAGAAAAGGTAGCTAAGATCCGGGAAATCCTTAATTCGAGTTAAGATCACATGAAACACTGTATGAATCCAATATTCTTTACTTAAAGGAGACTAGAGTCGTAAATGTGTGTTATACAAGGCAGAATACCATTGAAATAGAGAAAGAAACACGTTCGGCAGCTTTGGAAATCCTTACACTTCACTGAAATGTAGTACTACACTCTATAACACGGTAGAGAGACTATGTTCCCGAGCTGCCTCAGTTCATAACAGTGTGTAGGAAGTTGTTTGATAAACTGGGCAAAGCCTATAAATGGACCAGAAGGCAGAATATAGGAAACTACATGAAAATATGGATAATTCAGAGAAAATGACTGTAAAAAGATGAGAACTCGTTTAGAACAGCTGAAAGAGATTCTCCAAGTCAGTTCTTAGTGTAGAAAAGGTAGCTAAGATAAGGGAAATCCTTCATTCGAGTTAAGATCATATGAAATACTGTATGAATCCTTTATTCTTTACTAAAAGGACTCTAGAGTGGTAAATGTGTGTTATACAAGTTAGAATGTAATTGAAATAGAGAAAGAAACACTTTCGGCAGCTTTGAAGAACTTTACACTTCACTGAAATGTAGTACTACACTCTGTAACATAGTTGACAGACAATGTTCCCGAGCTGCAACAGTTCATAACAGTGTGTAGGAAGTTGTTTGATAAAGTGGGCAAAGCTTATACTTGGACCAGAAGGCAGAATATAGGAAACTACATGAAAACATGGGTAATTCAGAGAAAATGACTGTAAACAGATGAGAACTCGTTTAGAACAGCTCAAAGAGATTCTCCAAGTCAGTTCTTAGTGTAGAAAATGTAGCTAAGATAAGGGAAATCCTTATTTCGAGTTAAGATCACCTGAAACACTGTATGAATCCTATATTCTTTCCTTAAAGGACTCTAGAGTGGTAAATGTATGTTATACAAGTCAGAATACCATTGAAATAGAGAATAGAACACGTTCGGCAGCTTTGTTAAGCCTTACACTTCACTGAAATGTAGTACTAAACTCTATAACACAGTTGAGAGACAATGTTCCCGAGCTGCCTCAGTTCATAACAGTGTGTCGGAAGTTGTTTGATGCAGTGGGCAAAGCATATACTTGGACCAGAAGGCAGAATATAGGAAACTACATGAAAATATGGATAATTCAGAGAAAATGACTGTAAAAAGATGAGAACTCGTTCAGAACAGCTGAAAGAGATTCTCCAAGTCAGTTCTTAGTGTAGAAAAGGTAGCTAAGATAGGGGAAGTCCTTCATTCGAGTTAAGATCATATGAAACACTGTATGAATCCTATATTCTTTACTTAAAGGACTCTAGAGTGGTAAATGTGGGTTATACAGGGCAGAACACCATTGAAATAGAGAAAGAAACAGGTTGGGCAGCTTTGGAAAGCCTTACACTTCACTGAAATGGAGTACTACACTCTATAACACAGTTGAGAGACAAAGTTCCCAAGCTGCCTCAGTTCATAACAGTGTGTAGGAAGTTGTTTGATGAAGTGCGCAAAGCTTATCCTTGGACCAGAAGGCAGAATATAGGAAACTACATGAAAACATGGATAATTCAGAGAAAATGACTGTAAACATAGGAGAACTCGTTTAGAACAGCTGAAAGAGATTCTCCAAGTCAGTTCTAAGTGTAGGAAAGGTAGTTAAGATAAGGGAAATCCTTAATTCCAGTAAAGATCACATGAAACACTGTATGAATCCTATATTCTTTACATAAAGGACTCTAGAGTGGTAAATGTGTGTTATACAAGTCAGAATACCATTGAAATAGAGAAAGAAACACTTTCGGCAGCTTTGAAGAGCTTTACACTTCACTGAAATGTAGTACTACACTCTATAACACAGTTGACAGACAATGTTCCCGAGCTGCCCCAGTTCATAACAGTGTGTAGGAAGTTGTTTGATAAAGTGGGCAAAGCTTATACTTGGACCAGAAGGCAGAATATAGGAAACTACATGAAAACATGGATAATTCAGAGAAAATGACTGTAAACAGATGAGAACTCGTTTAGAACAGCTGAAAGAGATTCTCCAAGTCAGTTCTTAGTGTAGAAAAGGTAGCTAAGATAAGGGAAATCTTTAATTCGAGTTAAGATCACCTGAAACACTGTATGAATCCTATATTCTTTCCTTAAAGGACTCTAGAGTGGTAAATGTATGTTATACAAGTCAGAATACCATTGAAATAGAGAATAGAACACGTTCGGCAGCTTTGTTAAGCCTTACACTTCACTGAAATGTAGTACTAAACTCTATAACACAGTTGAGAGACAATGTTCCCGAGCTGCCTCAGTTCATAACAGTGTGTCGGAAGTTGTTTGATGCAGTGGGCAAAGCATATACTTGGACCAGAAGGCAGAATATAGGAAACTACATGAAAATATGGATAATTCAGAGAAAATGACTGTAAAAAGATGAGAACTCGTTCAGAACAGCTGAAAGAGATTCTCCAAGTCAGTTCTTAGTGTAGAAAAGGTAGCTAAGATAGGGGAAGTCCTTCATTCGAGTTAAGATCATATGAAACACTGTATGAATCCTATATTCTTTACTTAAAGGACTCTAGAGTGGTAAATGTGGGTTATACAGGGCAGAACACCATTGAAATAGAGAAAGAAACAGGTTGGGCAGCTTTGGAAAGCCTTACACTTCACTGAAATGGAGTACTACACTCTATAACACAGTTGAGAGACAAAGTTCCCAAGCTGCCTCAGTTCATAACAGTGTGTAGGAAGTTGTTTGATGAAGTGCGCAAAGCTTATCCTTGGACCAGAAGGCAGAATATAGGAAACTACATGAAAACATGGATAATTCAGAGAAAATGACTGTAAACATAGGAGAACTCGTTTAGAACAGCTGAAAGAGATTCTCCAAGTCAGTTCTAAGTGTAGGAAAGGTAGTTAAGATAAGGGAAATCCTTAATTCCAGTAAAGATCACATGAAACACTGTATGAATCCTATATTCTTTACATAAAGGACTCTAGAGTGGTAAATGTGTGTTATACAAGTCAGAATACCATTGAAATAGAGAAAGAAACACGTTCGGCAGCTTTGGAAAGCCTTACACTTCACTGAAATGTAGTACTACACTCTATAACACAGTTGAGAGACAATGTTCCCGAGCTGCCTCAGTTCATAACAGTGTGTAGGAAGTTGTTTGATGCAGTGGGCAAAGCTTATACTTGGACCAGAAGGCAGAATATAGGAAACTACATGAAAATATGGATAATTCAGAGAAAATGACTGTAAAAAGATGAGAACTCATTTAGAACAGCTGAAAGAGATTCTCCAAGTCAGTTCTTAGTGTAGAAAAGGTAGCTAAGATAAGGGAAATCCTTCATTCGAGTTAAGATCATATGAAACACTGTATGAATCCTATATTCTTTACTTAAAGGACTCTAGAGTGGTAAATGTGGGTTATACAAGGCAGAACACCATTGAAATAGAGAAAGAAACAGGTTGGGCAGCTTTGGAAAGCCTTACACTTCACTGAAATGGAGTACTACACTCTATAACACAGTTGAGAGACAAAGTTCCCAAGCTGCCTCAGTTCATAACAGTGTGTAGGAAGTTGTTTGATGAAGTGCGCAAAGCTTATCCTTGTACCAGAAGGCAGAATATAGGAAACTACATGAAAACATGGATAATTCAGAGAAAATGACTGTAAACAGAGGAGAACTCATTTAGAACAGCTGAAAGAGATTCTCCAAGTCAGTTCTTAGTGCAGAACAGGTAGCTAAGATAAGGGAAATCCTTCATTAGAGTTAAGATCACATGAAACACTGTATGAATCCTATATTCTTTACTTCAAGGACTCTAGAGTGGTAAATGTGGGTTATACAAGTCAGAATACCATTGAAATAGAGAAAGAAATACTTTTGGCAGCTTTGAAGAGCTTTACACTTCAATGAAATGTAGTACTACACTCTATAACACAGTTGACAGACAATGTTCCCGAGCTGCCCCAGTTCATAACAGTGTGTAGGAAGTTGTTTGATAATGTGGGCAAAGCTTATACTTGGACCAGAAGGCAGAATATAGGAAACTACATGAAAACATGGATAATTCAGAGAAAATGACTGTAAACAGATGAGAACTCGTTTAGAACAGCTGAAAGAGATTCTCCAAGTCAGTTCTTAGTGTAGAAAAGGTAGCTAAGATAAGGGAAATCCTTCATTCGAGTTAAGATCAACTGAAACACTGTATGAATCCTATATTCTTTACTTAAAGGACTCTAGAGTGGTAAATGTGGGTTATACAAGGCAGAACACCATTGAAATAGAGAAAGAAACAGGTTGGGCAGCTTTGGAAAGCCTTACACTTCACTTAAATGGAGTACTACACTCTATAACACAGTTGAGAGAGAAACTTCCCAAGCTGCCTCAGTTCATAACAGTGTGTAGGAAGTTGTATGATGCAGTGGGCATAGCTTATACTTGGAGCAGAAGGCAGAATATAGGAAACTACATGAAAACATGGATAATTCAGAGAAAATGACTGTAAACAGAAGAGAAGTCATTCAAAACTGCTGAAAGACATTCTCCAAGACAGTTCTTAGTGTGGAAAAGGTAGCTAAGATAAGGGAACTCCTTAATTCGAGTTAAGATCACATGAAACACTGTATGAATCCTATATTCTTTCCCTAAAGGACTCTAGAGTGGTAAATGTGTGTTATACAAGTAAGAATACCATTGAAATAGAGAAAGAAACACGTTCGGCAGCTTTGGAAAGCCTTACACTTCACTGAAATGTAGTACTACACTCTATAACACAGTTGAGAGAGAAACTTTCCAAGCTGCCTCAGTTCATAACAGTGTGTAGGAAGTTGTTTGATGCAGTGGGCATAGCTTATGCTTGGACCAGAAGGCAGAATATAGGAAACTACATGAAAACATGGATAATTCAGAGAAAATGACTGAAAACAGATGAGAACTCGTTTAGAACAGCTGAAAGAGATTCTCCAAGTCAGTTCTTAGTGTAGAAAAGGTAGCTAAGATAAGGGAAATCCTTAATTCGAGTTAAGATCAACTGAAACACTGTATGAATCCTATATTCTTTACTTAAAGGACTATAGAGTGGTAAATGTGTGTTATACAATTCAGAATATCATTGAAATAGAGAAAGAAACACGTTCGGCAGCTTTGGAAAGCCTTACACTTCACTGAAATGTAGTACTACACTCTATAATACAGTTTAGAGACAATGTTCCCAAGCTGCCTCAGTTCATAACAGTGTGTAGGAAGTTGTTTGATAAAGTGGGCAAAGCTTATACTTGGACCAGAAGGCAGAATATAGGAAACTACATGAAAACATGGGTAATTCAGAGAAAATGACTGTAAACAGATGACAACTCGTATAGAACAGCTGAAAGAGATTCTCCAAGTCAGTTCTTAGTGTAGAAAAGGTAGCTAAGATAAGGGAAATCCTGCATTCGAGTTAAGATCACCTGAAACACTGTAGAATCCTATATTCTTTACTTAAAGGACTCTAGAGTGGTAAATGTATGTTATACAAGTCAGAATACCATTGAAATAGAGAATAGAACACGTTCGGCAGCTTTGTTAAGCCTTACTCTTCACTGAAATGTAGTACTACACTCTATAACACAGTTGAGAGACAATGTTCCCAAGCTGCCTCAGTTCATAACAGTGTGTAGGAAGTTGTTTGATGCAGTGGGCAAAGCATATACTTGGACCAGAAGGCAGAATATAGGAAACTACATGAAAATATGGATAATTCAGAGAAAATGACTGTAAAAAGATGAGAACTCGTTTAGAACAGCTGAAAGAGATTCTCCAAGTCAGTTCTTAGTGTAGAAAAGGTAGCTAAGATAAGGGAAATCCTTCATTCGAGTTAAGATCATATGAAATACTGTATGAATCCTTTATTCTTTACTAAAAGGACTCTAGAGTGGTAAATGTGTGTTATACAAGTTAGAATGTAATTGAAATAGAGAAAGAAACACTTTCGGCAGCTTTGAAGAACTTTACACTTCACTGAAATGTAGTACTACACTCTGTAACATAGTTGACAGACAATGTTCCCGAGCTGCAACAGTTCATAACAGTGTGTAGGAAGTTGTTTGATAAAGTGGGCAAAGCTTATACTTGGACCAGAAGGCAGAATATAGGAAACTACATGAAAACATGGGTAATTCAGAGAAAATGACTGTAAACAGATGACAACTCGTTTAGAACAGCTGAAAGAGATTCTCCAAGTCAGTTCTTAGTGTAGAAAAGGTAGCTAAGATAAGAGAAATCCTGCATTCGAGTTAAGATCACCTGAAACACTGTAGAATCCTATATTCTTTACTTAAAGGACTCTAGAGTGGTAAATGTATGTTATACAAGTCAGAATACCATTGAAATAGAGAATAGAACACGTTCGGCAGCTTTGTTAAGCCTTACACTTCACTGAAATGTAGTACTACACTCTATAACACAGTTGAGAGACAATGTTCCCAAGCTTCCTCAGTTCATAACAGTGTGTAGGAAGTTGTTTGATGCAGTGGGCAAAGCATATACTTGGACCAGAAGGCAGAATATAGGAAACTACATGAAAATATGGATAATTCAGAGAAAATGACTGTAAAAAGATGAGAACTCGTTTAGAACAGCTGAAAGAGATTCTCCAAGTCAGTTCTTAGTGTAGAAAAGGTAGCTAAGATAAGGGAAATCCTCCATTCGAGTTAAGATCATATGAAATACTGTATGAATCCTTTATTCTTTACTAAAAGGACTCTAGAGTGGTAAATGTGTGTTATACAAGTTAGAATGTAATTGAAATAGAGAAAGAAACACTTTCGGCAGCTTTGAAGAACTTTACACTTCACTGAAATGTAGTACTACACTCTATAACATAGTTGACAGACAATGTTCCCGAGCTGCAACAGTTCATAACAGTGTGTAGGAAGTTGTTTGATAAAGTGGGCAAAGCTTATACTTGGACCAGAAGGCAGAATATAGGAAACTACATGAAAACATGGATAATTCAGAGAAAATGACTGTAAACAGATGAGAACTCGTTTAGAACAGCTGAAAGAGATTCTCCAAGTCAGTTCTTAGTGTAGAAAAGGTAGCTAAGATAAGGGAAATCCTGCATTCGAGTTAAGATCACCTGAAACACTGTATGAATCCTATATTCTTTCCTTAAAGGACTCTAGAGTGGTAAATGTATGTTATACAAGTCAGAATACCATTGAAATAGAGAATAGAACACGTTCGGCAGCTTTGGAAAGCCTTACACTTCACTGAAATGTAGTACTACACTCTATAACACAGTTGAGAGACAATGTTCCCGAGCTGCCTCAGTTCATAACAGTGTGTAGGAAGTTGTTTGATGCAGTGGGCAAAGCATATACTTGGACCAGAAGGCAGAATATAGGAAACTACATGAAAATATGGATAATTCAGAGAAAATGACTGTAAAAAGATGAGAACTCGTTTAGAACAGCTGAAAGAGATTCTCCAAGTCAGTTCTTAGTGTAGAAAAGGTAGCTAAGATAGGGGAAGTCCTTCATTCGAGTTAAGATCATATGAAACACTGTATGAATCCTATATTCTTTACTTAAAGGACTCTAGAGTGGTAAATGTGGGTTATACAAGGCAGAACACCATTAAAATAGAGAAAGAAACAGGTTGGGCAGCTTTGGAAAGCCTTACACTTCACTGAAATGTAGTACTACACTCTATAACACAGTTGAGAGAGAAACTTTCCAAGCTGCCTCAGTTCATAACAGTGTGTAGGAAGTTGTTTCATGCAGTGGGCATAGCTTATGCTTGGACCAGAAGGCAGAATATAGGAAACTACATGAAAACATGGATAATTCAGAGAAAATGACTGAAAACAGATGAGAACTCGTTTAGAACAGCTGAAAGAGATTCTCCAAGTCAGTTCTTAGTGTAGAAAAGGTAGCTAAGATAAGGGAAATCCTGCATTCGAGTTAAGATCACCTGAAACACTGTAGAATCCTATATTCTTTACTTAAAGGACTCTAGAGTGGTAAATGTATGTTATACAAGTCAGAATACCATTGAAATAGAGAATAGAACACGTTCGGCAGCTTTGTTAAGCCTTACACTTCACTGAAATGTAGTACTACACTCTATAACACAGTTGAGAGACAAAGTTCCCAAGCTGCCTCAGTTCATAACAGTGTGTAGGAAGTTGTTTGATGAAGTGCGCAAAGCTTATCCTTGTACCAGAAGGCAGAATATAGGAAACTACATGAAAACATGGATAATTCAGAGAAAATGACTGTAAACAGAGGAGAACTCATTTAGAACAGCTGAAAGAGATTCTCCAAGTCAGTTCTTAGTGCAGAAAAGGTAGCTAAGATAAGGGAAATCCTTCATTAGAGTTAAGATCACATGAAACACTGTATGAATCCTATATTCTTTACTTAAAGGACTCTAGAGTGGTAAATGTGGGTTATACAAGTCAGAATACCATTGAAATAGAGAAAGAAATACTTTCGGCAGCTTTGAAGAGCTTTACACTTCAATGAAATGTAGTACTACACTCTATAACACAGTTGAGAGACAAACTTCCCAAGCTGCCTCAGTTCATAACAGTGTGTAGGAAGTTGTTTGATGAAGTGCGCAAAGCTTATCCTTGTACCAGAAGGCAGAATATAGGAAACTACATGAAAACATGGATAATTCAGAGAAAATGACTGTAAACAGAGGAGAACTCGTTTAGAACAGCTGAAAGAGATTCTCCAAGTCAGTTCTTAGTGTAGAAAAGGTAGCTAAGATAAGGGAAATCCTTAATTCGAGTTAAGATCAACTGAAACACTGTATGAATCCTATATTCTTTACTTAAAGGACTCTAGAGTGGTAAATGTGTGTTATACAATTCAGAATATCATTGAAATAGAGAAAGAAACACGTTCGGCAGCTTTGGAAAGCCTTACACTTCACTGAAATGTAGTACTACACTCTATAATACAGTTGAGAGACAATGTTCCCAAGCTGCCTCAGTTCATAACAGTGTGTAGGAAGTTGTTTGATAAAGTGGGCAAAGCTTATACTTGGACCAGAAGGCAGAATATAGGAAACTACATGAAAACATGGGTAATTCAGAGAAAATGACTGTAAACAGATGACAACTCGTTTAGAACAGCTGAAAGAGATTCTCCAAGTCAGTTCTTAGTGTAGAAAAGGTAGCTAAGATAAGGGAAATCCTGCATTCGAGTTAAGATCACCTGAAACACTGTAGAATCCTATATTCTTTACTTAAAGGACTCTAGAGTGGTAAATGTATGTTATACAAGTCAGAATACCATTGAAATAGAGAATAGAACACGTTCGGCAGCTTTGTTAAGCCTTACACTTCACTGAAATGTAGTACTACACTCTATAACACAGTTGAGAGACAAAGTTCCCAAGCTGCCTCAGTTCATAACAGTGTGTAGGAAGTTGTTTGATGAAGTGCGCAAAGCTTATCCTTGTACCAGAAGGCAGAATATAGGAAACTACATGAAAACATGGATAATTCAGAGAAAATGACTGTAAACAGAGGAGAACTCATTTAGAACAGCTGAAAGAGATTCTCCAAGTCAGTTCTTAGTGCAGAAAAGGTAGCTAAGATAAGGGAAATCCTTCATTAGAGTTAAGATCACATGAAACACTGTATGAATCCTATATTCTTTACTTAAAGGACTCTAGAGTGGTAAATGTGGGTTATACAAGTCAGAATACCATTGAAATAGAGAAAGAAATACTTTCGGCAGCTTTGAAGAGCTTTACACTTCAATGAAATGTAGTACTACACTCTATAACACAGTTGAGAGACAAACTTCCCAAGCTGCCTCAGTTCATAACAGTGTGTAGGAAGTTGTTTGATGAAGTGCGCAAAGCTTATCCTTGTACCAGAAGGCAGAATATAGGAAACTACATGAAAACATGGATAATTCAGAGAAAATGACTGTAAACAGAGGAGAACTCGTTTAGAACAGCTGAAAGAGATTCTCCAAGTCAGTTCTTAGTGTAGAAAAGGTAGCTAAGATAAGGGAAATCCTTAATTCGAGTTAAGATCAACTGAAACACTGTATGAATCCTATATTCTTTACTTAAAGGACTCTAGAGTGGTAAATGTGTGTTATACAATTCAGAATATCATTGAAATAGAGAAAGAAACACGTTCGGCAGCTTTGGAAAGCCTTACACTTCACTGAAATGTAGTACTACACTCTATAATACAGTTGAGAGACAATGTTCCCAAGCTGCCTCAGTTCATAACAGTGTGTAGGAAGTTGTTTGATAAAGTGGGCAAAGCTTATACTTGGACCAGAAGGCAGAATATAGGAAACTACATGAAAACATGGGTAATTCAGAGAAAATGACTGTAAACAGATGACAACTCGTTTAGAACAGCTGAAAGAGATTCTCCAAGTCAGTTCTTAGTGTAGAAAAGGTAGCTAAGATAAGAGAAATCCTGCATTCGAGTTAAGATCACCTGAAACACTGTAGAATCCTATATTCTTTACTTAAAGGACTCTAGAGTGGTAAATGTATGTTATACAAGTCAGAATACCATTGAAATAGAGAATAGAACACGTTCGGCAGCTTTGTTAAGCCTTACACTTCACTGAAATGTAGTACTACACTCTATAACACAGTTGAGAGACAATGTTCCCAAGCTGCCTCAGTTCATAACAGTGTGTAGGAAGTTGTTTGATGCAGTGGGCAAAGCATATACTTGGACCAGAAGGCAGAATATAGGAAACTACATGAAAATATGGATAATTCAGAGAAAATGACTGTAAAAAGATGAGAACTCGTTTAGAACAGCTGAAAGAGATTCTCCAAGTCAGTTCTTAGTGTAGAAAAGGTAGCTAAGATAAGGGAAATCCTCCATTCGAGTTAAGATCATATGAAATACTGTATGAATCCTTTATTCTTTACTAAAAGGACTCTAGAGTGGTAAATGTGTGTTATACAAGTTAGAATGTAATTGAAATAGAGAAAGAAACACTTTCGGCAGCTTTGAAGAACTTTACACTTCACTGAAATGTAGTACTACACTCTATAACATAGTTGACAGACAATGTTCCCGAGCTGCAACAGTTCATAACAGTGTGTAGGAAGTTGTTTGATAAAGTGGGCAAAGCTTATACTTGGACCAGAAGGCAGAATATAGGAAACTACATGAAAACATGGATAATTCAGAGAAAATGACTGTAAACAGATGAGAACTCGTTTAGAACAGCTGAAAGAGATTCTCCAAGTCAGTTCTTAGTGTAGAAAAGGTAGCTAAGATAAGGGAAATCCTTAATTCGTGTTAAGATCACCTGAAACACTGTATGAATCCTATATTCTTTCCTTAAAGGACTCTAGAGTTGTAAATGTATGTTATACAAGTCAGAATACCATTGAAATAGAGAATAGAACACGTTCGGCAGCTTTGGAAAGCCTTACACTTCACTGAAATGTAGTACTACACTCTATAACACAGTTGAGAGACAATGTTCCCGAGCTGCCTCAGTTCATAACAGTGTGTAGGAAGTTGTTTGATGCAGTGGGCAAAGCATATACTTGGACCAGAAGGCAGAATATAGAAAACTACATGAAAATATGGATAATTCAGAGAAAATGACTGTAAAAAGATGAGAACTCGTTTAGAACAGCTGAAAGAGATTCTCCAAGTCAGTTCTTAGTGTAGAAAAGGTAGCTAAGATAGGGAAAGTCCTTCATTCGAGTTAAGATCATATGAAACACTGTATGAATCCTATATTCTTTACTTAAAGGACTCTAGAGTGGTAAATGTGGGTTATACAAGGCAGAACACCATTGAAATAGAGAAAGAAACAGGTTGGGCAGCTTTGGAAAGCCTTACACTTCACTGAAATGTAGTACTACACTCTATAACACAGTTGAGAGAGAAACTTTCCAAGCTGCCTCAGTTCATAACAGTGTGTAGGAAGTTGTTTCATGCAGTGGGCATAGCTTATGCTTGGACCAGAAGGCAGATTATAGGAAACTACATGAAAACATGGATAATTCAGAGAAAATGACTGAAAACAGATGAGAACTCGTTTAGAACAGCTGAAAGAGATTCTCCAAGTCAGTTCTTAGTGTAGAAAAGGTAGCTAAGATAAGGGAAATCCTTAATTCGAGTTAAGATCAACTGAAACACTGTATGAATCCTATATTCTTTACTTAAAGGACTCTAGAGTGGTAAATGTGTGTTATACAATTCAGAATATCATTGAAATAGAGAAAGAAACACGTTCGGCAGCTTTGGAAAGCCTTACACTTCACTGAAATGTAGTACTACACTCTATAATACAGTTGAGAGACAATGTTCCCAAGCTGCCTCAGTTCATAACAGTGTGTAGGAAGTTGTTTGATAAAGTGGGCAAAGCTTATACTTGGACCAGAAGGCAGAATATAGGAAACTACATGAAAACATGGGTAATTCAGAGAAAATGACTGTAAACAGATGACAACTCGTTTAGAACAGCTGAAAGAGATTCTCCAAGTCAGTTCTTAGTGTAGAAAAGGTAGCTAAGATAAGGGAAATCCTGCATTCGAGTTAAGATCACCTGAAACACTGTAGAATCCGATATTCTTTACTTAAAGGACTCTAGAGTGGTAAATGTATGTTATACAAGTCAGAATACCATTGAAATAGAGAATAGAACACGTTCGGCAGCTTTGTTAAGCCTTACACTTCACTGAAATGTAGTACTACACTCTATAACACAGTTGAGAGACAAAGTTCCCAAGCTGCCTCAGTTCATAACAGTGTGTAGGAAGTTGTTTGATGAAGTGCGCAAAGCTTATCCTTGTACCAGAAGGCAGAATATAGGAAACTACATGAAAACATGGATAATTCAGAGAAAATGACTGTAAACAGAGGAGAACTCATTTAGAACAGCTGAAAGAGATTCTCCAAGTCAGTTCTTAGTGCAGAAAAGGTAGCTAAGATAAGGGAAATCCTTCATTAGAGTTAAGATCACATGAAACACTGTATGAATCCTATATTCTTTACTTAAAGGACTCTAGAGTGGTAAATGTGGGTTATACAAGTCAGAATACCATTGAAATAGAGAAAGAAATACTTTCGGCAGCTTTGAAGAGCTTTACACTTCAATGAAATGTAGTACTACACTCTATAACACAGTTGAGAGACAAACTTCCCAAGCTGCCTCAGTTCATAACAGTGTGTAGGAAGTTGTTTGATGAAGTGCGCAAAGCTTATCCTTGTACCAGAAGGCAGAATATAGGAAACTACATGAAAACATGGATAATTCAGAGAAAATGACTGTAAACAGAGGAGAACTCGTTTAGAACAGCTGAAAGAGATTCTCCAAGTCAGTTCTTAGTGTAGAAAAGGTAGTTAAGATAAGGGAAATCCTTCATTCGAGTTAAGATCAACTGAAACACTGTATGAATCCTATATTCTTTACTTAAAGGACTCTAGAGTGGTAAATGTGGGTTATACAAGGCAGAACACCATTGAAATAGAGAAAGAAACAGGTTGGGCAGCTTTGGAAAGCCTTACACTTCACTTAAATGGAGTACTACACTCTATAACACAGTTGAGAGAGAAACTTCCCAAGCTGTCTCAGTTCATAACAGTGTGTAGGAAGTTGTATGATGCAGTGGGCATAGCTTATACTTGGAGCAGAAGGCAGAATATAGGAAACTACATGAAAACATGGATAATTCAGAGAAAATGACTGTAAACAGAAGAGAAGTCATTCAAAACAGCTGAAAGACATTCTCCAAGACAGTTCTTAGTGTAGAAAAGGTAGCTAAGAAAAGGGAACTCCTTAATTCGAGTTAAGATCACATGAAACACTGTATGAATCCTATATTCTTTCCCTAAAGGACTCTAGAGTGGTAAATGTGTGTTATACAAGTAAGAATACCATTGAAATAGAGAAAGAAACACGTTCGGCAGCTTTGGAAAGCCTTACACTTCACTGAAATGTAGTACTACACTCTATAACACAGTTGAGAGACAATGTTCCCGAGCTGCCTCAGTTCATAACAGTGTGTAGGAAGTTGTTTGATGCAGTGGGCAAAGCATATACTTGGACCAGAAGGCAGAATATAGGAAACTACATGAAAATATGGATAATTCAGAGAAAATGACTGTAAAAAGATGAGAACTCGTTTAGAACAGCTGAAAGAGATTCTCCAAGTCAGTTCTTAGTGTAGAAAAGGTAGCTAAGATAGGGGAAGTCCTTCATTCGAGTTAAGATCATATGAAACACTGTATGAATCCTATATTCTTTACTTAAAGGACTCTAGAGTGGTAAATGTGGGTTATACAAGGCAGAACACCATTGAAATAGAGAAAGAAACAGGTTGGGCAGCTTTGGAAAGCCTTACACTTCACTGAAATGTAGTACTACACTCTATAACACAGTTGAGAGAGAAACTTTCCAAGCTGCCTCAGTTCATAACAGTGTGTAGGAAGTTGTTTCATGCAGTGGGCATAGCTTATGCTTGGACCAGAAGGCAGAATATAGGAAACTACATGAAAACATGGATAATTCAGAGAAAATGACTGAAAACAGATGAGAACTCGTTTAGAACAGCTGAAAGAGATTCTCCAAGTCAGTTCTTAGTGTAGAAAAGGTAGCTAAGATAAGGGAAATCCTGCATTCGAGTTAAGATCACCTGAAACACTGTAGAATCCTATATTCTTTACTTAAAGGACTCTAGAGTGGTAAATGTATGTTATACAAGTCAGAATACCATTGAAATAGAGAATAGAACACGTTCGGCAGCTTTGTTAAGCCTTACACTTCACTGAAATGTAGTACTACACTCTATAACACAGTTGAGAGACAAAGTTCCCAAGCTGCCTCAGTTCATAACAGTGTGTAGGAAGTTGTTTGATGAAGTGCGCAAAGCTTATCCTTGTACCAGAAGGCAGAATATAGGAAACTACATGAAAACATGGATAATTCAGAGAAAATGACTGTAAACAGAGGAGAACTCATTTAGAACAGCTGAAAGAGATTCTCCAAGTCAGTTCTTAGTGCAGAAAAGGTAGCTAAGATAAGGGAAATCCTTCATTAGAGTTAAGATCACATGAAACACTGTATGAATCCTATATTCTTTACTTAAAGGACTCTAGAGTGGTAAATGAGGGTTATACGAGTCAGAATACCATTGAAATAGAGAAAGAAATACTTTCGGCAGCTTTGAAGAGCTTTACACTTCAATGAAATGTAGTACTACACTCTATAACACAGTTGAGAGACAAACTTCCCAAGCTGCCTCAGTTCATAACAGTGTGTAGGAAGTTGTTTGATGAAGTGCGCAAAGCTTATCCTTGTACCAGAAGGCAGAATATAGGAAACTACATGAAAACATGGATAATTCAGAGAAAATGACTGTAAACAGAGGAGAACTCGTTTAGAACAGCTGAAAGAGATTCTCCAAGTCAGTTCTTAGTGTAGAAAAGGTAGCTAAGATAAGGGAAATCCTTAATTCGAGTTAAGATCAACTGAAACACTGTATGAATCCTATATTCTTTACTTAAAGGACTCTAGAGTGGTAAATGTGTGTTATACAATTCAGAATATCATTGAAATAGAGAAAGAAACACGTTCGGCAGCTTTGGAAAGCCTTACACTTCACTGAAATGTAGTACTACACTCTATAATACAGTTGAGAGACAATGTTCCCAAGCTGCCTCAGTTCATAACAGTGTGTAGGAAGTTGTTTGATAAAGTGGGCAAAGCTTATACTTGGACCAGAAGGCAGAATATAGGAAACTACATGAAAACATGGGTAATTCAGAGAAAATGACTGTAAACAGATGACAACTCGTTTAGAACAGCTGAAAGAGATTCTCCAAGTCAGTTCTTAGTGTAGAAAAGGTAGCTAAGATAAGGGAAATCCTGCATTCGAGTTAAGATCACCTGAAACACTGTAGAATCCTATATTCTTTACTTAAAGGACTCTAGAGTGGTAAATGTATGTTATACAAGTCAGAATACCATTGAAATAGAGAATAGAACACGTTCGGCAGCTTTGTTAAGCCTTACACTTCACTGAAATGTAGTACTACACTCTATAACACAGTTGAGAGACAAAGTTCCCAAGCTGCCTCAGTTCATAACAGTGTGTAGGAAGTTGTTTGATGAAGTGCGCAAAGCTTATCCTTGTACCAGAAGGCAGAATATAGGAAACTACATGAAAACATGGATAATTCAGAGAAAATGACTGTAAACAGAGGAGAACTCATTTAGAACAGCTGAAAGAGATTCTCCAAGTCAGTTCTTAGTGCAGAAAAGGTAGCTAAGATAAGGGAAATCCTTCATTAGACTTAAGATCACATGAAACACTGTATGAATCCTATATTCTTTACTTAAAGGACTCTAGAGTGGTAAATGTGGGTTATACAAGTCAGAATACCATTGAAATAGAGAAAGAAATACTTTCGGCAGCTTTGAAGAGCTTTACACTTCAATGAAATGTAGTACTACACTCTATAACACAGTTGAGAGACAAACTTCCCAAGCTGCCTCAGTTCATAACAGTGTGTAGGAAGTTGTTTGATGAAGTGCGCAAAGCTTATCCTTGTACCAGAAGGCAGAATATAGGAAACTACATGAAAACATGGATAATTCAGAGAAAATGACTGTAAACAGAGGAGAACTCGTTTAGAACAGCTGAAAGAGATTCTCCAAGTCAGTTCTTAGTGTAGAAAAGGTAGCTAAGATAAGGGAAATCCTTAATTCGAGTTAAGATCAACTGAAACACTGTATGAATCCTATATTCTTTACTTAAAGGACTCTAGAGTGGTAAATGTGTGTTATACAATTCAGAATATCATTGAAATAGAGAAAGAAACACGTTCGGCAGCTTTGGAAAGCCTTACACTTCACTGAAATGTAGTACTACACTCTATAATACAGTTGAGAGACAATGTTCCCAAGCTGCCTCAGTTCATAACAGTGTGTAGGAAGTTGTTTGATAAAGTGGGCAAAGCTTATACTTGGACCAGAAGGCAGAATATAGGAAACTACATGAAAACATGGGTAATTCAGAGAAAATGACTGTAAACAGATGACAACTCGTTTAGAACAGCTGAAAGAGATTCTCCAAGTCAGTTCTTAGTGTAGAAAAGGTAGCTAAGATAAGAGAAATCCTGCATTCGAGTTAAGATCACCTGAAACACTGTAGAATCCTATATTCTTTACTTAAAGGACTCTAGAGTGGTAAATGTATGTTATACAAGTCAGAATACCATTGAAATAGAGAATAGAACACGTTCGGCAGCTTTGTTAAGCCTTACACTTCACTGAAATGTAGTACTACACTCTATAACACAGTTGAGAGACAATGTTCCCAAGCTGCCTCAGTTCATAACAGTGTGTAGGAAGTTGTTTGATGCAGTGGGCAAAGCATATACTTGGACCAGAAGGCAGAATATAGGAAACTACATGAAAATATGGATAATTCAGAGAAAATGACTGTAAAAAGATGAGAACTCGTTTAGAACAGCTGAAAGAGATTCTCCAAGTCAGTTCTTAGTGTAGAAAAGGTAGCTAAGATAAGGGAAATCCTCCATTCGAGTTAAGATCATATGAAATACTGTATGAATCCTTTATTCTTTACTAAAAGGACTCTAGAGTGGTAAATGTGTGTTATACAAGTTAGAATGTAATTGAAATAGAGAAAGAAACACTTTCGGCAGCTTTGAAGAACTTTACACTTCACTGAAATGTAGTACTACACTCTATAACATAGTTGACAGACAATGTTCCCGAGCTGCAACAGTTCATAACAGTGTGTAGGAAGTTGTTTGATAAAGTGGGCAAAGCTTATACTTGGACCAGAAGGCAGAATATAGGAAACTACATGAAAACATGGATAATTCAGAGAAAATGACTGTAAACAGATGAGAACTCGTTTAGAACAGCTGAAAGAGATTCTCCAAGTCAGTTCTTAGTGTAGAAAAGGTAGCTAAGATAAGGGAAATCCTTAATTCGTGTTAAGATCACCTGAAACACTGTATGAATCCTATATTCTTTCCTTAAAGGACTCTAGAGTTGTAAATGTATGTTATACAAGTCAGAATACCATTGAAATAGAGAATAGAACACGTTCGGCAGCTTTGGAAAGCCTTACACTTCACTGAAATGTAGTACTACACTCTATAACACAGTTGAGAGACAATGTTCCCGAGCTGCCTCAGTTCATAACAGTGTGTAGGAAGTTGTTTGATGCAGTGGGCAAAGCATATACTTGGACCAGAAGGCAGAATATAGGAAACTACATGAAAATATGGATAATTAAGAGAAAATGACTGTAAAAAGATGAGAACTCGTTTAGAACAGCTGAAAGAGATTCTCCAAGTCAGTTCTTAGTGTAGAAAAGGTAGCTAAGATAGGGAAAGTCCTTCATTCGAGTTAAGATCATATGAAACACTGTATGAATCCTATATTCTTTACTTAAAGGACTCTAGAGTGGTAAATGTGGGTTATACAAGGCAGAACACCATTGAAATAGAGAAAGAAACAGGTTGGGCAGATTTGGAAAGCCTTACACTTCACTGAAATGTAGTACTACACTCTATAACACAGTTGAGAGAGAAACTTTCCAAGCTGCCTCAGTTCATAACAGTGTGTAGGAAGTTGTTTCATGCAGTGGGCATAGCTTATGCTTGGACCAGAAGGCAGATTATAGGAAACTACATGAAAACATGGATAATTCAGAGAAAATGACTGAAAACAGATGAGAACTCGTTTAGAAGAGCTGAAAGAGATTCTCCAAGTCAGTTCTTAGTGTAGAAAAGGTAGCTAAGATCCGGGAAATCCTTAATTCGAGTTAAGATCAACTGAAACACTGTATGAATCCTATATTCTTTACTTAAAGGACTCTAGAGTGGTAAATGTGTGTTATACAATTCAGAATATCATTGAAATAGAGAAAGAAACACGTTCGGCAGCTTTGGAAAGCCTTACACTTCACTGAAATGTAGTACTACACTCTATAATACAGTTGAGAGACAATGTTCCCAAGCTGCCTCAGTTCATAACAGTGTGTAGGAAGTTGTTTGATAAAGTGGGCAAAGCTTATACTTGGACCAGAAGGCAGAATATAGGAAACTACATGAAAACATGGGTAATTCAGAGAAAATGACTGTAAACAGATGAGAACTCGTTTAGAACAGCTGAAAGAGATTCTCCAAGTCAGTTCTTAGTGTAGAAAAGGTAGCTAAGATAAGGGAAATCCTGCATTCGAGTTAAGATCACCTGAAACACTGTAGAATCCGATATTCTTTACTTAAAGGACTCTAGAGTGGTAAATGTATGTTATACAAGTCAGAATACCATTGAAATAGAGAATAGAACACGTTCGGCAGCTTTGTTAAGCCTTACACTTCACTGAAATGTAGTACTACACTCTATAACACAGTTGAGAGACAAAGTTCCCAAGCTGCCTCAGTTCATAACAGTGTGTAGGAAGTTGTTTGATGAAGTGCGCAAAGCTTATCCTTGTACCAGAAGGCAGAATATAGGAAACTACATGAAAACATGGATAATTCAGAGAAAATGACTGTAAACAGAGGAGAACTCATTTAGAACAGCTGAAAGAGATTCTCCAAGTCAGTTCTTAGTGCAGAAAAGGTAGCTAAGATAAGGGAAATCCTTCATTAGAGTTAAGATCACATGAAACACTGTATGAATCCTATATTCTTTACTTAAAGGACTCTAGAGTGGTAAATGTGGGTTATACAAGTCAGAATACCATTGAAATAGAGAAAGAAATACTTTCGGCAGCTTTGAAGAGCTTTACACTTCAATGAAATGTAGTACTACACTCTATAACACAGTTGAGAGACAAACTTCCCAAGCTGCCTCAGTTCATAACAGTGTGTAGGAAGTTGTTTGATGAAGTGCGCAATGCTTATCCTTGTACCAGAAGGCAGAATATAGGAAACTACATGAAAACATGGATAATTCAGAGAAAATGACTGTAAACAGAGGAGAACTCGTTTAGAACAGCTGAAAGAGATTCTCCAAGTCAGTTCTTAGTGTAGAAAAGGTAGTTAAGATAAGGGAAATCCTTCATTCGAGTTAAGATCAACTGAAACACTGTATGAATCCTATATTCTTTACTTAAAGGACTCTAGAGTGGTAAATGTGGGTTATACAAGGCAGAACACCATTGAAATAGAGAAAGAAACAGGTTGGGCAGCTTTGGAAAGCCTTACACTTCACTTAAATGGAGTACTACACTCTATAACACAGTTGAGAGAGAAACTTCCCAAGCTGCCTCAGTTCATAACAGTGTGTAGGAAGTTGTATGATGCAGTGGGCATAGCTTATACTTGGAGCAGAAGGCAGAATATAGGAAACTACATGAAAACATGGATAATTCAGAGAAAATGACTGTAAACAGAAGAGAAGTCATTCAAAACAGCTGAAAGACATTCTCCAAGACAGTTCTTAGTGTGGAAAAGGTAGCTAAGAAAAGGGAACTCCTTAATTCGAGTTAAGATCACATGAAACACTGTATGAATCCTATATTCTTTCCCTAAAGGACTCTAGAGTGGTAAATGTGTGTTATACAAGTAAGAATACCATTGAAATAGAGAAAGAAACACGTTCGGCAGCTTTGGAAAGCCTTACACTTCACTGAAATGTAGTACTACACTCTATAACACAGTTGAGAGAGAAACTTTCCAAGCTGCCTCAGTTCATAACAGTGTGTAGGAAGTTGTTTCATGCAGTGGGCATAGCTTATGCTTGGACCAGAAGGCAGAATATAGGAAACTACATGAAAACATGGATAATTCAGAGAAAATGACTGAAAACAGATGAGAACTCGTTTAGAACAGGTGAAAGAGATTCTCCAAGTCAGTTCTTAGTGTAGAAAAGGTAGCTAAGATAAGGGAAATCCTTAATTCGAGTTAAGATCAACTGAAACACTGTATGAATCCTATATTCTTTATTTAAAGGACTCTAGAGTGGTAAATGTGTGTTATACAATTCAGAATATCATTGAAATAGAGAAAGAAACACGTTCGGCAGCTTTGGAAAGCCTTACACTTCACTGAAATGTAGTACTACACTCTATAATACAGTTGAGAGACAATGTTCCCAAGCTGCCTCAGTTCATAACAGTGTGTAGGAAGTTGTTTGATAAAGTGGGCAAAGCTTATACTTGGACCAGAAGGCAGAATATAGGAAACTACATGAAAACATGGGTAATTCAGAGAAAATGACTGTAAACAGATGACAACTCGTTTAGAACAGCTGAAAGAGATTCTCCAAGTCAGTTCTTAGTGTAGAAAAGGTAGCTAAGATAAGGGAAATCCTGCATTCGAGTTAAGATCACCTGAAACACTGTAGAATCCTATATTCTTTACTTAAAGGACTCTAGAGTGGTAAATGTATGTTATACAAGTCAGAATACCATTGAAATAGAGAATAGAACACGTTCGGCAGCTTTGTTAAGCCTTACACTTCACTGAAATGTAGTACTACACTCTATAACACAGTTGAGAGACAATGTTCCCAAGCTGCCTCAGTTCATAACAGTGTGTAGGAAGTTGTTTGATGCAGTCTGCAAAGCATATACTTGGACCAGAAGGCAGAATATAGGAAACTACATGAAAATATGGATAATTCAGAGAAAATGACTGTAAAAAGATGAGAACTCGTTTAGAACAGCTGAAAGAGATTCTCCAAGTCAGTTCTTAGTGTAGAAAAGGTAGCTAAGATAAGGGAAATCCTCCATTCGAGTTAAGATCATATGAAATACTGTATGAATCCTTTATTCTTTACTAAAAGGACTCTAGAGTGGTAAATGTGTGTTATACAAGTTAGAATGTAATTGAAATAGAGAAAGAAACACTTTCGGCAGCTTTGAAGAACTTTACACTTCACTGAAATGTAGTACTACACTCTATAACATAGTTGACAGACAATGTTCCCGAGCTGCAACAGTTCATAACAGTGTGTAGGAAGTTGTTTGATAAAGTGGGCAAAGCTTATACTTGGACCAGAAGGCAGAATATAGGAAACTACATGAAAACATGGATAATTCAGAGAAAATGACTGTAAACAGATGAGAACTCGTTTAGAACAGCTGAAAGAGATTCTCCAAGTCAGTTCTTAGTGTAGAAAAGGTAGCTAAGATAAGGGAAATCCTTAATTCGAGTTAAGATCACCTGAAACACTGTATGAATCCTATATTCTTTCCTTAAAGGACTCTAGAGTGGTAAATGTATGTTATACAAGTCAGAATACCATTGAAATAGAGAATAGAACACGTTCGGCAGCTTTGTTAAGCCTTACACTTCACTGAAATGTAGTACTACACTCTATAACACAGTTGAGAGACAAAGTTCCCAAGCTGCCTCAGTTCATAACAGTGTGTAGGAAGTTGTTTGATGAAGTGCGCAAAGCTTATCCTTGTACCAGAAGGCAGAATATAGGAAACTACATGAAAACATGGATAATTCAGAGAAAATGACTGTAAACAGAGGAGAACTCATTTAGAACAGCTGAAAGAGATTCTCCAAGTCAGTTCTTAGTGCAGAAAAGGTAGCTAAGATAAGGGAAATCCTTCATTAGACTTAAGATCACATGAAACACTGTATGAATCCTATATTCTTTACTTAAAGGACTCTAGAGTGGTAAATGTGGGTTATACAAGTCAGAATACCATTGAAATAGAGAAAGAAATACTTTCGGCAGCTTTGAAGAGCTTTACACTTCAATGAAATGTAGTACTACACTCTATAACACAGTTGAGAGACAAACTTCCCAAGCTGCCTCAGTTCATAACAGTGTGTAGGAAGTTGTTTGATGAAGTGCGCAAAGCTTATCCTTGTACCAGAAGGCAGAATATAGGAAACTACATGAAAACATGGATAATTCAGAGAAAATGACTGTAAACAGAGGAGAACTCGTTTAGAACAGCTGAAAGAGATTCTCCAAGTCAGTTCTTAGTGTAGAAAAGGTAGCTAAGATAAGGGAAATCCTTAATTCGAGTTAAGATCAACTGAAACACTGTATGAATCCTATATTCTTTACTTAAAGGACTCTAGAGTGGTAAATGTGTGTTATACAATTCAGAATATCATTGAAATAGAGAAAGAAACACGTTCGGCAGCTTTGGAAAGCCTTACACTTCACTGAAATGTAGTACTACACTCTATAATACAGTTGAGAGACAATGTTCCCAAGCTGCCTCAGTTCATAACAGTGTGTAGGAAGTTGTTTGATAAAGTGGGCAAAGCTTATACTTGGACCAGAAGGCAGAATATAGGAAACTACATGAAAACATGGGTAATTCAGAGAAAATGACTGTAAACAGATGACAACTCGTTTAGAACAGCTGAAAGAGATTCTCCAAGTCAGTTCTTAGTGTAGAAAAGGTAGCTAAGATAAGAGAAATCCTGCATTCGAGTTAAGATCACCTGAAACACTGTAGAATCCTATATTCTTTACTTAAAGGACTCTAGAGTGGTAAATGTATGTTATACAAGTCAGAATACCATTGAAATAGAGAATAGAACACGTTCGGCAGCTTTGTTAAGCCTTACACTTCACTGAAATGTAGTACTACACTCTATAACACAGTTGAGAGACAATGTTCCCAAGCTGCCTCAGTTCATAACAGTGTGTAGGAAGTTGTTTGATGCAGTGGGCAAAGCATATACTTGGACCAGAAGGCAGAATATAGGAAACTACATGAAAATATGGATAATTCAGAGAAAATGACTGTAAAAAGATGAGAACTCGTTTAGAACAGCTGAAAGAGATTCTCCAAGTCAGTTCTTAGTGTAGAAAAGGTAGCTAAGATAAGGGAAATCCTCCATTCGAGTTAAGATCATATGAAATACTGTATGAATCCTTTATTCTTTACTAAAAGGACTCTAGAGTGGTAAATGTGTGTTATACAAGTTAGAATGTAATTGAAATAGAGAAAGAAACACTTTCGGCAGCTTTGAAGAACTTTACACTTCACTGAAATGTAGTACTACACTCTATAACATAGTTGACAGACAATGTTCCCGAGCTGCAACAGTTCATAACAGTGTGTAGGAAGTTGTTTGATAAAGTGGGCAAAGCTTATACTTGGACCAGAAGGCAGAATATAGGAAACTACATGAAAACATGGATAATTCAGAGAAAATGACTGTAAACAGATGAGAACTCGTTTAGAACAGCTGAAAGAGATTCTCCAAGTCAGTTCTTAGTGTAGAAAAGGTAGCTAAGATAAGGGAAATCCTTAATTCGTGTTAAGATCACCTGAAACACTGTATGAATCCTATATTCTTTCCTTAAAGGACTCTAGAGTTGTAAATGTATGTTATACAAGTCAGAATACCATTGAAATAGAGAATAGAACACGTTCGGCAGCTTTGGAAAGCCTTACACTTCACTGAAATGTAGTACTACACTCTATAACACAGTTGAGAGACAATGTTCCCGAGCTGCCTCAGTTCATAACAGTGTGTAGGAAGTTGTTTGATGCAGTGGGCAAAGCATATACTTGGACCAGAAGGCAGAATATAGGAAACTACATGAAAATATGGATAATTAAGAGAAAATGACTGTAAAAAGATGAGAACTCGTTTAGAACAGCTGAAAGAGATTCTCCAAGTCAGTTCTTAGTGTAGAAAAGGTAGCTAAGATAGGGAAAGTCCTTCATTCGAGTTAAGATCATATGAAACACTGTATGAATCCTATATTCTTTACTTAAAGGACTCTAGAGTGGTAAATGTGGGTTATACAAGGCAGAACACCATTGAAATAGAGAAAGAAACAGGTTGGGCAGATTTGGAAAGCCTTACACTTCACTGAAATGTAGTACTACACTCTATAACACAGTTGAGAGAGAAACTTTCCAAGCTGCCTCAGTTCATAACAGTGTGTAGGAAGTTGTTTCATGCAGTGGGCATAGCTTATGCTTGGACCAGAAGGCAGATTATAGGAAACTACATGAAAACATGGATAATTCAGAGAAAATGACTGAAAACAGATGAGAACTCGTTTAGAAGAGCTGAAAGAGATTCTCCAAGTCAGTTCTTAGTGTAGAAAAGGTAGCTAAGATCCGGGAAATCCTTAATTCGAGTTAAGATCAACTGAAACACTGTATGAATCCTATATTCTTTACTTAAAGGACTCTAGAGTGGTAAATGTGTGTTATACAATTCAGAATATCATTGAAATAGAGAAAGAAACACGTTCGGCAGCTTTGGAAAGCCTTACACTTCACTGAAATGTAGTACTACACTCTATAATACAGTTGAGAGACAATGTTCCCAAGCTGCCTCAGTTCATAACAGTGTGTAGGAAGTTGTTTGATAAAGTGGGCAAAGCTTATACTTGGACCAGAAGGCAGAATATAGGAAACTACATGAAAACATGGGTAATTCAGAGAAAATGACTGTAAACAGATGAGAACTCGTTTAGAACAGCTGAAAGAGATTCTCCAAGTCAGTTCTTAGTGTAGAAAAGGTAGCTAAGATAAGGGAAATCCTGCATTCGAGTTAAGATCACCTGAAACACTGTAGAATCCGATATTCTTTACTTAAAGGACTCTAGAGTGGTAAATGTATGTTATACAAGTCAGAATACCATTGAAATAGAGAATAGAACACGTTCGGCAGCTTTGTTAAGCCTTACACTTCACTGAAATGTAGTACTACACTCTATAACACAGTTGAGAGACAAAGTTCCCAAGCTGCCTCAGTTCATAACAGTGTGTAGGAAGTTGTTTGATGAAGTGCGCAAAGCTTATCCTTGTACCAGAAGGCAGAATATAGGAAACTACATGAAAACATGGATAATTCAGAGAAAATGACTGTAAACAGAGGAGAACTCATTTAGAACAGCTGAAAGAGATTCTCCAAGTCAGTTCTTAGTGCAGAAAAGGTAGCTAAGATAAGGGAAATCCTTCATTAGAGTTAAGATCACATGAAACACTGTATGAATCCTATATTCTTTACTTAAAGGACTCTAGAGTGGTAAATGTGGGTTATACAAGTCAGAATACCATTGAAATAGAGAAAGAAATACTTTCGGCAGCTTTGAAGAGCTTTACACTTCAATGAAATGTAGTACTACACTCTATAACACAGTTGAGAGACAAACTTCCCAAGCTGCCTCAGTTCATAACAGTGTGTAGGAAGTTGTTTGATGAAGTGCGCAATGCTTATCCTTGTACCAGAAGGCAGAATATAGGAAACTACATGAAAACATGGATAATTCAGAGAAAATGACTGTAAACAGAGGAGAACTCGTTTAGAACAGCTGAAAGAGATTCTCCAAGTCAGTTCTTAGTGTAGAAAAGGTAGTTAAGATAAGGGAAATCCTTCATTCGAGTTAAGATCAACTGAAACACTGTATGAATCCTATATTCTTTACTTAAAGGACTCTAGAGTGGTAAATGTGGGTTATACAAGGCAGAACACCATTGAAATAGAGAAAGAAACAGGTTGGGCAGCTTTGGAAAGCCTTACACTTCACTTAAATGGAGTACTACACTCTATAACACAGTTGAGAGAGAAACTTCCCAAGCTGCCTCAGTTCATAACAGTGTGTAGGAAGTTGTATGATGCAGTGGGCATAGCTTATACTTGGAGCAGAAGGCAGAATATAGGAAACTACATGAAAACATGGATAATTCAGAGAAAATGACTGTAAACAGAAGAGAAGTCATTCAAAACAGCTGAAAGACATTCTCCAAGACAGTTCTTAGTGTGGAAAAGGTAGCTAAGAAAAGGGAACTCCTTAATTCGAGTTAAGATCACATGAAACACTGTATGAATCCTATATTCTTTCCCTAAAGGACTCTAGAGTGGTAAATGTGTGTTATACAAGTAAGAATACCATTGAAATAGAGAAAGAAACACGTTCGGCAGCTTTGGAAAGCCTTACACTTCACTGAAATGTAGTACTACACTCTATAACACAGTTGAGAGAGAAACTTTCCAAGCTGCCTCAGTTCATAACAGTGTGTAGGAAGTTGTTTCATGCAGTGGGCATAGCTTATGCTTGGACCAGAAGGCAGAATATAGGAAACTACATGAAAACATGGATAATTCAGAGAAAATGACTGAAAACAGATGAGAACTCGTTTAGAACAGGTGAAAGAGATTCTCCAAGTCAGTTCTTAGTGTAGAAAAGGTAGCTAAGATAAGGGAAATCCTTAATTCGAGTTAAGATCAACTGAAACACTGTATGAATCCTATATTCTTTATTTAAAGGACTCTAGAGTGGTAAATGTGTGTTATACAATTCAGAATATCATTGAAATAGAGAAAGAAACACGTTCGGCAGCTTTGGAAAGCCTTACACTTCACTGAAATGTAGTACTACACTCTATAATACAGTTGAGAGACAATGTTCCCAAGCTGCCTCAGTTCATAACAGTGTGTAGGAAGTTGTTTGATAAAGTGGGCAAAGCTTATACTTGGACCAGAAGGCAGAATATAGGAAACTACATGAAAACATGGGTAATTCAGAGAAAATGACTGTAAACAGATGACAACTCGTTTAGAACAGCTGAAAGAGATTCTCCAAGTCAGTTCTTAGTGTAGAAAAGGTAGCTAAGATAAGGGAAATCCTGCATTCGAGTTAAGATCACCTGAAACACTGTAGAATCCTATATTCTTTACTTAAAGGACTCTAGAGTGGTAAATGTATGTTATACAAGTCAGAATACCATTGAAATAGAGAATAGAACACGTTCGGCAGCTTTGTTAAGCCTTACACTTCACTGAAATGTAGTACTACACTCTATAACACAGTTGAGAGACAATGTTCCCAAGCTGCCTCAGTTCATAACAGTGTGTAGGAAGTTGTTTGATGCAGTCTGCAAAGCATATACTTGGACCAGAAGGCAGAATATAGGAAACTACATGAAAATATGGATAATTCAGAGAAAATGACTGTAAAAAGATGAGAACTCGTTTAGAACAGCTGAAAGAGATTCTCCAAGTCAGTTCTTAGTGTAGAAAAGGTAGCTAAGATAAGGGAAATCCTCCATTCGAGTTAAGATCATATGAAATACTGTATGAATCCTTTATTCTTTACTAAAAGGACTCTAGAGTGGTAAATGTGTGTTATACAAGTTAGAATGTAATTGAAATAGAGAAAGAAACACTTTCGGCAGCTTTGAAGAACTTTACACTTCACTGAAATGTAGTACTACACTCTATAACATAGTTGACAGACAATGTTCCCGAGCTGCAACAGTTCATAACAGTGTGTAGGAAGTTGTTTGATAAAGTGGGCAAAGCTTATACTTGGACCAGAAGGCAGAATATAGGAAACTACATGAAAACATGGATAATTCAGAGAAAATGACTGTAAACAGATGAGAACTCGTTTAGAACAGCTGAAAGAGATTCTCCAAGTCAGTTCTTAGTGTAGAAAAGGTAGCTAAGATAAGGGAAATCCTTAATTCGAGTTAAGATCACCTGAAACACTGTATGAATCCTATATTCTTTCCTTAAAGGACTCTAGAGTGGTAAATGTATGTTATACAAGTCAGAATACCATTGAAATAGAGAATAGAACACGTTCGGCAGCTTTGGAAAGCCTTACACTTCACTGAAATGTAGTACTACACTCTATAACACAGTTGAGAGACAATGTTCCCGAGCTGCCTCAGTTCATAACAGTGTGTAGGAAGTTGTTTGATGCAGTGGGCAAAGCATATACTTGGACCAGAAGGCAGAATATAGGAAACTACATGAAAATATGGATAATTAAGAGAAAATGACTGTAAAAAGATGAGAACTCGTTTAGAACAGCTGAAAGAGATTCTCCAAGTCAGTTCTTAGTGTAGAAAAGGTAGCTAAGATAGGGAAAGTCCTTCATTCGAGTTAAGATCATATGAAACACTGTATGAATCCTATATTCTTTACTTAAAGGACTCTAGAGTGGTAAATGTGGGTTATACAAGGCAGAACACCATTGAAATAGAGAAAGAAACAGGTTGGGCAGATTTGGAAAGCCTTACACTTCACTGAAATGTAGTACTACACTCTATAACACAGTTGAGAGAGAAACTTTCCAAGCTGCCTCAGTTCATAACAGTGTGTAGGAAGTTGTTTCATGCAGTGGGCATAGCTTATGCTTGGACCAGAAGGCAGATTATAGGAAACTACATGAAAACATGGATAATTCAGAGAAAATGACTGAAAACAGATGAGAACTCGTTTAGAAGAGCTGAAAGAGATTCTCCAAGTCAGTTCTTAGTGTAGAAAAGGTAGCTAAGATCCGGGAAATCCTTAATTCGAGTTAAGATCAACTGAAACACTGTATGAATCCTATATTCTTTACTTAAAGGACTCTAGAGTGGTAAATGTGTGTTATACAATTCAGAATATCATTGAAATAGAGAAAGAAACACGTTCGGCAGCTTTGGAAAGCCTTACACTTCACTGAAATGTAGTACTACACTCTATAATACAGTTGAGAGACAATGTTCCCAAGCTGCCTCAGTTCATAACAGTGTGTAGGAAGTTGTTTGATAAAGTGGGCAAAGCTTATACTTGGACCAGAAGGCAGAATATAGGAAACTACATGAAAACATGGGTAATTCAGAGAAAATGACTGTAAACAGATGAGAACTCGTTTAGAACAGCTGAAAGAGATTCTCCAAGTCAGTTCTTAGTGTAGAAAAGGTAGCTAAGATAAGGGAAATCCTGCATTCGAGTTAAGATCACCTGAAACACTGTAGAATCCGATATTCTTTACTTAAAGGACTCTAGAGTGGTAAATGTATGTTATACAAGTCAGAATACCATTGAAATAGAGAATAGAACACGTTCGGCAGCTTTGTTAAGCCTTACACTTCACTGAAATGTAGTACTACACTCTATAACACAGTTGAGATACAAAGTTCCCAAGCTGCCTCAGTTCATAACAGTGTGTAGGAAGTTGTTTGATGAAGTGCGCAAAGCTTATCCTTGTACCAGAAGGCAGAATATAGGAAACTACATGAAAACATGGATAATTCAGAGAAAATGACTGTAAACAGAGGAGAACTCATTTAGAACAGCTGAAAGAGATTCTCCAAGTCAGTTCTTAGTGCAGAAAAGGTAGCTAAGATAAGGGAAATCCTTCATTAGAGTTAAGATCACATGAAACACTGTATGAATCCTATATTCTTTACTTAAAGGACTCTAGAGTGGTAAATGTGGGTTATACAAGTCAGAATACCATTGAAATAGAGAAAGAAATACTTTCGGCAGCTTTGAAGAGCTTTACACTTCAATGAAATGTAGTACTACACTCTATAACACAGTTGAGAGACAAACTTCCCAAGCTGCCTCAGTTCATAACAGTGTGTAGGAAGTTGTTTGATGAAGTGCGCAATGCTTATCCTTGTACCAGAAGGCAGAATATAGGAAACTACATGAAAACATGGATAATTCAGAGAAAATGACTGTAAACAGAGGAGAACTCGTTTAGAACAGCTGAAAGAGATTCTCCAAGTCAGTTCTTAGTGTAGAAAAGGTAGTTAAGATAAGGGAAATCCTTCATTCGAGTTAAGATCAACTGAAACACTGTATGAATCCTATATTCTTTACTTAAAGGACTCTAGAGTGGTAAATGTGGGTTATACAAGGCAGAACACCATTGAAATAGAGAAAGAAACAGGTTGGGCAGCTTTGGAAAGCCTTACACTTCACTTAAATGGAGTACTACACTCTATAACACAGTTGAGAGAGAAACTTCCCAAGCTGCCTCAGTTCATAACAGTGTGTAGGAAGTTGTATGATGCAGTGGGCATAGCTTATACTTGGAGCAGAAGGCAGAATATAGGAAACTACATGAAAACATGGATAATTCAGAGAAAATGACTGTAAACAGAAGAGAAGTCATTCAAAACAGCTGAAAGACATTCTCCAAGACAGTTCTTAGTGTGGAAAAGGTAGCTAAGAAAAGGGAACTCCTTAATTCGAGTTAAGATCACATGAAACACTGTATGAATCCTATATTCTTTCCCTAAAGGACTCTAGAGTGGTAAATGTGTGTTATACAAGTAAGAATACCATTGAAATAGAGAAAGAAACACGTTCGGCAGCTTTGGAAAGCCTTACACTTCACTGAAATGTAGTACTACACTCTATAACACAGTTGAGAGAGAAACTTTCCAAGCTGCCTCAGTTCATAACAGTGTGTAGGAAGTTGTTTCATGCAGTGGGCATAGCTTATGCTTGGACCAGAAGGCAGAATATAGGAAACTACATGAAAACATGGATAATTCAGAGAAAATGACTGAAAACAGATGAGAACTCGTTTAGAACAGGTGAAAGAGATTCTCCAAGTCAGTTCTTAGTGTAGAAAAGGTAGCTAAGATAAGGGAAATCCTTAATTCGAGTTAAGATCAACTGAAACACTGTATGAATCCTATATTCTTTATTTAAAGGACTCTAGAGTGGTAAATGTGTGTTATACAATTCAGAATATCATTGAAATAGAGAAAGAAACACGTTCGGCAGCTTTGGAAAGCCTTACACTTCACTGAAATGTAGTACTACACTCTATAATACAGTTGAGGGACAATGTTCCCAAGCTGCCTCAGTTCATAACAGTGTGTAGGAAGTTGTTTGATAAAGTGGGCAAAGCTTATACTTGGACCAGAAGGCAGAATATAGGAAACTACATGAAAACATGGGTAATTCAGAGAAAATGACTGTAAACAGATGACAACTCGTTTAGAACAGCTGAAAGAGATTCTCCAAGTCAGTTCTTAGTGTAGAAAAGGTAGCTAAGATAAGGGAAATCCTGCATTCGAGTTAAGATCACCTGAAACACTGTAGAATCCTATATTCTTTACTTAAAGGACTCTAGAGTGGTAAATGTATGTTATACAAGTCAGAATACCATTGAAATAGAGAATAGAACACGTTCGGCAGCTTTGTTAAGCCTTACACTTCACTGAAATGTAGTACTACACTCTATAACACAGTTGAGAGACAATGTTCCCAAGCTGCCTCAGTTCATAACAGTGTGTAGGAAGTTGTTTGATGCAGTCTGCAAAGCATATACTTGGACCAGAAGGCAGAATATAGGAAACTACATGAAAATATGGATAATTCAGAGAAAATGACTGTAAAAAGATGAGAACTCGTTTAGAACAGCTGAAAGAGATTCTCCAAGTCAGTTCTTAGTGTAGAAAAGGTAGCTAAGATAAGGGAAATCCTCCATTCGAGTTAAGATCATATGAAATACTGTATGAATCCTTTATTCTTTACTAAAAGGACTCTAGAGTGGTAAATGTGTGTTATACAAGTTAGAATGTAATTGAAATAGAGAAAGAAACACTTTCGGCAGCTTTGAAGAACTTTACACTTCACTGAAATGTAGTACTACACTCTATAACATAGTTGACAGACAATGTTCCCGAGCTGCAACAGTTCATAACAGTGTGTAGGAAGTTGTTTGATAAAGTGGGCAAAGCTTATACTTGGACCAGAAGGCAGAATATAGGAAACTACATGAAAACATGGATAATTCAGAGAAAATGACTGTAAACAGATGAGAACTCGTTTAGAACAGCTGAAAGAGATTCTCCAAGTCAGTTCTTAGTGTAGAAAAGGTAGCTAAGATAAGGGAAATCCTTAATTCGAGTTAAGATCACCTGAAACACTGTATGAATCCTATATTCTTTCCTTAAAGGACTCTAGAGTGGTAAATGTATGTTATACAAGTCAGAATACCATTGAAATAGAGAATAGAACACGTTCGGCAGCTTTGGAAAGCCTTACACTTCACTGAAATGTAGTACTACACTCTATAACACAGTTGAGAGACAATGTTCCCGAGCTGCCTCAGTTCATAACAGTGTGTAGGAAGTTGTTTGATGCAGTGGGCAAAGCATATACTTGGACCAGAAGGCAGAATATAGGAAACTACATGAAAATATGGATAATTCAGAGAAAATGACTGTAAAAAGATGAGAACTCGTTTAGAACAGCTGAAAGAGATTCTCCAAGTCAGTTCTTAGTGTAGAAAAGGTAGCTAAGATAGGGGAAGTCCTTCATTCGAGTTAAGATCATATGAAACACTGTATGAATCCTATATTCTTTACTTAAAGGACTCTAGAGTGGTAAATGTGGGTTATACAAGGCAGAACACCATTGAAATAGAGAAAGAAACAGGTTGGGCAGCTTTGGAAAGCCTTACACTTCACTGAAATGTAGTACTACACTCTATAACACAGTTGAGAGAGAAACTTTCCAAGCTGCCTCAGTTCATAACAGTGTGTAGGAAGTTGTTTCATGCAGTGGGCATAGCTTATGCTTGGACCAGAAGGCAGAATATAGGAAACTACATGAAAACATGGATAATTCAGAGAAAATGACTGAAAACAGATGAGAACTCGTTTAGAACAGCTGAAAGAGATTCTCCAAGTCAGTTCTTAGTGTAGAAAAGGTAGCTAAGATAAGGGAAATCCTTAATTCGAGTTAAGATCAACTGAAACACTGTATGAATCCTATATTCTTTACTTAAAGGACTCTAGAGTGGTAAATGTGTGTTATACAATTCAGAATATCATTGAAATAGAGAAAGAAACACGTTCGGCAGCTTTGGAAAGCCTTACACTTCACTGAAATGTAGTACTACACTCTATAATACAGTTGAGAGACAATGTTCCCAAGCTGCCTCAGTTCATAACAGTGTGTAGGAAGTTGTTTGATAAAGTGGGCAAAGCTTATACTTGGACCAGAAGGCAGAATATAGGAAACTACATGAAAACATGGGTAATTCAGAGAAAATGACTGTAAACAGATGACAACTCGTTTAGAACAGCTGAAAGAGATTCTCCAAGTCAGTTCTTAGTGTAGAAAAGGTAGCTAAGATAAGGGAAATCCTGCATTCGAGTTAAGATCACCTGAAACACTGTAGAATCCTATATTCTTTACTTAAAGGACTCTAGAGTGGTAAATGTATGTTATACAAGTCAGAATACCATTGAAATAGAGAATAGAACACGTTCGGCAGCTTTGTTAAGCCTTACACTTCACTGAAATGTAGTACTACACTCTATAACACAGTTGAGAGACAATGTTCCCAAGCTGCCTCAGTTCAAAGCAGTGTGTAGGAAGTTGTTTGATGCAGTGGGCAAAGCATATACTTGGACCAGAAGGCAGAATATAGGAAACTACATGAAAACATGGATAATTCAGAGAAAATGACTGTAAAAAGATGAGAACTCGTTTAGAACAGCTGAAAGAGATTCTCCAAGTCAGTTCTTAGTGTAGAAAAGGTAGCTAAGATAAGGGAAATCCTTCATTCGAGTTAAGATCATATGAAATACTGTATGAATCCTTTATTCTTTACTTAAAGGACTCTAGAGTGGTAAATGTGTGTTATACAAGTTAGAATATAATTGAAATAGAGAAAGAAACACGTTCGGCAGCTTTGGAAAGACTTACACTTCACTGAAATGTAGTACTACACTCTATAACAAAGTTGAGAGAGAAACTTCCCAAGCTGCCTCAGTTCATAACAGTGTGTAGGAAGTTGTTTGATGCAGTGGGCATAGCTTATGCTTGGAGCAGAAGGCAGAATATAGGAAACTACATGAAAACATGGATAATTCAGAGAAAATGACTGTAAACAGAGGAGAACTCGTTTAGAACAGCTGAAAGAGATTCTCCAAGTAAGTTCTAAGTGTAGGAAAGGTAGCTTAGATAAGGGAAATCCTTAATTCGTGTTAAGATCACATGAAACACTGTATGAATCCTGTATTCTTTCCCTAAAGTACTCTAGAGTGGTAAATGTGTGTTATACAAGTCAGAATACCATTGAAATAGAGAAAGAAACACGTTCGGCAGCTTTGGAAAGCCTTACACTTCACTGAAATGTAGTACTACACTCTATAACACATTTGAGAGAGAAACTTTCCAAGCTGCCTCAGTTCATAACAGTGTGTAGGAAGTTGTTTGATGCAGTGGGCATAGCTTATGCTTGGACCAGAAGGCAGAATATAGGAAACTACATGAAAGCATGGGTAATTCAGAGAAAATGACTGTAAACAGATGAGAACTCGTTTAGAACACCTGAAAGAGATTCTCCAAGTCAGTTCTTCGTGTAGAAAAGGTAGCTAAGATAAGGGAAATCCTTAATTCGAGTTAAGATCATCTGAAACACTGTAGAATCCTATATTCTTTACTTAAAGGACTCTAGAGTGGTAAATCTATGTTATACAAGTCAGAATTCCATTGAAATAGAGAATAGAACACGTTCGGCAGCTTTGTTAAGCCTTACACTTCACTGAAATGTAGTACTACACTCTATAACACAGTTGAGAGACAATGTTCCCAAGCTGCCTCAGTTCATAACAGTGTGTAGGAAGTTGTTTGATGCAGTGGGCAAAGCATATACTTGGACCAGAAGGCAGAATATAGGAAACTACATGAAAACATGGATAATTCAGAGAAAATGACTGTAAACAGAGGAGAACTCGTTTAGAACAGCTGAAAGAGATTCTCCAAGTAAGTTCTAAGTGTAGGAAAGGTAGCTAAGATAAGGGAACTCCTTAATTCGAGTTAAGATCACATGAAACACTGTATGAATCCTATATTCTTTCCCTAAAGGACTCTAGAGTGGTAAATGTGTGTTATACAAGTAAGAATACCATTGAAATAGAGAAAGAAACACGTTCGGCAGCTTTGGAAAGCCTTACACTTCACTGAAATGTAGTACTACACTCTATAACACAGTTGAGAGAGAAACTTTCCAAGCTGCCTCAGTTCATAACAGTGTGTAGGAAGTTGTTTGATGCAGTGGGCATAGCTTATGCTTGGACCAGAAGGCAGAATATAGGAAACTACATGAAAACAAGGATAATTCAGAGAAAATGACTGAAAACAGATGAGAACTCATTTAGAACAGCTGAAAGAGATTCTCCAAGTCAGTTCTTAGTGTAGAAAAGGTAGCTAAGATAAGGGAAATCCTTAATTCGAGTTAAGATCAACTGAAACACTGTATGAATCCTATATTCTTTACTTAAAGGACTCTAGAGTGGTAAATGTGTGTTATACAATTCAGAATATCATTGAAATAGAGAAAGAAACACGTTCGGCATCTTTGGAAAGCCTTACACTTCACTGAAATGTAGTACTACACTCTATAACACAGTTGAGAGAGAAACTTGCCAAGCTGCCTCAGTTCACAACAGTGTGTAGGAAGTTGTTTGATGCAGTGGGCATAGCTTATACTTGGACCAGAAGGCAGAATATAGGAAACTACATGAAAACATGGATAATTCAGAGAAAATGACTGTAAACAGATGAAAAGTCATTTAAAACAGCTGAAAGAGATTCTCCAAGTCCGTTCTTAGTGTAGAAAAGGTAGCTAAGATAAGGGAACTCCTTAATTCGAGTTAAGATCACATGAAACACTGTATGAATCCAATATTCTTTCCCTAAAGGACTCTAGAGTGGTAAATATGTGTTATACAAGTAAGAATACCATTGAAATAGAGAAAGAAACACGTTCGGCAGCTTTGGAAAGCCTTACACTTCACTGAAATGTAGTACTACACTCTATAACACAGTTGAGAGACAATGTTCCCAAGCTGCCTCAGTTCATAAGAGTGTGTAGGAAGTTGTTTGATAAAGTGGGCAAAGCTTATACTTGGAAAAGAAGGCAGAATATAGGAAACTACATGAAAACATGGGTAATTCAGAGAAAATGACTGTAAACAGATGAGAACTCGTTTAGAACAGCTGAAAGAGATTCTCCAAGTCAGTTCTTAGTGTAGAAAAGGTAGCTAAGATAAGGGAAATCCTTAATTCGAGTTAAGATCACCTGAAACACTGTAGAATCCTATATTCTTTACTTAAAGGACTCTAGAGTGGTAAATGTATGTTATACAAGTCAGAATACCATTGAAATAGAGAATAGAACACGTTCGGCAGCTTTGTTAAGCCTTAAACTTCACTGAAATGTAGTACTACACTCTATAACACAGTTGAGAGACAATGTTCCCAAGCTGCCTCAGTTCATAACAGTGTGTAGGAAGTTGTTTGATTCAGTGGGCAAAGCATATACTTGGACCAGAAGGCAGAATATAGGAAACTACATGAAAATATGGATAATTCAGAGAAAATGACTGTAAAAAATGAGAACTCTTTTAGAACAGCTGAAAGAGATTCTCCAAGTCAGTTCTTAGTGTAGAAAAGGTAGCTAAGATAAGGGCAATCTTTCATTCGAGTTAAGATCATATGAAATACTGTATGAATCCTTTATTCTTTACTTAAAGGACTCTAGAGTCGTAAATGTGTGTTATACAAGTTAGAATATAATTGAAATAGAGAAAGAAACACGTTCGGCAGCTTTGGAAAACCTTACACTTCACTGAAATGTAGTACTACACTCTATAACAAAGTTGAGAGAGAAACTTCCCAAGCTGCCTCAGTTCATAACAGTGTGTAGGAAGTTGTTTGATGCAGTAGGCATAGCTTATACTTGGACCAGAAGGCAGAATATAGGAAACTACATGAAAACATGGATAATTCAGAGAAAATGACTGTAAACAGAGGAGAACTCGTTTAGAACAGCTGAAAGAGATTCTCCAAGTAAGTTCTAAGTGTAGGAAATGTAGCTAAGATAAGGGAACTCCTTAATTCGAGTTAAGATCACATGAAACACTGTATGAATCCTATATTCTTTCCCTAAAGGACTCTAGAGTGGTAAATGTGTGTTATACAAGTAAGAATACCATTGAAATAGAGAAAGAAACACGTTCGGCAGCTTTGGAAAGCCTTACACTTCACTGAAATGTAGTACTACACTCTATAACACAGTTGAGAGAGAAACTTTCCAAGCTGCCTCAGTTCATAACAGTGTGTAGGAAGTTGTTTGATGCAGTGGGCATAGCTTATGCTTGGACCAGAAGGCAGAATATAGGAAACTACATGAAAACAAGGATAATTCAGAGAAAATGACTGAAAACAGATGAGAACTCAATTAGAACAGCTGAAAGACATTCTCCAAGTCAGTTCTTAGTGTAGAAAAGGTAGCTAAGATAAGGGAAATCCTTAATTCGAGTTAAGATCAACTGAAACACTGTATGAATCCTATATTCTTTACTTAAAGGACTCTAGAGTGGTAAATGTGTGTTATACAATTCAGAATATCATTGAAATAGAGAAAGAAACACGTTCGGCAGCTTTGGAAAGCCTTACACTTCACTGAAATGTAGTACTACACTCTATAACACAGTTGAGAGAGAAACTTGCCAAGCTGCCTCAGTTCACAACAGTGTGTAGGAAGTTGTTTGATGCAGTGGGCATAGCTTATACTTGGACCAGAAGGCAGAATATAGGAAACTACATGAAAACATGGATAATTCAGAGAAAATGACTGTAAACAGATGAAAAGTCATTTAGAACAGCTGAAAGAGATTCTCCAAGTCAGTTCTTAGTGTAGAAAAGGTAGCTAAGATAAGGGAACTCCTTAATTCGAGTTAAGATCACATGAAACACTGTATGAATCCTACATTCTTTCCCTAAAGGATTCTAGAGTGGTAAATATGTGTTATACAAGTAAGAATACCATTGAAATAGAGAAAGAAACACGTTCGGCAGATTTGGAAAGCCTTACACTTCACTGAAATGTAGTACTACACTCTATAACACAGTTGAGAGAGAAACTTTCCAAGCTGCCTCAGTTCATATCAGTGTGTAGGAAGTTGTTTGATGCAGTGGGCATAGCTTATGCTTGGACCAGAAGGCAGAATATAGGAAACTACATGAAAACATGGATAATTCAGAGAAAATGACTGAAAACAGATGAGAACTCGTTTAGAACAGCTGAAAGAGATTCTCCAAGTCAGTTCTTAGTGTAGAAAAGGTAGCTAAGATAAGGGAAATCCTTAATTCGAGTTAAGATCAACTGAAACACTGTATGAATCCTATATTCTTTACTTAAAGGACTCTAGAGTGGTAAATGTGTGTTATACAATTCAGAATATCATTGAAATAGAGCAAGAAACACGTTCGGCAGCTTTGGAAAGCCTTACACTTCACTGAAATGTAGTACTACACTCTATAATACAGTTGAGAGACAATGTTTCCAAGCTGCCTCAGTTCATAACAGTGTGTAGGAAGTTGTTTGATAAAGTGGGCAAAGCTTATACTTGGACCAGAAGGCAGAATATAGGAAACTACATGAAAACATGGGTAATTCAGAGAAAATGACTGTAAACAGATGAGAACTCGTTTAGAACAGCTGAAAGAGATTCTCCAAGTCAGTTCTTAGTGTAGAAAAGGTAGCTAAGATAAGGGAAATCCTTAATTCGAGTTAAGATCACCTGAAACACTGTAGAATCCTATATTCTTTACTTAAAGGACTCTAGAGTGGTAAATGTATGTTATACAAGTCAGAATACCATTGAAATAGAGAATAGAACACGTTCGGCAGCTTTGTTAAGCCTTACACTTCACTGAAATGTAGTACTACACTCTATAACACAGTTGAGAGACAATGTTCCCAAGCTGCCTCAGTTCATAACAGTGTGTAGGAAGTTGTTTGATGCAGTGGGCAAAGCATATACTTGGACCAGAAGGCAGAAAATAGGAAACTACATGAAAATATGGATAATTCAGAGAAAATGACTGTAAACAGATGAGAACTCGTTTAGAACAGCTGAAAGAGAATCTCCAAGTCAGTTCTTAGTGTAGAAAAGGTAGCTAAGATAAGGGAAATCCTTAATTCGAGTTAAGATCAACTGAAACACTGTATGAATCCTATATTCTTTACTTAAAGGACTCTAGAGTGGTAAATGTGTGTTATACAATTCAGAATATCATTGAAATAGAGCAAGAAACACGTTCGGCAGCTTTGGAAAGCCTTACACTTCACTGAAATGTAGTACTACACTCTATAATACAGTTGAGAGACAATGTTTCCAAGCTGCCTCAGTTCATAACAGTGTGTAGGAAGTTGTTTGATAAAGTGGGCAAAGCTTATACTTGGACCAGAAGGCAGAATATAGGAAACTACATGAAAACATGGGTAATTCAGAGAAAATGACTGTAAACAGATGAGAACTCGTTTAGAACAGCTGAAAGAGATTCTCCAAGTCAGTTCTTAGTGTAGAAAAGGTAGCTAAGATAAGGGAAATCCTTAATTCGAGTTAAGATCACCTGAAACACTGTAGAATCCTATATTCTTTACTTAAAGGACTCTAGAGTGGTAAATGTATGTTATACAAGTCAGAATACCATTGAAATAGAGAATAGAACACGTTCGGCAGCTTTGTTAAGCCTTACACTTCACTGAAATGTAGTACTACACTCTATAACACAGTTGAGAGACAATGTTCCCAAGCTGCCTCAGTTCATAACAGTGTGTAGGAAGTTGTTTGATGCAGTGGGCAAAGCATATACTTGGACCAGAAGGCAGAAAATAGGAAACTACATGAAAATATGGATAATTCAGAGAAAATGACTGTAAACAGATGAGAACTCGTTTAGAACAGCTGAAAGAGAATCTCCAAGTCAGTTCTTAGTGTAGAAAAGGTAGCTAAGATAAGGGAAATCCTTCATTCGAGTTAAGATCATATGAAATACTGTATGAATCCTTTATTCTTTACTTAAAGGACTCTAGAGTGGTAAATGTGTGTTATACAAGTTAGAATATAATTGAAATAGAGAAAGAAACACGTTCGGCAGCTTTGGAAAGCCTTACACTTCACTGAAATGTAGTACTACACTCTATAACAAAGTTGAGAGAGAAACTTCCCAAGCTGCCTCAGTTCATAACAGTGTGTAGGAAGTTGTTTGATGCAGTAGGCATAGCTTATACTTGGAACAGAAGGCAGAATATAGGAAACTACATGAAAACATGGATAATTCAGAGAAAATTACTGTAAACAGAGGAGAACTCGTTTAGAACAGCTGAAAGAGATTCTCCAAGTAAGTTCTAAGTGTAGGAAAGGTAGCTAAGATAAGGGAACTCCTTAATTCGAGTTAAGATCACATGAAACACTGTATGAATCCTATATTCTTTCCCTAAAGGACTCTAGAGTGGTAAATGTGTGTTATACAAGTAAGAATACCATTGAAATAGAGAAAGAAACACGTTCGGCAACTTTGGAAAGCCTTACACTTCACTGAAATGTAGTACTACACTCTATAACACAGTTGAGAGAGAAACTTTCCAAGCTGCCTCAGTTCATAACAGTGTGTAGGAAGTTGTTTGATGCAGTGGGCATAGCTTATGCTTGGACCAGAAGGCAGAATATAGGTAACTACATGAAAACAAGGATAATTCAGAGAAAATGACTGAAAACAGATGAGAACTCATTTAGAACAGCTGAAAGAGATTCTCCAAGTCAGTTCTTAGTGTAGAAAAGGTAGCTAAGATAAGGGAAATCCTTAATTCGAGTTAAGATCAACTGAAACACTGTATGAATCCTATATTCTTTACTTAAAGGACTCTAGAGTGGTAAATGTGTGTTATACAATTCAGAATATCATTGAAATAGAGAAAGAAACACGTTCGGCAGCTTTGGAAAGCCTTACACTTCACTGAAATGTAGTACTACACTCTATAATACAGTTGAGAGACAATGTTCCCAAGCTGCCTCAGTTCATAACAGTGTGTAGGAAGTTGTTTGATAAAGTGGGCAAAGCTTATACTTGGACCAGAAGGCAGAATATAGGAAACTACATGAAAACTTGGGTAATTCAGAGAAAATGACTGTAAACAGATGAAAAGTCATTTAAAACAGCTGAAAGAGATTCTCCAAGTCAGTTCTTAGTGTAGAAAAGGTAGCTAAGATAAGGGAACTCCTTAATTCGAGTTAAGATCACATGAAACACTGTATGAATCCTATATTCTTTCCCTAAAGGACTCTAGAGTGGTAAATGTGTGTTATACAAGTAAGAATACCATTGAAATAGAGAAAGAAACACGTTCGGCAACTTTGGAAAGCCTTACACTTCACTGAAATGTAGTACTACACTCTATAACACATTTGAGAGAGAAACTTTCCAAGCTGCCTCAGTTCATAACAGTGTGTAGGAAGTTGTTTGATGCAGTGGGCATAGCTTATGCTTGGACCAGAAGGCAGAATATAGGTAACTACATGAAAACAAGGATAATTCAGAGAAAATGACTGAAAACAGATGAGAACTCATTTAGAACAGCTGAAAGAGATTCTCCAAGTCAGTTCTTAGTGTAGAAAAGGTAGCTAAGATAAGGGAAATCCTTAATTCGAGTTAAGATCAACTGAAACACTGTATGAATCCTATATTCTTTACTTAAAGGACTCTAGAGTGGTAAATGTGTGTTATACAATTCAGAATATCATTGAAATAGAGAAAGAAACACGTTCGGCAGCTTTGGAAAGCCTTACACTTCACTGAAATGTAGTACTACACTCTATAATACAGTTGAGAGACAATGTTCCCAAGCTGCCTCAGTTCATAACAGTGTGTAGGAAGTGGTTTGATAAAGTGGGCAAAGCTTATACTTGGACCAGAAGGCAGAATATAGGAAACTACATGAAAACTTGGGTAATTCAGAGAAAATGACTGTAAACAGATGAAAAGTCATTTAAAACAGCTGAAAGAGATTCTCCAAGTCAGTTCTTAGTGTAGAAAAGGTAGCTAAGATAAGGGAAATCCTTAATTCGAGTTAAGATCACATGAAACACTGTATGAATCCTATATTCTTTCCCTAAAGGACTCTAGAGTGGTAAATATGTGTTATACAAGTAAGAATACCATTGAAATAGAGAAAGAAACACGTTCGGCAGCTTTGGAAAGCCTTACACTTCACTGAAATGTAGTACTACACTCTATAACACAGTTGAGAGAGAAACTTTCCAAGCTGCCTCAGTTCATAGCAGTGTGTAGGAAGTTGTTTGATGCAGTGGGCATAGCTTATGCTTGGACCAGAAGGCAGAATATAGGAAACTACATGAAAACATGGATAATTCAGAGAAAATGACTGAAAACAGATGAGAACTCGTTTAGAACAGCTGAAAGAGATTCTCCAAGTCAGTTCTTAGTGTAGAAAAGGTAGCTAAGATAAGGGAACTCCTTAATTCGAGTTAAGATCACATGAAACACTGTATGAATCCTATATTCTTTCCCTAAAGGACTCTAGAGTGGGAAATGTGTGTTATACACGTCAGAATACCATTGAAATAGAGAAAGGAACACGTTCGGCAGCTTTGGAAAGCCTTACACTTCACTGAAATGTAGTACTACATTCTATAACACAGTTGAGAGACAATGTTCCCAAGCTGCCTCAGTTCATAACAGTGTGTAGGAAGTTGTTTGATAAAGTGGGCAAAGGTTATACTTGGACCAGAAGGCAGAATATAGGAAACTACATGAAAACATGGATAATTCAGAGAAAATGACTGTAAACAGATGAGAACTCGTTTAGAACAGCTGAAAGAGATTCTCCAAGTCAGTTCTTAGTGTAGAAAAGGTAGCTAAGATAAGGATAATCCTTAATTCGAGTTAAGATCACATGAAACACTGTATGAATCCTATATTCTTTACTTAAATGACTCTAGAGTGGTAAATGTGTGTTATACAAGTCAGAATACCATTGAAATAGAGAAAGAAACACGTTCGGCAGCTTTGGAAAGCCTTACACTTCACTGAAATGTTGTACTACACTCTATAACACAGTTGAGAGACAATGTTCCCAAGCTGCCTCAGTTCATAACAGTGTGGAGGAAGTTGTTTGATAAAGTGGGCAAAGCTTATACTTGGACCGGAAGGCAGAATATAGGAAATTACATGAAAACATGGATAATTCAGAGAAAATGACTGTAAACAGATGAGAACTCTTTTAGAACAGCTGAAAGAGATTCTCCAAGTCAGTTCTTAGTGTAGAAAAGGTAGCTAAGATAAGGGAAATCCTTAATTCGAGTTAAGATCACATGAAACACTGTATGAATCCTATATTCTTTCCCTAAAGGACGCTAGAGTGGTAAATGTGTGTTATACAAGTCAGAATACCATTGAAATAGAGAAAGGAACACGTTCGGCAGCTTTGGAAAGCCTTACAATTCACTGAAATGTTGAACTACACTCTATAACACAGTTGAGAGACAATGTTCCCAAGCTGCCTCAGTTCATAACAGTGTGTAGGAAGTTGTTTGATGAAGTGGGCAAAGGTTATACTGGGACAAGAAGGCAGAATATAGGAAACTACATGAAAACATGGATAATTCAGAGAAAATGACTGTAAAAAGATGAGAACTCATTTAGAACAGCTGAAAGAGATTCTTCAAGTCAGTTGTTAGTATAGAAAAGGTAGCTAAGATATGGGAAATCCTAAATTGAGTTAAGATCACATGAAACACTGTATCAATCCTATATTCTTTACTTAAAGGACTCTAGAGTGGTAAATGTGTGTTATACAAGTCAGAATACCATTGAAATAGAGAAAGAAACATGTTCGGCAGCTTTGGAAAGCCTTACACTTCACTGAAATGTTGAACTACACTCTATAACACAGTTGAGAGACAATGTTCCCAAGCTGCCTCAGTTCATAACAGTGTGTAGGAAGTTGTTTGATGAAGTGGGCAAAGGTTATACTGGGACAAGAAGGCAGAATATAGGAAACTACATGAAAACATGGATAATTCAGAGAAAATGACTGTAAACAGATGAGAACTCGTTTAGAACAGCTGAAAGAGATTCTCCAAGTCAGTTCTTAGTGCAGAAAAGGTAGCTAAGATAAGGGAAATCCTTAATTCTAGTTAAGATCACATGAAACACTGTATGAATCCTATATTCTTTCCCTAAAGGACTCTAGAGTGGTAAATGTGTGTTATACAAGTCAGAATACCATTGAAATAGAGAAAGGAACACGTTCGGCAGCTTTGGAAAGCCTTACACTTCACTGAAATGTTGAACTACACTCTATAACACAGTTGAGAGACAATGTTCCCAAGCTGCCTCAGTTCATAACAGTGTGTAGGAAGTTGTTTGATGAAGTGGGCAAAGGTTATACTGGGACAAGAAGGCAGAATAAAAGAAACTACATGAAAACATGGATAATTCAGAGAAAATGACTGTAAAAAGATGAGAACTCATTTAGAACAGCTGAAAGAGATTCTTCAAGTCAGTTGTTAGTATAGAAAAGGTAGCTAAGATATGGGAAATCCTAAATTGAGTTAAGATCACATGAAACACTGTATCAATCCTATATTCTTTACTTAAAGGACTCTAGAGTGGTAAATGTGTGTTATACAAGTCAGAATACCATTGAAATAGAGAAAGAAACACGTTCGGCAGCTTTGGAAAGCCTTACACTTCACTGAAATGTAGTACTACACTCTATAACAAAGTTGAGAGACAATGTTCCCAAGCTGCCTCAGTTCATAACAGTGTGTAGGAAGTTGTTTGATAAAGTGTGCAAAGCTTATACTTGGACCAGAAGGCAGAATATAGGAAACTACATGAAAACATGGATAATTCAGAGAAAATGACTGTAAACAGATGAGAACTCGTTTAGAACAGCTGAAAGAGATTCTTCAAGTCAGTTGTTAGTATAGAAAAGGTAGCTAAGATATGGGAAATCCTAAATTGAGTTAAGATCACATGAAACACTGTATCAATCCTATATTCTTTACTTAAAGGACTCTAGAGTGGTAAATGTGTGTTATACAAGTCAGAATACCATTGAAATAGAGAAGGAAACACGTTGGGCAGCTTTGGAAAGCCTTACACTTCACTGAAATGTAGTACTACACTCTATAACACAGTTGAGAGACAATGTTCCCAAGCTGCCTCAGTTCATAACAGTGTGTAGGAAGTTGTTTGATAAAGTGGGCAAAGCTTACACTTGGACCAGAAGGCAGAATATAGGAAACTACATGAAAACATGGATAATTCAGAGAAAATGACTGTAAACAGATGAGAACTCGTTTAGAACAGCTGAAAGAGATTCTCCAAGTCTGTTCTTAGTGTAGAAAAGGTAGCTAAGATAAGGGAAATCCTTAATTCGAGTTAAGATCACATGAAACACTGTATGAATCCTATATACTTTCCCTAAAGGACTCTAGAGTGGGAAATGTGTGTTATACAAATCAGAATACCATTGAAATAGAGAAAGGAACACGTTCGGCAGCTTTGGAAAGCCTTACACTTCACTGAAATGTTGAACTATACTCTATAACACAGTTGAGAGAGACAATTTTCCCAAGCTGCCTCAGTTCATAACAGTGTGTAGGAAGTTGTTTGATAAAGTGGGCAAAGCTTATACTTGGACCAGAAGGCAGAATATAGGAAACTATTGTACATGAACACATGGATAATTCAGAGAAAATGACTGTAAACAGATGAGAACTCGTTTAGAACAGCTGAAAGAGATTCTCCAAGTCAGTTCTTAGTGTAGAAAAGGTAGCTAAGATAAGGGAAATCCTTAATTCGAGTTAAGATCACATGAAACACTGTATGAATCCTATATTCTTTACTTAAATGACTCTAGAGTGGTAAATGTGTGTTATACAAGTCAGAATACCATTGAAATAGAGAAAGGAACACGTTCGGCAGCTTTGGAAAGCCTTACACTTCACTGAAATGTAGTACTACACTCTATAACACAGTTGAGAGACAATGTTCCCAAGCTGCCTCAGTTCATAACAGTGTGGAGGAAGTTGTTTGATAAAGTGGGCAAAGCTTATACTTGGACCGGAAGGCAGAATATAGGAAACTACATGAAAACATGGATAATTCAGAGAAAATGACTGTAAACAGATGAGAACTCTTTTAGAACAGCTGAAAGAGATTCTCCAAGTCAGTTCTTAGTGTAGAAAAGGTATCTAAGATAAGGGAAATCCTTAATTCGAGTTAAGATCACATGAAACACTGTATGAATCCTATATTCTTTCCCTAAAGGACTCTAGAGTGGTAAATGTGTGTTATACAAGTCAGAATACCATTGAAATAGAGAAAGAAACACGTTCGGCAGCTTTGGAAAGCCTTAAACTTCACTGAAATGTTGTACTACACTCTATAACACAGTTGAGAGACAATGTTCCCAAGCTGCCTCAGTTCATAACAGTGTGTAGGAAGTTGTTTGATGAAGTGGGCAAAGGTTATACTTGGACAAGAAGGCAGAATATAGGAAACTACATGAAAACATGGATAATTCAGAGAAAATGACTGTAAAAAGATGAGAACTCATTTAGAACAGCTGAAAGAGATTCTTCAAGTCAGTTGTTAGTATAGAAAAGGTAGCTAAGATATGGGAAATCCTAAATTGAGTTAAGATCACATGAAACACTGTATCAATCTATATTCTTTCCCTAAAGGACTCTAGAGTGGTAAATGTGTGTTATACAAATCAGAATACCATTGAAATAGAGAAAGGAACACGTTCGGCAGCTTTGGAAATCCTTACACTTCACTGAAATGTTGAACTACACTCTATAACACAGTTGAGAGAGACAATGTTCCCAAGCTGCCTCAGTTCATAACAGTGTGTAGGAAGTTGTTTGATAAAGTGGGCAAAGCTTATAGTTGGACCAGAAGGCAGAATATAGGAAACTACATGAACACATGGATAATTCAGAGAAAATGACTGTAAACAGATGAGAACTCGTTTAGAACAGCTGAAAGAGATTCTCCAAGTCAGTTCTTAGTGTAGAAAAGGTAGCTAAGATAAGGGAAATCCTTAATTCGAGTTAAGATCACATGAAACACTGTATGAATCCTATATTCTTTCCCTAAAGGACTCTAGAGTGGTAAATGTGTGTTATACAAGTCAGAATACCATTGAAATAGAGAAAGGAACACGTTCGGCAGCTTTGGAAAGCCTTACACTTCACTGAAATGTTGAACTACACTCTATAACACAGTTGAGAGAGACAATTTTCCCAAGCTGCCTCAGTTCATAACAGTGTGTAGGAAGTTGTTTGATAAAGTGGGCAAAGCTTATACTTGGACCAGAAGGCAGAATATAGGAAACTATTGTACATGAACACATGGATAATTCAGAGAAAATGACTGTAAACAGATGAGAACTCGTTTAGAACAGCTGAAAGAGATTCTCCAAGTCAGTTCTTAGTGTAGAAAAGGTAGCTAAGATAAGGGAAATCCTTAATTCGAGTTAAGATCACATGAAACACTGTATGAATCCTATATTCTTTACTTAAATGACTCTAGAGTGGTAAATGTGTGTTATACAAGTCAGAATACCATTGAAATAGAGAAAGGAACACGTTCGGCAGCTTTGGAAAGCCTTACACTTCACTGAAATGTAGTACTACACTCTATAACACAGTTGAGAGACAATGTTCCCAAGCTGCCTCAGTTCATAACAGTGTGGAGGAAGTTGTTTGATAAAGTGGGCAAAGCTTATACTTGGACCGGAAGGCAGAATATAGGAAACTACATGAAAACATGGATAATTCAGAGAAAATGACTGTAAACAGATGAGAACTCTTTTAGAACAGCTGAAAGAGATTCTCCAAGTCAGTTCTTAGTGTAGAAAAGGTATCTAAGATAAGGGAAATCCTTAATTCGAGTTAAGATCACATGAAACACTGTATGAATCCTATATTCTTTCCCTAAAGGACTCTAGAGTGGTAAATGTGTGTTATACAAGTCAGAATACCATTGAAATAGAGAAAGGAACACGTTCGGCAGCTTTGGAAAGCCTTAAACTTCACTGAAATGTTGTACTACACTCTATAACACAGTTGAGAGACAATGTTCCCAAGCTGCCTCAGTTCATAACAGTGTGTAGGAAGTTGTTTGATGAAGTGGGCAAAGGTTATACTTGGACAAGAAGGCAGAATATAGGAAACTACATGAAAACATGGATAATTCAGAGAAAATGACTGTAAAAGATGAGAACTCATTTAGAACAGCTGAAAGAGATTCTTCAAGTCAGTTGTTAGTATAGAAAAGGTAGCTAAGATATGGGAAATCCTAAATTGAGTTAAGATCACATGAAACACTGTATCAATCTATATTCTTTCCCTAAAGGACTCTAGAGTGGTAAATGTGTGTTATACAAATCAGAATACCATTGAAATAGAGAAAGGAACACGTTCGGCAGCTTTGGAAATCCTTACACTTCACTGAAATGTTGAACTACACTCTATAACACAGTTGAGAGAGACAATGTTCCCAAGCTGCCTCAGTTCATAACAGTGTGTAGGAAGTTGTTTGATAAAGTGGGCAAAGCTTATAGTTGGACCAGAAGGCAGAATATAGGAAACTACATGAACACATGGATAATTCAGAGAAAATGACTGTAAACAGATGAGAACTCGTTTAGAACAGCTGAAAGAGATTCTCCAAGTCAGTTCTTAGTGTAGAAAAGGTAGCTAAGATAAGGGAAATCCTTAATTCGAGTTAAGATCACATGAAACACTGTATGAATCCTATATTCTTTCCCTAAAGGACTCTAGAGTGGTAAATGTGTGTTATACAAGTCAGAATACCATTGAAATAGAGAAAGGAACACGTTCGGCAGCTTTGGAAAGCCTTACACTTCACTGAAATGTTGAACTACACTCTATAACACAGTTGAGAGACAATGTTCCCAAGCTGCCTCAGTTCATAACAGTGTGTAGGAAGTTGTTTGATGAAGTGGGCAAAGGTTATACTTGGACAAGAAGGCAGAATATAGGAAACTACATGAAAACATGGATAGTTCAGAGAAAATGACTGTAAAAAGATGAGAACTCATTTAGAACAGCGGAAAGAGATTCTTCAAGTCAGTTGTTAGTATAGAAAAGGTAGCCAAGATATGGGAAATCCTAAATTGAGTTAAGATCACATGAAACACTGTATCATTCCTATATTCTTTACTTAAAGGACTCTAGAGTGGTAAATGTGTGTTATACAAGTCAGAATACCATTGAAATAGAGAAAGAAACACGTTGGGCAGCTTTGGAAAGCCTTACACTTCACTGAAATGTAGTACTACACTCTATAACACAGTTGAGAGACAATGTTCCCAAGCTGCCTCAGTTCATAGCAGTGTGTAGGAAGTTGTTTGATAAACTGGGCAAAGCTTACACTTGGACCAGAAGGCAGAATATAGGAAACTACATGAAAACATGGATAATTCAGAGAAAATGACTGTAAACAGATGAGAACTCGTTTAGAAGAGCTGAAAGAGATTCTCCAAGTCAGTTCTTAGTGTAGAAAAGGTAGCTAAGATAAGGGAAATCCTTAATTCGAGTTAAGATCACATGAAACACTGTATGAATCCTATATTCTTTCCCTAAAGGACTCTAGAGTGGTAAATGTGTGTTATACAAGTCAGAATACCATTGAAATAGAGAAAGGAACACGTTCGGCAGCTTTGGAAAGCCTAACACTTCACTGAAATGTTGAACTACACTCTATAACACAGTTGAGAGACAATGTTCCCAAGCTGCCTCAGTTCATAACAGTGTGTAGGAAGTTGTTTGATGAAGTGGGCAAAGGTTATACTTGGACAAGAAGGCAGAATATAGGAAACTACATGAAAACATGGATAATTCAGAGAAAATGACTGTAAAAGATGAGAACTCATTTAGAACAGCTGAAAGAGATTCTTCAAGTCAGTTGTTAGTATAGAAAAGGTAGCTAAGATATGGGAAATCCTAAATTGAGTTAAGATCACATGAAACACTGTATCAATCTATATTCTTTCCCTAAAGGACTCTAGAGTGGTAAATGTGTGTTATACAAATCAGAATACCATTGAAATAGAGAAAGGAACACGTTCGGCAGCTTTGGAAATCCTTACACTTCACTGAAATGTTGAACTACACTCTATAACACAGTTGAGAGAGACAATGTTCCCAAGCTGCCTCAGTTCATAACAGTGTGTAGGAAGTTGTTTGATGAAGTGGGCAAAGGTTATACTTGGACAAGAAGGCAGAATATAGGAAACTACATGAAAACATGGATAGTTCAGAGAAAATGACTGTAAAAAGATGAGAACTCATTTAGAACAGCGGAAAGAGATTCTTCAAGTCAGTTGTTAGTATAGAAAAGGTAGCCAAGATATGGGAAATCCTAAATTGAGTTAAGATCAAATGAAACACTGTATCATTCCTATATTCTTTACTTAAAGGACTCTAGAGTGGTAAATGTGTGTTATACAAGTCAGAATACCATTGAAATAGAGAAAGAAACACGTTGGGCAGCTTTGGAAAGCCTTACACTTCACTGAAATGTAGTACTACACTCTATAACACAGTTGAGAGACAATGTTCCCAAGCTGCCTCAGTTCATAACAGTGTGTAGGAAGTTGTTTGATAAACTGGGCAAAGCTTACACTTGGACCAGAAGGCAGAATATAGGAAACTACATGAAAACATGGATAATTCAGAGAAAATGACTGTAAACAGATGAGAACTCGTTTAGAAGAGCTGAAAGAGATTCTCCAAGTCAGTTCTTAGTGTAGAAAAGGTAGCTAAGATAAGGGAAATCCTTAATTCGAGTTAAGATCACATGAAACACTGTATGAATCCTATATTCTTTCCCTAAAGGACTCTAGAGTGGTAAATGTGTGTTATACAAGTCAGAATACCATTGAAATAGAGAAAGGAACACGTTCGGCAGCTTTGGAAAGCCTAACACTTCACTGAAATGTTGAACTACACTCTATAACACAGTTGAGAGACAATGTTCCCAAGCTGCCTCAGTTCATAACAGTGTGTAGGAAGTTGTTTGATGAAGTGGGCAAAGGTTATACTTGGACAAGAAGGCAGAATATAGGAAACTACATGAAAACATGGATAATTCAGAGAAAATGACTGTAAACAGATGAGAACTCGTTTAGAACAGCATAAAAAGATTCTCCAAGTCAGTTCTTAGTGTAGAAAAGGTAGCTAAGATAAGGGAAATCCTTAATTCGAGTTAAGATCACATGAAACACTGTATGAATCCTGTATTCTTTCCCTAAAGGACTCTAGAGTGGGAAATGTGTGTTATAGAAATCAGAATACCATTGAAATAGAGAAAGGAACATGTTCGGCAGCTTTGGAAATCCTTACAATTCACTGAAATGTTGAACTACACTCTATAACACAGTTGAGAGAGACAATGTTCCCAAGCTGCCTCAGTTCATAACAGTGTGTAGGAAGTTGTTTGATAAAGTGGTCAAAGCTTATACTTGGACCAGAAGGCAGAATATAGGAAACTACATGAACACATGGATAATTCAGAGAAAATGACTGTAAACAGATGAGAACTCATTTAGAACAGCTGAAAGAGATTCTCCAAGTCAGTTCTTAGTGTAGAAAAGGTAGCTAAGATAAGGGAAATCCTTAATTCGAGTTAAGATCACATGAAACACTGTATGAATCCTATATTCTTTACTTAAATGACTCTAGAGTGGTAAATGTGTGTTATACAAGTCAGAATACCATTGAAATAGAGAAAGAAACACGTTCGGCAGCTTTGGAAAGCCTTACACTTCACTGAAATGTTGTACTACACTCTATAACACAGTTGAGAGACAAAGTTCGCAAGCTGCCTCAGTTCATAACAGTGTGTAGGAAGTTGTTTGATAAAGTGGGCAAAGCTTATACTTGGACCAGAAGGCAGAATATAGGAAACTACATGAACACATGGATAATTCAGAGAAAATGACTGTAAACAGATGAGAACTCGTTTAGAAAAGCTGAAAGAGATTCTTCAAGTCAGTTGTTAGTATAGAAAAGGTAGCTAAGATATGGGAAATCCTAAATTGAGTTAAGATCACATGAAACACTGTATCAATCCTATATTCTTTACTTAAAGGACTCTAGAGTGGTAAATGTGTGTTATACAAGTCAGAATACCATTGAAATAGAGAAAGAAACACGTTGGGCGGCTTTGGAAAGCCTTACACTTCACTGAAATGTAATACTACACTCTATAACACAGTTGAGAGACAATGTTCCCAAGCTGCCTCAGTTCATAACAGTGTGTAGGAAGTTGTTTGATAAAGTGGGCAAAGCTTACACTTGGACCAGAAGGCAGAATATAGGAAACTACATGAAAACATGGATAATTCAGAGAAAATGACTGTAAACAGATGAGAACTCGTTTAGAACAGCTGAAAGAGATTCTCCAAGTCTGTTCTTAGTGTAGAAAAGGTAGCTAAGATAAGGGAAATCCTTAATTCTAGTTAAGATCACATGAAACACTGTATGAATCCTATATTCTTTCCCTAAAGGACTCTAGAGTGGTAAATGTGTGTTATACAAATCAGAATACCATTGAAATAGAGAAAGGAACACGTTCGGCAGCTTTGGAAATCCTTACACTTCACTGAAATGTTGAACTACACTCTATAACACAGTTGAGAGACAATGTTCCCAAGCTGCCTCAGTTCATAACAGTGTGTAGGAAGTTGTTTGATGAAGTGGGCAAAGGTTATACTTGGACAAGAAGGCAGAATATAGGAAACTACATGAAAACATGGATAATTCAGAGAAAATGACTGTAAAAGATGAGAACTCATTTAGAACAGCTGAAAGAGATTCTTCAAGTCAGTTGTTAGTATAGAAAAGGTAGCTAAGATATGGGAAATCCTAAATTGAGTTAAGATCACATGAAACACTGTATCAATCTATATTCTTTCCCTAAAGGACTCTAGAGTGGTAAATGTGTGTTATACAAATCAGAATACCATTGAAATAGAGAAAGGAACACGTTCGGCAGCTTTGGAAATCCTTACACTTCACTGAAATGTTGAACTACACTCTATAACACAGTTGAGAGAGACAATGTTCCCAAGCTGCCTCAGTTCATAACAGTGTGTAGGAAGTTGTTTGATAAAGTGGGCAAAGCTTATAGTTGGACCAGAAGGCAGAATATAGGAAACTACATGAACACATGGATAATTCAGAGAAAATGACTGTAAACAGATGAGAACTCGTTTAGAACAGCTGAAAGAGATTCTCCAAGTCAGTTCTTAGTGTAGAAAAGGTAGCTAAGATAAGGGAAATCCTTAATTCGAGTTAAGATCACATGAAACACTGTATGAATCCTATATTCTTTCCCTAAAGGACTCTAGAGTGGTAAATGTGTGTTATACAAGTCAGAATACCATTGAAATAGAGAAAGGAACACGTTCGGCAGCTTTGGAAAGCCTTACACTTCACTGAAATGTTGAACTACACTCTATAACACAGTTGAGAGACAATGTTCCCAAGCTGCCTCAGTTCATAACAGTGTGTAGGAAGTTGTTTGATGAAGTGGGCAAAGGTTATACTTGGACAAGAAGGCAGAATATAGGAAACTACATGAAAACATGGATAGTTCAGAGAAAATGACTGTAAAAAGATGAGAACTCATTTAGAACAGCGGAAAGAGATTCTTCAAGTCAGTTGTTAGTATAGAAAAGGTAGCCAAGATATGGGAAATCCTAAATTGAGTTAAGATCACATGAAACACTGTATCATTCCTATATTCTTTACTTAAAGGACTCTAGAGTGGTAAATGTGTGTTATACAAGTCAGAATACCATTGAAATAGAGAAAGAAACACGTTGGGCAGCTTTGGAAAGCCTTACACTTCACTGAAATGTAGTACTACACTCTATAACACAGTTGAGAGACAATGTTCCCAAGCTGCCTCAGTTCATAGCAGTGTGTAGGAAGTTGTTTGATAAACTGGGCAAAGCTTACACTTGGACCAGAAGGCAGAATATAGGAAACTACATGAAAACATGGATAATTCAGAGAAAATGACTGTAAACAGATGAGAACTCGTTTAGAAGAGCTGAAAGAGATTCTCCAAGTCAGTTCTTAGTGTAGAAAAGGTAGCTAAGATAAGGGAAATCCTTAATTCGAGTTAAGATCACATGAAACACTGTATGAATCCTATATTCTTTCCCTAAAGGACTCTAGAGTGGTAAATGTGTGTTATACAAGTCAGAATACCATTGAAATAGAGAAAGGAACACGTTCGGCAGCTTTGGAAAGCCTAACACTTCACTGAAATGTTGAACTACACTCTATAACACAGTTGAGAGACAATGTTCCCAAGCTGCCTCAGTTCATAACAGTGTGTAGGAAGTTGTTTGATGAAGTGGGCAAAGGTTATACTTGGACAAGAAGGCAGAATATAGGAAACTACATGAAAACATGGATAATTCAGAGAAAATGACTGTAAAAGATGAGAACTCATTTAGAACAGCTGAAAGAGATTCTTCAAGTCAGTTGTTAGTATAGAAAAGGTAGCTAAGATATGGGAAATCCTAAATTGAGTTAAGATCACATGAAACACTGTATCAATCTATATTCTTTCCCTAAAGGACTCTAGAGTGGTAAATGTGTGTTATACAAATCAGAATACCATTGAAATAGAGAAAGGAACACGTTCGGCAGCTTTGGAAATCCTTACACTTCACTGAAATGTTGAACTACACTCTATAACACAGTTGAGAGAGACAATGTTCCCAAGCTGCCTCAGTTCATAACAGTGTGTAGGAAGTTGTTTGATGAAGTGGGCAAAGGTTATACTTGGACAAGAAGGCAGAATATAGGAAACTACATGAAAACATGGATAGTTCAGAGAAAATGACTGTAAAAAGATGAGAACTCATTTAGAACAGCGGAAAGAGATTCTTCAAGTCAGTTGTTAGTATAGAAAAGGTAGCCAAGATATGGGAAATCCTAAATTGAGTTAAGATCAAATGAAACACTGTATCATTCCTATATTCTTTACTTAAAGGACTCTAGAGTGGTAAATGTGTGTTATACAAGTCAGAATACCATTGAAATAGAGAAAGAAACACGTTGGGCAGCTTTGGAAAGCCTTACACTTCACTGAAATGTAGTACTACACTCTATAACACAGTTGAGAGACAATGTTCCCAAGCTGCCTCAGTTCATAACAGTGTGTAGGAAGTTGTTTGATAAACTGGGCAAAGCTTACACTTGGACCAGAAGGCAGAATATAGGAAACTACATGAAAACATGGATAATTCAGAGAAAATGACTGTAAACAGATGAGAACTCGTTTAGAAGAGCTGAAAGAGATTCTCCAAGTCAGTTCTTAGTGTAGAAAAGGTAGCTAAGATAAGGGAAATCCTTAATTCGAGTTAAGATCACATGAAACACTGTATGAATCCTATATTCTTTCCCTAAAGGACTCTAGAGTGGTAAATGTGTGTTATACAAGTCAGAATACCATTGAAATAGAGAAAGGAACACGTTCGGCAGCTTTGGAAAGCCTAACACTTCACTGAAATGTTGAACTACACTCTATAACACAGTTGAGAGACAATGTTCCCAAGCTGCCTCAGTTCATAACAGTGTGTAGGAAGTTGTTTGATGAAGTGGGCAAAGGTTATACTTGGACAAGAAGGCAGAATATAGGAAACTACATGAAAACATGGATAATTCAGAGAAAATGACTGTAAACAGATGAGAACTCGTTTAGAACAGCATAAAAAGATTCTCCAAGTCAGTTCTTAGTGTAGAAAAGGTAGCTAAGATAAGGGAAATCCTTAATTCGAGTTAAGATCACATGAAACACTGTATGAATCCTGTATTCTTTCCCTAAAGGACTCTAGAGTGGGAAATGTGTGTTATAGAAATCAGAATACCATTGAAATAGAGAAAGGAACATGTTCGGCAGCTTTGGAAATCCTTACAATTCACTGAAATGTTGAACTACACTCTATAACACAGTTGAGAGAGACAATGTTCCCAAGCTGCCTCAGTTCATAACAGTGTGTAGGAAGTTGTTTGATAAAGTGGTCAAAGCTTATACTTGGACCAGAAGGCAGAATATAGGAAACTACATGAACACATGGATAATTCAGAGAAAATGACTGTAAACAGATGAGAACTCATTTAGAACAGCTGAAAGAGATTCTCCAAGTCAGTTCTTAGTGTAGAAAAGGTAGCTAAGATAAGGGAAATCCTTAATTCGAGTTAAGATCACATGAAACACTGTATGAATCCTATATTCTTTACTTAAATGACTCTAGAGTGGTAAATGTGTGTTATACAAGTCAGAATACCATTGAAATAGAGAAAGAAACACGTTCGGCAGCTTTGGAAAGCCTTACACTTCACTGAAATGTTGTACTACACTCTATAACACAGTTGAGAGACAAAGTTCGCAAGCTGCCTCAGTTCATAACAGTGTGTAGGAAGTTGTTTGATAAAGTGGGCAAAGCTTATACTTGGACCAGAAGGCAGAATATAGGAAACTACATGAACACATGGATAATTCAGAGAAAATGACTGTAAACAGATGAGAACTCGTTTAGAAAAGCTGAAAGAGATTCTTCAAGTCAGTTGTTAGTATAGAAAAGGTAGCTAAGATATGGGAAATCCTAAATTGAGTTAAGATCACATGAAACACTGTATCAATCCTATATTCTTTACTTAAAGGACTCTAGAGTGGTAAATGTGTGTTATACAAGTCAGAATACCATTGAAATAGAGAAAGAAACACGTTGGGCGGCTTTGGAAAGCCTTACACTTCACTGAAATGTAATACTACACTCTATAACACAGTTGAGAGACAATGTTCCCAAGCTGCCTCAGTTCATAACAGTGTGTAGGAAGTTGTTTGATAAAGTGGGCAAAGCTTACACTTGGACCAGAAGGCAGAATATAGGAAACTACATGAAAACATGGATAATTCAGAGAAAATGACTGTAAACAGATGAGAACTCGTTTAGAACAGCTGAAAGAGATTCTCCAAGTCTGTTCTTAGTGTAGAAAAGGTAGCTAAGATAAGGGAAATCCTTAATTCTAGTTAAGATCACATGAAACACTGTATGAATCCTATATTCTTTCCCTAAAGGACTCTAGAGTGGTAAATGTGTGTTATACAAATCAGAATACCATTGAAATAGAGAAAGGAACACGTTCGGCAGCTTTGGAAATCCTTACACTTCACTGAAATGTTGAACTACACTCTATAACACAGTTGAGAGAGACAATGTTCCCAAGCTGCCTCAGTTCATAACAGTGTGTAGGAAGTTGTTTGATAAAGTGGGCAAAGCTTATACTTGGACCAGAAGGCAGAATATAGGAAACTACATGAACACATGGATAATTCAGAGAAAATGACTGTAAACAGATGAGAACTCGTTTAGAACAGCTGAAAGAGATTCTCCAAGTCAGTTCTTAGTGTAGAAAAGGTAGCTAAGATAAGGGAAATCCTTAATTCGAGTTAAGATCACATGAAACACTGTATGAATCCTATATTCTTTACTTAAATGACTCTAGAGTGGTAAATGTGTGTTATACAAGTCAGAATACCATTGAAATAGAGAAAGAAACACGTTCGGCAGCTTTGGAAAGCCTTACACTTCACTGAAATGTTGTACTACACTCTATAACACAGTTGAGAGACAAAGTTCCCAACCTGCCTCAGTTCATAACAGTGTGTAGGAAGTTGTTTGATAAAGTGGGCAAAGCTTATACTTGGACCGGAAGCCAGAATATAGGAAACTACATGAAAACATGGATAATTCAGAGAAAATGACTGTAAACAGATGAGAACTCTTTTAGAACAGCTGAAAGAGATTCTCCAAGTCAGTTCTTAGTGTAGAAAAGGTAGCTAAGATAAGGGAAATCCTTAATTCGAGTTAAGATCACATGAAACACTATATGAATCCTATATTCTTTTCCTAAAGGACTCTAGAGTGGTAAATGTGTGTTATACAAGTCAGAATACCATTGAAATAGAGAAAGGAACACGTTCGGCAGCTTTGGAAAGCCTTACACTTCACTGAAATGTTGAACTACAATCTATAACACAGTTGAGAGACAATGTTCCCAAGCTGCCTCAGTTCATAACAGTGTGTAGGAAGTTGTTTGATGAAGTGGGCAAAGGTTATACTTGGACAAGAAGGCAGAATATAGGAAACTACATGAAAACATGGATAATTCAGAGAAAATGACTGTAAAAAGATGAGAACTCATTTAGAACAGCTGAAAGAGATTCTTCAAGTCAGTTGTTAGTATAGAAAAGGTAGCCAAGATATGGGAAATCCTAAATTGAGTTAAGATCACATGAAACACTGTATCAATCCTATATTCTTTACTTAAAGGACTCTAGAGTGGTAAATGTGTGTTATACAAGTCAGAATACCATTGAAATAGAGAAAGAAACACGTTGGGCAGCTTTGGAAAGCCTTACACTTCACTGAAATGTAGTACTACACTCTATAACACAGTTGAGAGACAATGTTCCCAAGCTGCCTCAGTTCATAACAGTGTGTAGGAAGTTGTTTGATAAAGTGGGCAAAGCTTATACTTGGACCGGAAGCCAGAATATAGGAAACTACGTGAAAACATGGATAATTCAGAGAAAATGACTGTAAACAGATGAGAACTCTTTTAGAACAGCTGAAAGAGATTCTCCAAGTCAGTTCTTAGTGTAGAAAAGGTAGCTAAGATAAGGGAAATCCTTAATTCGAGTTAAGATCACATGAAACACTGTATGAATCCTATATTATTCCCCTAAAGGACTCTAGAGTGGTAAATGTGTGTTATACAAGTCAGAATACCATTGAAATAGAGAAAGGAACACGTTCGGCCGCTTTGGAAAGCCTTACACTTCACTGAAATGTTGAACTACACTCTATAACACAGTTGAGAGACAATGTTCCCAAGCTGCCTCAGTTCATAACAGTGTGTAGGAAGTTGTTTGATGAAGTGGGCAAAGGTTATACTTGGACAAGAAGGCAGAATATAGGAAACTACATGAAAACATGGATAGTTCAGAGAAAATGACTGTAAAAAGATGAGAACTCATTTAGAACAGCTGAAAGAGATTCTTCAAGTCAGTTGTTAGTATAGAAAAGGTAGCCAAGATATGGGAAATCCTAAATTGAGTTAAGATCACATGAAACACTGTATCAATCCTATATTCTTTACTTAAAGGACTCTAGAGTGGTAAATGTGTGTTATACAAGTCAGAATACCATTGAAATAGAGAAAGAAACACGTTGGGCAGCTTTGGAAAGCCTTACACTTCACTGAAATGTAGTACTACACTCTATAACACAGTTGAGAGACAATGTTCCCAAGCTGCCTCAGTTCATAACACTGTGTAGGAAGTTGTTTGATAAAGTGGGCAAAGCTTATACTTGGACCGGAAGCCAGAATATAGGAAACTACGTGAAAACATGGATAATTCAGAGAAAATGACTGTAAACAGATGAGAACTCTTTTAGAACAGCTGAAAGAGATTCTCCAAGTCAGTTCTTAGTGTAGAAAAGGTAGCTAAGATAAGGGAAATCCTTAATTCGAGTTAAGATCACATGAAACACTGTATGAATCCTATATTCTTCCCCTAAAGGACTCTAGAGTGGTAAATGTGTGTTATACAAGTCAGAATACCATTGAAATAGAGAAAGGAACACGTTCGGCCGCTTTGGAAAGCCTTACACTTCACTGAAATGTTGAACTACACTCTATAACACAGTTGAGAGACAATGTTCCCAAGCTGCCTCAGTTCATAACAGTGTGTAGGAAGTTGTTTGATAAACTGGGCAAAGCTTATACTTGGACCAGAAGGCAGAATATAGGAAACTACATGAAAACATGGATAATTCAGAGAAAATGACTGTAAACAGATGAGAACTCGTTTAGAACAGCTGAAAGAGATTCTCCAAGTCAGTTCTTAGTGTAGAAAAGGTAGCTAAGATAAGGGAAATCCTTATTTCGAGTTAAGATCACATGAAACACTGTATGAATCCTATATTCTTTCCCTAAAGGACTCTAGAGTGGTAAATGTGTGTTATACAAGTCAGAATACCATTGAAATAGAGAAACGAACACGTTCGGCAGCTTTGGAAAGCCTTACACTTCACTGAAATGTTGAACTACACTCTATAACACAGTTGAGAGACAATGTTCCCAAGCTGCCTCAGTTCATAACAGTGTGTAGGAAGTTGTTTGATGAAGTGGGCAAAGGTTATACTTGGACAAGAAGGCAGAATATAGGAAACTACATGAAAACATGGATAATTCAGAGAAAATGACTGTAAACAGATGAGAACTCGTTTAGAACAGCTGAAAGAGATTCTCCAAGTCAGTTCTTAGTGTAGAAAAGGTAGCTAAGATAAGGGAAATCCTTAATTCGAGTTAAGATCACATGAAACACTGTATGAATCCTATATTCTTTCCCTAAAGGACTCTAGAGTGGGAAATGTGTGTTATAGAAATCAGAATACCATTGAAATAGAGAAAGGAACATGTTCGGCAGCTTTGGAAATCCTTACACTTCACTGAAATGTTGAACTACACTCTATAACACAGTTGAGAGAGACAATGTTCCCAAGCTGCCTCAGTTCATAACAGTGTGTAGGAAGTTGTTTGATAAAGTGGTCAAAGCTTATACTTGGACCAGAAGGCAGAATATAGGAAACTACATGAACACATGGATAATTCAGAGAAAATGACTGTAAACAGATGAGAACTCGTTTAGAACAGCTGAAAGAGATTCTCCAAGTCAGTTCTTAGTGTAGAAAAGGTAGCTAAGATAAGGGAAATCCTTAATTCGAGTTAAGATCACATGAAACACTGTATGAATCCTATATTCTTTACTTAAATGACTCTAGAGTGGTAAATGTGTGTTATACAAGTCAGAATACCATTGAAATAGAGAAAGAAACACGTTCGGCAGCTTTGGAAAGCCTTACACTTCACTGAAATGTTGTACTACACTCTATAACACAGTTGAGAGACAAAGTTCCCAAGCTGCCTCAGTTCATAACAGTGTGTAGGAAGTTGTTTGATAAAGTGGGCAAAGCTTATACTTGGACCAGAAGGCAGAATATAGGAAACTACATGAACACATGGATAATTCAGAGAAAATGACTGTAAACAGATGAGAACTCGTTTAGAACAGCTGAAAGAGATTCTCCAAGTCAGTTCTTAGTGTAGAAAAGGTAGCTAAGATAAGGGAAATCGTTAATTCGAGTTCAGATCACATGAAACACTGTATGTATCCTATATTCTTTACTTAAATGACTCTAGAGTGGTAAATGTGTGTTATACAAGTCAGAATACCATTGAAATAGAGAAAGAAACACCTTCGGCAGCTTTGGAAAGCCTTACACTTCACTGAAATGTTGTACTACACTCTATAACACAGTTGAGAGACAAAGTTCCCAAGCTGCCTCAGTTCATAACAGTGTGTAGGAAGTTGTTTGATAAAGTGGGCAAAGCTTATACTTGGACCGGAAGGCAGAATATAGGAAACTACATGAAAACATGGATAATTCAGAGAAAATGACTGTAAACAGATGCGAACTCTTTTAGAACAGCTGAAAGAGATTCTCCAAGTCAGTTCTTAGTGTAGAAAAGGTAGCTAAGATAAGGGAAATCCTTAATTTGAGTTAAGATCACATGAAACACTGTATGAATCCTATATTCTTTCCCTAAAGGACTCTAGAGTGGTAAATATGTGTTATACAAGTCAGAATACCATTGAAATAGAGAAAGGAACACGTTCGGCAGCTTTGGAAAGCCTTACACTTCACTGAAATGTTGAACTACACTCTATAACACAGTTGAGAGACAATGTTCCCAAGCTGCCTCAGTTCATAACAGTGTGTAGGAAGTTGTTTGATGAAGTGGGCAAAGGTTATACTTGGACAAGAAGGCAGAATATAGGAAACTACATGAAAACATGGATAATTCAGAGAAAATGACTATAAAAAGATGAGAACTCATTTAGAACAGCTGAAAGAGATTCTTTAAGTCAGTTGTTAGTATAGAAAAGGTAGCTAAGATATGGGAAATCCTAAATTGAGTTAAGATCACATGAAACACTGTATCAATCCTATATTCTTTACTTAAAGGACTCTAGAGTGGTAAATGTGTGTTATACAAGTCAGAATACCATTGAAATAGAGAAAGAAACACGTTGGGCGGCTTTGGAAAGCCTTACACTTCACTGAAATGTAGTACTACACTCTATAACACAGTTGAGAGACAATGTTCCCAAGCTGCCTCAGTTCATAACAGTGTGTAGGAAGTTGTTTGATAAAGTGGGCAAAGCTTACACTTGGACCAGAAGGCAGAATATAGGAAACTACATGAAAACATGGATAATTCAGAGAAAATGACTGTAAACAGATGAGAACTCGTTTAGAACAGCTGAAAGAGATTCTCCAAGTCTGTTCTTAGTGTAGAAAAGGTAGCTAAGATAAGGGAAATCCTTAATTCTAGTTAAGATCACATGAAACACTGTATGAATCCTATATTCTTTCCCTAAAGGACTCTAGAGTGGTAAATGTGTGTTATACAAATCAGAATACCATTGAAATAGAGAAAGGAACACGTTCGGCAGCTTTGGAAATCCTTACACTTCACTGAAATGTTGAACTACACTCTATAACACAGTTGAGAGAGACAATGTTCCCAAGCTGCCTCAGTTCATAACAGTGTGTAGGAAGTTGTTTGATAAAGTGGGCAAAGCTTATACTTGGACCAGAAGGCAGAATATAGGAAACTACATGAACACATGGATAATTCAGAGAAAATGACTGTAAACAGATGAGAACTCGTTTAGAACAGCTAAAAGAGATTCTCCAAGTCAGTTCTTAGTGTAGAAAAGGTAGCTAAGATAAGGGAAATCCTTAATTAGAGTTAAGATCACATGAAACACTGTATGAATCCTATATTCTTTACTTAAATGACTCTAGAGTGGTAAATGTGTGTTATACAAGTCAGAATACCATTGAAATAGAGAAAGAAACACGTTCGGCAGCTTTGGAAAGCCTTACACTTCACTGAAATGTTGTACTACACTCTATAACACAGTTGAGAGACAAAGTTCCCAAGCTGCCTCAGTTCATAACAGTGTGTAGGAAGTTGTTTGATAAAGTGGGCAAAGCTTATACTTGGACCGGAAGCCAGAATATAGGAAACTACATGAAAACATGGATAATTCAGAGAAAATGACTGTAAACAGATGAGAACTCTTTTAGAACAGCTGAAAGAGATTCTCCAAGTCAGTTCTTAGTGTAGAAAAGGTAGCTAAGATAAGGGAAATCCTTAATTCGAGTTAAGATCACATGAAACACTGTATGAATCCTATATTCTTTCCCTAAAGGACTCTAGAGTGGTAAATGTGTGTTATACAAGTCAGAATACCATTGAAATAGAGAAAGGAACACGTTCGGCAGCTTTGGAAAGCCTTACACTTCACTGAAATGTTGAACTACACTCTATAACACAGTTGAGAGACAATGTTCCCAAGCTGCCTCAGTTCATAACAGTGTGTAGGAAGTTGTTTGATGAAGTGGGCAAAGGTTATACTTGGACAAGAAGGCAGAATATAGGAAACTACATGAAAACATGGATAATTCAGAGAAAATGACTGTAAAAAGATGAGAACTCATTTAGAACAGCTGAAAGAGATTCTTCAAGTCAGTTGTTAGTATAGAAAAGGTAGCTAAGATATGGGAAATCCTAAATTGAGTTAAGATCACATGAAACACTGTATCAATCCTATATTCTTTACTTAAAGGACTCTAGAGTGGTAAATGTGTGTTATACAAGTCAGAATACCATTGAAATAGAGAAAGAAACACGTTGGGCAGCTTTGGAAAGCCTTACACTTCACTGAAATGTAGTACTACACTCTATAACACAGTTGAGAGACAATGTTCCCAAGCTGCCTCAGTTCATAACAGTGTGGAGGAAGTTGTTTGATAAAGTGGGCAAAGCTTATACTTGGACCGGAAGGCAGAATATAGGAAACTACATGAAAACATGGATAATTCAGAGAAAATGACTGTAAACAGATGAGAACTATTTTAGAACAGCTGAAAGAGATTCTCCAAGTCAGTTCTTAGTGTAGAAAAGGTAGCTAAGATAAGGGAAATCCTTAATTCGAGTTAAGATCACATGAAACACTGTATGAATCCTATATTCTTTCCCTAAAGGACTCTAGAGTGGTAAATGTGTGTTATACAAGTCAGAATACCATTGAAATAGAGAAAGGAACACGTTGGGAAGCTTTGGAAAGCCTTACACTTCACTGAAATGTTGTACTACACTCTATAACACAGTTGAGAGACAATGTTCCCAAGCTGCCTCAGTTCATAACAGTGTGTAGGAAGTTGTTTGATGAAGTGGGCAAAGGTTATACTTGGACAAGAAGGCAGAATATAGGAAACTACATGAAAACATGGATAATTCAGAGAAAATGACTGTAAAAAGATGAGAACTCATTTAGAACAGCTGAAAGAGATTCTTCAAGTCAGTTGTTAGTATAGAAAAGGTAGCTAAGATATGGGAAATCCTAAATTGAGTTAAGATCACATGAAACACTGTATCAATCCTATATTCTTTACTTAAAGGACTCTAGAGTGGTAAATGTGTGTTATACAAGTCAGAATACCATTGAAATAGAGAAAGAAACACGTTCGGCAGCTTTGGAAAGCCTTACACTTCACTGAAATGTAGTACTACACTCTATAACACAGTTGAGAGACAATGTTCCCAAGCTGCCTCAGTTCATAACAGTGTGTAGGAAGTTGTTTGATAAAGTGGGCAAAGCTTACACTTGGACCAGAAGGCAGAATATAGGAAAGTACATGAAAACATGGATAATTCAGAGAAAATGACTGTAAACTGATGAGAACTCGTTTAGAACAGCTGAAAGAGATTCTCCAAGTCAGTTCTTAGTGTAGAAAAGGTAGCTAAGATAAGGGAAATCCTTAATTCGAGTTAAGATCACATGAAACACTGTATGAATCCTATATTCTTTCCCTAAAGGACTCTAGAGTGGTAAATGTGTGTTATACAAGTCAGAATACCATTGAAATAGAGAAAGGAACACGTTCGGCAGCTTTGGAAAGCCTTACACTTCACTGAAATGTTGAACTACACTCTATAACACAGTTGAGAGACAATGTTCCCAAGCTGCCTCAGTTCATAACAGTGTGTAGGAAGTTGTTTGATGAAGTGGGCAAAGGTTATACTTGGACAAGAAGGCAGAATATAGGAAACTACATGAAAACATGGATAATTCAGAGAAAATGACTGTAAAAAGATGAGAACTCATTTAGAACAGCCGAAAGAGATTCTTCAAGTCAGTTGTTAGTATAGAAAAGGTAGCTAAGATATGGGAAATCCTAAATTGAGTTAAGATCACATGAAACACTGTATCAATCCTATATTCTTTACTTAAAGGACTCTAGAGTGGTAAATGTGTGTTATACAAGTCAGAATACCATTGAAATAGAGAAAGAAACACGTTGGGCAGCTTTGGAAAGCCTTACACTTCACTGAAATGTAGTACTACACTCTATAAAACAGTTGAGAGACAATGTTCCCAAGCTGCCTCAGTTCATAACAGTGTGGAGGAAGTTGTTTGATAAAGTGGGCAAAGCTTATACTTGGACCAGAAGGCAGAATATAGGAAACTACATGAAAACATGGATAATTCAGAGAAAATGACTGTAAACAGATGAGAACTCTTTTAGAACAGCTGAAAGAGATTCTCCAAGTCAGTTCTTAGTGTAGAAAAGGTAGCTAAGATAAGGGAAATCCTTAATTCGAGTTAAGATCACATGAAACACTGTATGAATCCTATATTCTTTCCCTAAAGGACTCTAGAGTGGTAAATGTGTGTTATACAAGTCAGAATACCATTGAAATAGAGAAAGGAACACGTTGGGAAGCTTTGGAAAGCCTTACACTTCACTGAAATGTTGTACTACACTCTATAACACAGTTGAGAGACAATGTTCCCAAGCTGCCTCAGTTCATAACAGTGTGTAGGAAGTTGTTTGATGAAGTGGGCAAAGGTTATACTTGGACAAGAAGGCAGAATATAGGAAACTACACGAAAACATGGATAATTCAGAGAAAATGACTGTAAAAAGATGAGAACTCATTTAGAACAGCTGAAAGAGATTCTTCAAGTCAGTTGTTAGTATAGAAAAGGTAGCTAAGATATGGGAAATCCTAAATTGAGTTAAGATCACATGAAACACTGTATCAATCCTATATTCTTTACTTAAAGGACTCTAGAGTGGTAAATGTGTGTTATACAAGTCAGAATACCATTGAAATAGAGAAAGAAACACGTTCGGCAGCTTTGGAAAGCCTTACACTTCACTGAAATGTAGTACTACACTCTATAACACAGTTGAGAGACAATGTTCCCAAGCTGCCTCAGTTCATAACAGTGTGTAGGAAGTTGTTTGATAAAGTGGGCAAAGCTTACACTTGGACCAGAAGGCAGAATATAGGAAACTACATGAAAACATGGATAATTCAGAGAAAATGACTGTAAACAGATGAGAACTCGTTTAGAACAGCTGAAAGAGATTCTCCAAGTCAGTTCTTAGTGTAGAAAAGGTAGCTAAGATAAGGGAAATCCTTAATTCGAGTTAAGATCACATGAAACACTGTATGAATCCTATATTCTTCCCCTAAAGGACTCTAGAGTGGTAAATGTGTGTTATACAAGTCAGAATACCATTGAAATAGAGAAAGGAACACGTTCGGCAGCTTTGGAAAGCCTTACACTTCACTGAAATGTTGTACTACACTCTATAACACAGTTGAGAGACAATGTTCCCAAGCTGCCTCAGTTCATAACAGTGTGGAGGAAGTTGTTTGATAAAGTGGGCAAAGCTTATACTTGGACCGGAAGGCAGAATATAGGAAACTACATGAAAACATGGATAATTCAGAGAAAATGACTGTAAAAAGATGAGAACTCATTTAGAACAGCTGAAAGAGATTCTTCAAGTCAGTTGTTAGTATAGAAAAGGTAGCTAAGATATGGGAAATCCTAAATTGAGTTAAGATCACATGAAACACTGTATCAATCCTATATTCTTTACTTAAAGGACTCTAGAGTGGTAAATGTGTGTTATACAAGTCAGAATACCATTGAAATAGAGAAAGAAACACGTTCGGCAGCTTTGGAAAGCCTTACACTTCACTGAAATGTAGTACTACACTCTATAACACAGTTGAGAGACAATGTTCCCAAGCTGCCTCAGTTCATAACAGTGTGTAGGAAGTTGTTTGATAAAGTGGGCAAAGCTTACACTTGGACCAGAAGGCAGAATATAGGAAACTACATGAAAACATGGATAATTCAGAGAAAATGACTGTAAACAGATGAGAACTCGTTTAGAACAGCTGAAAGAGATTCTCCAAGTCAGTTCTTAGTGTAGAAAAGGTAGCTAAGATAAGGGAAATCCTTAATTCGAGTTAAGATCACATGAAACACTGTATGAATCCTATATTCTTTCCTTAAAGGACTCTAGAGTGGTAAATGTGTGTTATACAAGTCAGAATACCATTGAAATAGAGAAAGGAACACGTTCGGCAGCTTTGGAAAGCCTTACACTTCACTGAAATGTTGAACTACACTCTATAACACAGTTGAGAGACAATGTTCCCAAGCTGCCTCAGTTCATAACAGTGTGTAGGAAGTTGTTTGATGAAGTGGGCAAAGGTTATACTTGGACAAGAAGGCAGAATATAGGAAACTACATGAAAACATGGATAATTCAGAGAAAATGACTGTAAAAAGATGAGAACTCATTTAGAACAGCCGAAAGAGATTCTTCAAGTCAGTTGTTAGTATAGAAAAGGTAGCTAAGATATGGGAAATCCTAAATTGAGTTAAGATCACATGAAACACTGTATCAATCCTATATTCTTTACTTAAAGGACTCTAGAGTGGTAAATGTGTGTTATACAAGTCAGAATACCATTGAAATAGAGAAAGAAACACGTTGGGCAGCTTTGGAAAGCCTTACACTTCACTGAAATGTAGTACTACACTCTATAAAACAGTTGAGAGACAATGTTCCCAAGCTGCCTCAGTTCATAACAGTGTGGAGGAAGTTGTTTGATAAAGTGGGCAAAGCTTATACTTGGACCAGAAGGCAGAATATAGGAAACTACATGAAAACATGGATAATTCAGAGAAAATGACTGTAAACAGATGAGAACTCTTTTAGAACAGCTGAAAGAGATTCTCCAAGTCAGTTCTTAGTGTAGAAAAGGTAGCTAAGATAAGGGAAATCCTTAATTCGAGTTAAGATCACATGAAACACTGTATGAATCCTATATTCTTTCCCTAAAGGACTCTAGAGTGGTAAATGTGTGTTATACAAGTCAGAATACCATTGAAATAGAGAAAGGAACACGTTGGGAAGCTTTGGAAAGCCTTACACTTCACTGAAATGTTGTACTACACTCTATAACACAGTTGAGAGACAATGTTCCCAAGCTGCCTCAGTTCATAACAGTGTGTAGGAAGTTGTTTGATGAAGTGGGCAAAGGTTATACTTGGACAAGAAGGCAGAATATAAGAAACTACACGAAAACATGGATAATTCAGAGAAAATGACTGTAAAAAGATGAGAACTCATTTAGAACAGCTGAAAGAGATTCTTCAAGTCAGTTGTTAGTATAGAAAAGGTAGCTAAGATATGGGAAATCCTAAATTGAGTTAAGATCACATGAAACACTGTATCAATCCTATATTCTTTACTTAAAGGACTCTAGAGTGGTAAATGTGTGTTATACAAGTCAGAATACCATTGAAATAGAGAAAGAAACACGTTCGGCAGCTTTGGAAAGCCTTACACTTCACTGAAATGTAGTACTACACTCTATAACACAGTTGAGAGACAATGTTCCCAAGCTGCCTCAGTTCATAACAGTGTGTAGGAAGTTGTTTGATAAAGTGGGCAAAGCTTACACTTGGACCAGAAGGCAGAATATAGGAAACTACATGAAAACATGGATAATTCAGAGAAAATGACTGTAAACAGATGAGAACTCGTTTAGAACAGCTGAAAGAGATTCTCCAAGTCAGTTCTTAGTGTAGAAAAGGTAGCTAAGATAAGGGAAATCCTTAATTCGAGTTAAGATCACATGAAACACTGTATGAATCCTATATTCTTTCCCTAAAGGACTCTAGAGTGGTAAATGTGTGTTATACAAGTCAGAATACCATTGAAATAGAGAAAGGAACACGTTCGGCAGCTTTGGAAAGCCTTACACTTCACTGAAATGTTGAACTACACTCTATAACACAGTTGAGAGACAATGTTCCCAAGCTGCCTCAGTTCATAACAGTGTGTAGGAAGTTGTTTGATGAAGTGGGCAAAGGTTATACTTGGACAAGAAGGCAGAATATAGGAAACTACATGAAAACATGGATAATTCAGAGAAAATGACTGTAAAAAGATGAGAACTCATTTAGAACAGCCGAAAGAGATTCTTCAAGTCAGTTGTTAGTATAGAAAAGGTAGCTAAGATATGGGAAATCCTAAATTGAGTTAAGATCACATGAAACACTGTATCAATCCTATATTCTTTACTTAAAGGACTCTAGAGTGGTAAATGTGTGTTATACAAGTCAGAATACCATTGAAATAGAGAAAGAAACACGTTGGGCAGCTTTGGAAAGCCTTACACTTCACTGAAATGTAGTACTACACTCTATAAAACAGTTGAGAGACAATGTTCCCAAGCTGCCTCAGTTCATAACAGTGTGGAGGAAGTTGTTTGATAAAGTGGGCAAAGCTTATACTTGGACCAGAAGGCAGAATATAGGAAACTACATGAAAACATGGATAATTCAGAGAAAATGACTGTAAACAGATGAGAACTCTTTTAGAACAGCTGAAAGAGATTCTCCAAGTCAGTTCTTAGTGTAGAAAAGGTAGCTAAGATAAGGGAAATCCTTAATTCGAGTTAAGATCACATGAAACATTGTATGAATCCTATATTCTTTCCCTAAAGGACTCTAGAGTGGTAAATGTGTGTTATACAAGTCAGAATACCATTGAAATAGAGAAAGGAACACGTTGGGAAGCTTTGGAAAGCCTTACACTTCACTGAAATGTTGTACTACACTCTATAACACAGTTGAGAGACAATGTTCCCAAGCTGCCTCAGTTCATAACAGTGTGTAGGAAGTTGTTTGATGAAGTGGGCAAAGGTTATACTTGGACAAGAAGGCAGAATATAGGAAACTACACGAAAACATGGATAATTCAGAGAAAATGACTGTAAAAAGATGAGAACTCATTTAGAACAGCTGAAAGAGATTCTTCAAGTCAGTTGTTAGTATAGAAAAGGTAGCTAAGATATGGGAAATCCTAAATTGAGTTAAGATCACATGAAACACTGTATCAATCCTATATTCTTTACTTAAAGGACTCTAGAGTGGTAAATGTGTGTTATACAAGTCAGAATACCATTGAAATAGAGAAAGAAACACGTTCGGCAGCTTTGGAAAGCCTTACACTTCACTGAAATGTAGTACTACACTCTATAACACAGTTGAGAGACAATGTTCCCAAGCTGCCTCAGTTCATAACAGTGTGTAGGAAGTTGTTTGATAAAGTGGGCAAAGCTTACACTTGGACCAGAAGGCAGAATATAGGAAACTACATGAAAACATGGATAATTCAGAGAAAATGACTGTAAACAGATGAGAACTCGTTTAGAACAGCTGAAAGAGATTCTCCAAGTCAGTTCTTAGTGTAGAAAAGGTAGCTAAGATAAGGGAAATCCTTAATTCGAGTTAAGATCACATGAAACACTGTATGAATCCTATATTCTTCCCCTAAAGGACTCTAGAGTGGTAAATGTGTGTTATACAAGTCAGAATACCATTGAAATAGAGAAAGGAACACGTTCGGCAGCTTTGGAAAGCCTTACACTTCACTGAAATGTTGTACTACACTCTATAACACAGTTGAGAGACAATGTTCCCAAGCTGCCTCAGTTCATAACAGTGTGGAGGAAGTTGTTTGATAAAGTGGGCAAAGCTTATACTTGGACCGGAAGGCAGAATATAGGAAACTACATGAAAACATGGATAATTCAGAGAAAATGACTGTAAAAAGATGAGAACTCATTTAGAACAGCTGAAAGAGATTCTTCAAGTCAGTTGTTAGTATAGAAAAGGTAGCTAAGATATGGGAAATCCTAAATTGAGTTAAGATCACATGAAACACTGTATCAATCCTATATTCTTTACTTAAAGGACTCTAGAGTGGTAAATGTGTGTTATACAAGTCAGAATACCATTGAAATAGAGAAAGAAACACGTTCGGCAGCTTTGGAAAGCCTTACACTTCACTGAAATGTAGTACTACACTCTATAACACAGTTGAGAGACAATGTTCCCAAGCTGCCTCAGTTCATAACAGTGTGTAGGAAGTTGTTTGATAAAGTGGGCAAAGCTTACACTTGGACCAGAAGGCAGAATATAGGAAACTACATGAAAACATGGATAATTCAGAGAAAATGACTGTAAACAGATGAGAACTCGTTTAGAACAGCTGAAAGAGATTCTCCAAGTCAGTTCTTAGTGTAGAAAAGGTAGCTAAGATAAGGGAAATCCTTAATTCGAGTTAAGATCACATGAAACACTGTATGAATCCTATATTCTTTCCCTAAAGGACTCTAGAGTGGTAAATGTGTGTTATACAAGTCAGAATACCATTGAAATAGAGAAAGGAACACGTTCGGCAGCTTTGGAAAGCCTTACACTTCACTGAAATGTTGAACTACACTCTATAACACAGTTGAGAGACAATGTTCCCAAGCTGCCTCAGTTCATAACAGTGTGTAGGAAGTTGTTTGATGAAGTGGGCAAAGGTTATACTTGGACAAGAAGGCAGAATATAGGAAACTACATGAAAACATGGATAATTCAGAGAAAATGACTGTAAAAAGATGAGAACTCATTTAGAACAGCCGAAAGAGATTCTTCAAGTCAGTTGTTAGTATAGAAAAGGTAGCTAAGATATGGGAAATCCTAAATTGAGTTAAGATCACATGAAACACTGTATCAATCCTATATTCTTTACTTAAAGGACTCTAGAGTGGTAAATGTGTGTTATACAAGTCAGAATACCATTGAAATAGAGAAAGAAACACGTTGGGCAGCTTTGGAAAGCCTTACACTTCACTGAAATGTAGTACTACACTCTATAAAACAGTTGAGAGACAATGTTCCCAAGCTGCCTCAGTTCATAACAGTGTGGAGGAAGTTGTTTGATAAAGTGGGCAAAGCTTATACTTGGACCAGAAGGCAGAATATAGGAAACTACATGAAAACATGGATAATTCAGAGAAAATGACTGTAAACAGATGAGAACTCTTTTAGAACAGCTGAAAGAGATTCTCCAAGTCAGTTCTTAGTGTAGAAAAGGTAGCTAAGATAAGGGAAATCCTTAATTCGAGTTAAGATCACATGAAACACTGTATGAATCCTATATTCTTTCCCTAAAGGACTCTAGAGTGGTAAATGTGTGTTATACAAGTCAGAATACCATTGAAATAGAGAAAGGAACACGTTGGGAAGCTTTGGAAAGCCTTACACTTCACTGAAATGTTGTACTACACTCTATAACACAGTTGAGAGACAATGTTCCCAAGCTGCCTCAGTTCATAACAGTGTGTAGGAAGTTGTTTGATGAAGTGGGCAAAGGTTATACTTGGACAAGAAGGCAGAATATAGGAAACTACACGAAAACATGGATAATTCAGAGAAAATGACTGTAAAAAGATGAGAACTCATTTAGAACAGCTGAAAGAGATTCTTCAAGTCAGTTGTTAGTATAGAAAAGGTAGCTAAGATATGGGAAATCCTAAATTGAGTTAAGATCACATGAAACACTGTATCAATCCTATATTCTTTACTTAAAGGACTCTAGAGTGGTAAATGTGTGTTATACAAGTCAGAATACCATTGAAATAGAGAAAGAAACACGTTCGGCAGCTTTGGAAAGCCTTACACTTCACTGAAATGTAGTACTACACTCTATAACACAGTTGAGAGACAATGTTCCCAAGCTGCCTCAGTTCATAACAGTGTGTAGGAAGTTGTTTGATAAAGTGGGCAAAGCTTACACTTGGACCAGAAGGCAGAATATAGGAAACTACATGAAAACATGGATAATTCAGAGAAAATGACTGTAAACAGATGAGAACTCGTTTAGAACAGCTGAAAGAGATTCTCCAAGTCAGTTCTTAGTGTAGAAAAGGTAGCTAAGATAAGGGAAATCCTTAATTCGAGTTAAGATCACATGAAACACTGTATGAATCCTATATTCTTCCTCTAAAGGACTCTAGAGTGGTAAATGTGTGTTATACAAGTCAGAATACCATTGAAATAGAGAAAGGAACACGTTCCGCAGCTTTGGAAATCCTTACACTTCACTGAAATGTTGAACTACACTCTATAACACAGTTGAGAGACAATTTTCCCAAGCTGCCTCAGTTCATAACAGTGTGTAGGAAGTTGTTTGATGAAGTGGGCAAAGGTTATACTTGGACAAGAAGGCAGAATATAGGAAACTACATGAAAACATGGATAATTCAGAGAAAATGACTGTAAAAAGATGAGAACTCATTTAGAACAGCTGAAAGAGATTCTTCAAGTCAGTTGTTAGTATAGAAAAGGTAGCCAAGATATGGGAAATCCTAAATTGAGTTAAGATCACATGAAACACTGTATCAATCCTATATTCTTTACTTAAAGGACTCTAGAGTGGTAAATGTGTGTTATACAAGTCAGAATACCATTGAAATAGAGAAAGAAACACGTTGGGCAGCTTTGGAAAGCCTTACACTTCACTGAAATGTAGTACTACACTCTATAACACAGTTGAGAGACAATGTTCCCAAGCTGCCTCAGTTCATAACAGTGTGTAGGAAGTTGTTTGATAAAGTGGGCAAAGCTTACACTTGGACCAGAAGGCAGAATATAGGAAACTACATGAATACATGGATAATTCAGAGAAAATGACTGTAAACAGATGAGAACTCGTTTAGAACAGCTGAAAGAGATTCTCCAAGTCTGTTCTTAGTGTAGAAAAGGTAGCTAAGATAAGGGAAATCCTTAATTCTAGTTAAGATCACATGAAACACTGTATGAATCCTATATTCTTTCCCTAAAGGACTCTAGAGTGGTAAATGTGTGTTATACAAATCAGAATACCATTGAAATAGAGAAAGAAACACGTTGGGCAGCTTTGGAAATCCTTACACTTCACTAAAATGTTGAACTACACTCTATAACACAGTTGAGAGACAATGTTCCCAAGCTGCCTCAGTTCATAACAGTGTGTAGGAAGTTGTTTGATGAAGTGGGCAAAGGTTATACTTGGACAAGAAGGCATAATATAGGAAACTACATGAAAACATGGATAATTCAGATAAAATGACTGTAAAAAGATGAGAACTCATTTAGAACAGCTGAAAGAGATTCTTCAAGTCAGTTGTTAGTATAGAAAAGGTAGCCAAGATATGGTAAATCCTAAATTGAGTTAAGAACACATGAAACACTGTATCAATCCTATATTCTTTACTTAAAGGACTCTAGAGTGGTAAATGTGTGTTATACAAGTCAGAATACCATTGAAATAGAGAAAGAAACACGTTGGGCAGCTTTGGAAAGCCTTACACTTCACTGAAATGTAGTACTACACTCTATAACACAGTTGAGAGACAATGTTCCCAAGCTGCCTCAGTTCATAACAGTGTGTAGGAAGTTGTTTGATAAAGTGGGCAAAGCTTACACTTGGACCAGAAGGCAGAATATAGGAAACTACATGAATACATGGATAATTCAGAGAAAATGACTGTAAACAGATGAGAACTCGTTTAGAACAGCTGAAAGAGATTCTCCAAGTCTGTTCTTAGTGTAGAAAAGGTAGCTAAGATAAGGGAAATCCTTAATTCTAGTTAAGATCACATGAAACACTGTATGAATCCTATATTCTTTCCCTAAAGGACTCTAGAGTGGTAAATGTGTGTTATACAAATCAGAATACCATTGAAATAGAGAAAGGAACACGTTCGGCAGCTTTGGAAATCCTTACACTTCACTAAAATGTTGAACTACACTCTATAACACAGTTGAGAGACAATGTTCCCAAGCTGCCTCAGTTCATAACAGTGTGTAGGAAGTTGTTTGATGAAGTGGGCAAAGGTTATACTTGGACAAGAAGGCATAATATAGGAAACTACATGAAAACATGGATAATTCAGATAAAATGACTGTAAAAAGATGAGAACTCATTTAGAACAGCTGAAAGAGATTCTTCAAGTCAGTTGTTAGTATAGAAAAGGTAGCCAAGATATGGTAAATCCTAAATTGAGTTAAGAACACATGAAACACTGTATCAATCCTATATTCTTTACTTAAAGGACTCTAGAGTGGTAAATGTGTGTTATACAAGTCAGAATACCATTGAAATAGAGAAAGAAACACGTTGGGCAGCTTTGGAAAGCCTTACACTTCACTGAAATGTAGTACTACACTCTATAACACAGTTGAGAGACAATGTTCCCAAGCTGCCTCAGTTCATAACAGTGTGTAGGAAGTTGTTTGATAAACTGGGCAAAGCTTACACTTGGACCAGAAGGCAGAATATAGGAAACTACATGAAAACATGGATAATTCAGAGAAAATGACTGTAAACAGATGAGAACTCGTTTAGAACAGCTGAAAGAGATTCTCCAAGTCAGTTCTTAGTGTAGAAAAGGTAGCTAAGATAAGGGAAATCCTTAATTCGAGATAAGATCACATGAAACACTGTATGAATCCTATATTCTTTCCCTAAAGGACTCTAGAGTGGGAAATGTGTGTTATACAAATCAGAATACCATTGAAATAGAGAAAGGAACACGTTCGGCAGCTTTGGAAATCCTTACACTTCACTGAAATGTTGAACTACACTCTATAACACAGTTGAGAGAGACAATGTTCCCAAGCTGCCTCAGTTCATAACAGTGTGTAGGAAGTTGTTTGATAAAGTGGGCAAAGCTTATACTTGGACCAGAAGGCAGAATATAGGAAACTACATGAAAACATGTATAATTCAGAGAAAATGACTATAAACAGATGAGAACTCGTTTAGAACAGCTGAAAGAGATTCTTCAAGTCAGTTGTTAGTATAGAAAAGGTAGCTAAGATAAGGGAAATCCTTAATTCGAGTTAAGATCACATGAAACACTGTATGAATCCTATATTCTTTACTTAAATGACTCTAGAGTGGTAAATGTGTGTTATACAAGTCAGAATACCATTGAAATAGAGAAAGAAACACGTTCGGCAGTTTTGGAAAGCCTTACACTTCACTGAAATGTTGTACTACACTCTATAACACAGTTGAGAGACAAAGTTCCCAAGCTGCCTCAGTTCATAACAGTGTGTAGGAAGTTGTTTGATAAAGTGGGCAAAGCTTATACTTGGACCGGAAGCCAGAATATAGTAAACTACATGAAAACATGGATAATTCAGAGAAAATGACTGTAAACAGATGAGAACTCTTTTAGAACAGCTGAAAGAGATTCTCCAAGTCAGTTCTTAGTGTAGAAAAGGTAGCTAAGATAAGGGAAATCCTTAATTCGAGTTAAGATCACATGAAACACTGTATGAATCCTATATTCTTTCCCTAAAGGACTCTAGAGTGGTAAATGTGTGTTATACAAGTCAGAATACCATTGAAATAGAGAAAGGAACACGTTCGGCAGCTTTGGAAAGCCTTACACTTCACTGAAATGTTGTACTACACTCTATAACACAGTTGAGAGACAATGTTCCCAAGCTGCCTCAGTTCATAACAGTGTGGAGGAAGTTGTTTGATAAAGTGGGCAAAGCTTATACTTGGACCGGAAGGCAGAATATAGGAAACTACATGAAAACATGGATAATTCAGAGAAAATGACTGTAAAAAGATGAGAACTCATTTAGAACAGCTGAAAGAGATTCTTCAAGTCAGTTGTTAGTATAGAAAAGGTAGCTAAGATATGGGAAATCCTAAATTGAGTTAAGATCACATGAAACACTGTATCAATCCTATATTCTTTACTTAAAGGACTCTAGAGTGGTAAATGTGTGTTATACAAGTCAGAATACCATTGAAATAGAGAAAGAAACACGTTCGGCAGCTTTGGAAAGCCTTACACTTCACTGAAATGTAGTACTACACTCTATAACACAGTTGAGAGACAATGTTCCCAAGCTGCCTCAGTTCATAACAGTGTGTAGGAAGTTGTTTGATAAAGTGGGCAAAGCTTACACTTGGACCAGAAGGCAGAATATAGGAAACTACATGAAAACATGGATAATTCAGAGAAAATGACTGTAAACAGATGAGAACTCGTTTAGAACAGCTGAAAGAGATTCTCCAAGTCAGTTCTTAGTGTAGAAAAGGTAGCTAAGATAAGGGAAATCCTTAATTCGAGTTAAGATCACATGAAACACTGTATGAATCCTATATTCTTTCCCTAAAGGACTCTAGAGTGGTAAATGTGTGTTATACAAGTCAGAATACCATTGAAATAGAGAAAGGAACACGTTCGGCAGCTTTGGAAAGCCTTACACTTCACTGAAATGTTGAACTACACTCTATAACACAGTTGAGAGACAATGTTCCCAAGCTGCCTCAGTTCATAACAGTGTGTAGGAAGTTGTTTGATGAAGTGGGCAAAGGTTATACTTGGACAAGAAGGCAGAATATAGGAAACTACATGAAAACATGGATAATTCAGAGAAAATGACTGTAAAAAGATGAGAACTCATTTAGAACAGCCGAAAGAGATTCTTCAAGTCAGTTGTTAGTATAGAAAAGGTAGCTAAGATATGGGAAATCCTAAATTGAGTTAAGATCACATGAAACACTGTATCAATCCTATATTCTTTACTTAAAGGACTCTAGAGTGGTAAATGTGTGTTATACAAGTCAGAATACCATTGAAATAGAGAAAGAAACACGTTGGGCAGCTTTGGAAAGCCTTACACTTCACTGAAATGTAGTACTACACTCTATAAAACAGTTGAGAGACAATGTTCCCAAGCTGCCTCAGTTCATAACAGTGTGGAGGAAGTTGTTTGATAAAGTGGGCAAAGCTTATACTTGGACCAGAAGGCAGAATATAGGAAACTACATGAAAACATGGATAATTCAGAGAAAATGACTGTAAACAGATGAGAACTCTTTTAGAACAGCTGAAAGAGATTCTCCAAGTCAGTTCTTAGTGTAGAAAAGGTAGCTAAGATAAGGGAAATCCTTAATTCGAGTTAAGATCACATGAAACACTGTATGAATCCTATATTCTTTCCCTAAAGGACTCTAGAGTGGTAAATGTGTGTTATACAAGTCAGAATACCATTGAAATAGAGAAAGGAACACGTTGGGAAGCTTTGGAAAGCCTTACACTTCACTGAAATGTTGTACTACACTCTATAACACAGTTGAGAGACAATGTTCCCAAGCTGCCTCAGTTCATAACAGTGTGTAGGAAGTTGTTTGATGAAGTGGGCAAAGGTTATACTTGGACAAGAAGGCAGAATATAAGAAACTACACGAAAACATGGATAATTCAGAGAAAATGACTGTAAAAAGATGAGAACTCATTTAGAACAGCTGAAAGAGATTCTTCAAGTCAGTTGTTAGTATAGAAAAGGTAGCTAAGATATGGGAAATCCTAAATTGAGTTAAGATCACATGAAACACTGTATCAATCCTATATTCTTTACTTAAAGGACTCTAGAGTGGTAAATGTGTGTTATACAAGTCAGAATACCATTGAAATAGAGAAAGAAACACGTTCGGCAGCTTTGGAAAGCCTTACACTTCACTGAAATGTAGTACTACACTCTATAACACAGTTGAGAGACAATGTTCCCAAGCTGCCTCAGTTCATAACAGTGTGTAGGAAGTTGTTTGATAAAGTGGGCAAAGCTTACACTTGGACCAGAAGGCAGAATATAGGAAACTACATGAAAACATGGATAATTCAGAGAAAATGACTGTAAACAGATGAGAACTCGTTTAGAACAGCTGAAAGAGATTCTCCAAGTCAGTTCTTAGTGTAGAAAAGGTAGCTAAGATAAGGGAAATCCTTAATTCGAGTTAAGATCACATGAAACACTGTATGAATCCTATATTCTTTCCCTAAAGGACTCTAGAGTGGTAAATGTGTGTTATACAAGTCAGAATACCATTGAAATAGAGAAAGGAACACGTTCGGCAGCTTTGGAAAGCCTTACACTTCACTGAAATGTTGAACTACACTCTATAACACAGTTGAGAGACAATGTTCCCAAGCTGCCTCAGTTCATAACAGTGTGTAGGAAGTTGTTTGATGAAGTGGGCAAAGGTTATACTTGGACAAGAAGGCAGAATATAGGAAACTACATGAAAACATGGATAATTCAGAGAAAATGACTGTAAAAAGATGAGAACTCATTTAGAACAGCCGAAAGAGATTCTTCAAGTCAGTTGTTAGTATAGAAAAGGTAGCTAAGATATGGGAAATCCTAAATTGAGTTAAGATCACATGAAACACTGTATCAATCCTATATTCTTTACTTAAAGGACTCTAGAGTGGTAAATGTGTGTTATACAAGTCAGAATACCATTGAAATAG